>NC_056739.1:1427890139-1428232639 GCF_019279795.1 Protopterus annectens | reverse complement strand
TTTTCTTTTTCTCTACTTCTTTTTTACATTTTCATTAATTTTATGATGCGCACTTAACATTTGTAGAGCTAAACCTTAAGTGCTATATCAGAAACTGGAATATATTTACTTGTCCCAATGCTGTTTAACAACAGAGGTTGTTATGTCTAGTGATGGGCTGGATTGGGGAAATTTTTTCAACCTATTTCAATGTAAGATTTTTACATTTTTACTTTTCTGTTTGAATCTTTAAGTGAAATAGTCATTCAATAAAGTTAGACTAAAATATTGAGCCATATCTATTTTATTAGAATTAAATAGAGGTTACACCTAGGAAAATAAGTCATGTGAAAGAGCCATACTGCATGTTTTCAAATAGTTGCAGGTGATATAAAAAGTAGACAAGAAACATTTCTGATACTAGCTTTAGTTAGAATTGATGAAAGACAATGGGAGGAATTTAATAAAGCCTACATGTCTTTTTTTTCCATGAAGGCATTGTGCCACGCTGCTTACACAACCGCAAACTTTTTTAGTTTCAGTAAGGGCTGCTGAGCAGCGCACATTCATACGCCAACATGAAAACTTCTGTGAAATATAAATCACCTCATAAGCAGGTGAATCTCATGCAAATGAGGCAGGTAGAGTGATCCAGCAAACAGCTAGACATCTCTTCAGACCCCGTTTCAGTGTCTGTAGTGTACACAAAAAAATTCTGACAACAGAAGTGTAGACAGACAAAAGGGGTCATGCAATGTAGATATTTGCACAGAAATGGCATACTACATACACATATGACCAAAATTATCATCCTGTATGTCAGAAAAATGAAAGGAAATAAGCTAAATTATTTTTTTTTAATAATCTGGGCATGTTTGTGCAGTGTGCCACAGTGCACAAGTATGCTTTATAGAAAAATAAAAAAAGTGGAAAAAAACAAATTCATTAGTATGTGCCAGAAATATAGTACATGACTGTACCTGGAATCCCTACAATTGTGCATTGGTGCTGTTGCTAAAGTGGTTGGGCTCTGAAGTGTGTAGTTTCCAGGCTGTGGGCACGGATTCCTATGCAAATGAGGTGGAGGTACTGAATAGCAGAAAGGAGTAATTGTGTCCTCATATCCCTATCATGTAGGCTTAGACCCATGTTGCTGTTTACAGAGGAAGTAGCTGTCACTGGGGGGGGGGGGGGTGCCTACTGACTTTGAAGCTCATTGCAGCTGAGGTGCTCATGTTTGCACAGTGTGCCACCTGGCTGAGCATGTCCCTTACAGAGGGTGTGTCTACTAATGTCTAAGCTTTGTTTATGTTCTCTGCTTATGTTTGTGTGGCTCACCACCGCTCTGAGCATGTTTTAAACAAAAATGTATTGAATTAGCTTTGACCTTTGCTCAACCTAAGTTCAACAAAATAGGACCATGAACTGATGTTAATTCTATTGTAGGTAGGTGTAATGCATCATAGTTACCCAGTCACACACTCTGTACCTACAGCAGAGCTCTATAAAGTATGCGTACACCCTTCTTTCTGATTTTTCACCAATACACTGCACCATTGCAGTACACAAGTGGGAATTTTAACTGAGAGAATACTAAAGGCTGCTGCTGGACTGCTGCACCTGTATGTGCTAGATGCTGAAGTCAGTTATGCTGCTGCTGCTGACAATAGGCCTAGACAGAGAAGAAGAAGAAGAGTGTTCAGGCCCAGGGTAACCTTCCAGGAGCTACATGAGCTGGAGATTGTAGAGCACTACAAGGTGGACAGTGACATACTACAAGAACTCACTGAGCTCTGCCATCTTCGACACAGACCCACAGCCAACAGAGGGGAAACATTCCCTGTGGAAACAAAGGTATGTTTAGCCCTTAGGATACTAGCTACAGGTACTTTCCAAAGACCAACTGGGTAATGATAGGGTCGTACAGGCATCAGCATCCAGGGTACTTCATCAGTTCTTGGATGCAATGCTACCTCATGCCAGTGAGCACATTTCTTTTCCCCTCACTGCTGAGGTGAGGGTGAGCAATATGCAACACCTCTACCATGTAACACATCTTCAAGTACTGGGTGCCATAAATTGCACTCAAGTACACATCAAGGCACCACCCAGTGAGGAGGGTAGAATCTATGTCAACTGCAAGGGATACTATTCCATCAACTGCCAGGTCATGTGCAATGCCCAGGGGATTATCATGAATGTATGTGCTAGCAGCCCTGACAGCTATCACATCTCCCATATCTGGCATGCATCACATCTGTACCAGATGATTGTTAGGGGGGGACATCCCACATAGCAATTTACTCGGGGATGCTGTCTATGCCCTGGAACCATGGATGATGACACCCATCAGAAATGCACACACACCCACTGAAGAACGCCATAATGAGGCACACACACAAAGTAGGAACATCATAGAGGATGTGTTTGGGCTTCTTAAGTCACGGTTCTGGTGTCTCAATAAATCTGGTGGAGCTCTGCAGTACTTTCCAGCTGCATGTGCAGATATGTTCACAGTATGTGCTATGCTACATAATATGATTCTGTGGAAACAGCTGCAGCAGGATCAGCAAAGGAAAGGGATACACAGACGTCCACCACTGCCTAGGTCACCACAGCCACAGTCGCAGGTGGACTCAGAGGAGGAAATCCCTGATGATGTCCCTGTAGGCAAATGTAGGCATGCCCAGTAGTAGATGTGCCCACTATACCCTGGCTTTGGCTAAGAGACAACATACAGCACATTCACTGACAACCTAGGGTCCTAGAGACTGACACCTTACTTCTACTCACATACATATAGTAAAATTAATGTAAGGCAACCCATACAACCTGCACTTATCCTTGTATTGGCTGTGTGCTGCTTACATCAGACAAAATCAGCCCTGAACTACAGTTCTGTCAATTGCTGCTTTCACAAGTTAAGTCTCTAACCTACACACTGCGTGTAAGGATTACTGTAATATACTATGGTATGTATGGATCTGCTGCAGTTTGCAAGGAAATATGGTGGACTATTTGGACACAAGTAACATTCACTGTGGTCTACAGTTGTCCAGTCCACTACTATGTGTTCCTTAATTTTCACTAGGGCTCATGGTTGGAATATGCACTACATCAGTGAAGGGAAATGTTAAACAATGAGGTCACATGATAGTTGAACTAGTGTGTAACCCAGCAGAACATGTGCTGTTGTTTCCCCACACCCAACACAGCAGTTTTCCCATATAATCAGTTTAACAGTATGTCAGAAATGGTGTATCAGCAGTCCAGGCAAACACAGGGCAGTAACATAGAATTCTATCACACTTTGTATGCTTCACAAATGCAGGAATAACAACATACATATGTATGCTGTTGATTGTATGATGAATGACTATGCTCTGACTGGCAGACTGTGTGGCTCAGTGGACTAGAGAAGTTAGCATGGGTGATGCCATTGATGGTTCAAATCTGGAAGTATCCACATCTTTTGTGAGGTATTATTATGTCGGTGCTTTCACAGACTGTTAGTCTGTGAGTGGTGTAACATTACAGACCTCTGTCACATATTAATTGCATCAGACAGCTGGAGAATGCCATGGACATTTTGAGTGAAGTGCAGTACACCAGAAACAGGGACAGATGTCAGTGTCTGTAACAGGTACAGGTAGGTGTGGCCTGGAGTCACTTTATAAGTACTGATAGTCGCATTGGGCATGCCCATACACTTAGTTATACTGAGCACAATCCTTTTGCTCCCTTGATCAAAATGACCTGTTATGTATATATATATATATATATATATATATATATATATATATATATATATATATATATATATGTCTATATATACATATATGTATACATATCCATCTGTCACTATCTCTCTCTCACATACATAGCATATTTATCTCTATCTGCATTCAAACAGATAATTCAAAATACTGCTACAGGTCTGGAAAGCAATGGCATTCAGGAGAAAAGCTAGTCATGCCTTCAAAAACTTTATTTCAATAAAAATAAGCCCTTTAATTCACTTAAATCATATGTGGACTTCTTCAGACTCTTCACTCACAGTATCAGCTCTGTTTAAAAAGACTCAAGTACAAAGATGCAATCATTACAAAACTTCCTCAATTGTCTTAAAGGTCCAGCCCCCCATTTATTTAAACTATTTTTTAAAAAAAATTTTAAATATAAAACAAAGCCAGGTACAAGACCAAGCTACCTTGTTATTTAGATAACTCATTTTAATCCAAAAGGTAGTTAACACTTACTTAAAATATTACCTATTACTCATTCATATTCATATGTTTAACTAAAGCATTAGATAAATTCATAAATGAACTTACAATATGAGCTTTCTTGGAAAAGAAAAAAAAACAGGTTCACTAAGAGGAAGGTGTGGTATGACAAAATGTGGAGCCTGCTCATACTGTAAGTTAATTTATGAGGGGTCCACATTTCAGGTAAGGGATGCTACCTACCATATTAAGGGTGTTTTTAACTGTGAATCTAAACAAGTTGTCTATTTAGCACAGTGTCAGAAGTGTCCCTGTTTTTATGTGGGAAAAACTGAGCGCAAACTTAAAGACCATCCCCAGGAGTCACGAATCCTCCGTGTAAGACTAAAGTAGTCTTACACGGAAATGCCAGTCTAAGAGTAAGACGGCAGCATGCCATGCATATTAACGAGGGCACACTGCCTCAACTCAAAAGCTAACATGGAGCATGCACGAGTGCAGGGGGCGTGTCAGACTGCAGAGCAGTCCAAAAATCCATGCCCCTGCAAGCCTCTCATTTGGGAAATGTCAACTGACATGAACGAGACCACTCAAATGTGTACATACCCAACACTACACTCCCCCACATTCTAAACCCCAGTACAATTATAAAATGTAAAACTTTTATTATTTTTTTTATTATTCCCGATATAGCTGCCTGTATTTGCATGTGTTTGCGCGGGTTTGCCCATTGCTTAGCTACAGTTAGCAGTCAAGACACTGAAGAGGATAATTAGAAACTTATATACAAATTAAGCAAAATAGCAATAGCGTAGTGGTAGAACATTTTCACAAAGAGGAGGCATTCCTGGTTCAAGTCCCACCACTCCCCTTTTTTTTTTCTGTTGGAAATCTGTATATGAAAAGAATTCCTGACATTTATCATTGAAATTTTGTAAAAAGCATTGAAATGTCCTATGTAGTGGTGAACAAATTCTATATATATATATATATATATATATATATATATATATATATATATATATAAGAAAGTGAAATGGTTATGCATACTGATGAATGCATAAGTAACATATCTTAAGCAATGTGAAGCACTGCTAAGCAAAGTTTACCAGTATTAAGCACATTTCGGTATAATTGCTCATAGCTTAGCACTGCTTTAACTAGCGCAGCAGCTTTGCGCGGAGCTGCGCATCGTGCCAACTAGTGCAAACAGAACATGTTTGGGTGTAGCTGAGCACTGCGCTAACTAGCGCAACACCAGGCAACGTTGAGCAACGTAGAGCAACGTTGGGCAAAGTTGAGAAAAGTCGGCTAAACACAGCCACACCTCCTAGCCAGTCTGGCCAGTAGTAAAATAAAAGGCAATGACAGGCCTCAAACCTGGGATACTGTGCACCATAATCACAGTACTGAACCACTAAGCCATGACAGCTTTTCACATGCATGCCCTTTCAACACACACATACACATCAATAGAAGTTTACCCATTGCTAAGCAGGTGGGCTTTCAGCTGAGTTTCTTCAAAACTGGCCGATCACAGATAAGTGCGGGAAATGAGCCATATTTAAGCTCCATAGGTGGGAATACTTGCCATAACTGGTTGTAGCTCTCATCTGCAGTCAGCATGGCTGGTGTTGGAGAGGGCTCTCAATTTCGAGAGCAATGTTGGGGCATTGAGGAGTCAAAAGTAATGGTTTGGATCCTCATCCATAATCATGACGAGAGACTCCTGCAGGGCCAGTTCCAAAGCACCCAATACAAAGCGGAAGCCTGGAACTGTCTAGCTCATGATCTCACCAGTGCCACAGGTGTCCCTGGCACTGGTGAGCAGGTCAGACACCACTACTCAAATCTGAAGAGACGCAAGGAGGACTGACTGAACCAGTGGATACAGGAGGCCTGTGGGATAGAAAATGCCCCACTACTGAGTAGGTAGCCATGGAATGAAGTATGTAACAATTGCTATGGTAGTCTCTATTATGGATAGGTATGTCTCAATATCACTTCATTTACTTCACAGCTGCAGGTGTCCGTCCTGCGTATTAGTAAGCCTATGCAGATAGGCTGCTAAGGCTGCACCACCAGGCAGGTTAGTAATTATTCTGCATGTATTGTTATATAAAATAAGTGAGAGAGCCTGAGAAAAAGTGTTGTAGTCCAATAATAAAGGTATATTAAGTTTTGAATAACTTCCCTGCATGTACTGTTATATAAAATAAATGAGAGAGACTGAAAAAGAGTGTTGTAACCCATTAATAAAGGTATAATACGTCCTGAATAATTTCACTGCATGTACTGTTATATAAAATAAGTGAGAGAGCCTGAAAAAAGACTGTTGTAACCCATTAATAAAGGTATATTACATCTTGAATAAGTCTTCTGCATGCACTGTTATATCAAATAAATGAGAGAACCTCTAGAAAAGTGTGTTATGTAATTAATAAAGGTATAATACCTGGAGTGTGTCCATGTCACTTTGTTTGATATGTTGTTGTACTCTTGCATTATAGAAATACTACTGTTGCAGTAAACACTGTCAACCCACACTTGGGTAGGCCCATATAAAGTAGATGAAGGGAGTGCCAGTAGCTGTTAAACATATATACAGTCCTCAACTGTTGGTTCATGGCCGGCATGTACAGCTTAATCTGGCACATGAGTAGCTTGTTATTGTGTTCCCCAGAAATGTCAGTGTGCTGCTAGACATGTAGGGGGCTGTTAAAATATAACTGATAATGTCACCTGAACAGATCTAGATATGTAGATATATAAATATAAATGTAATATATAAATATGTAGCAGTAACATCTGCATCCTGGACAGTTTGTATGTCAGATACAGGTCATGTATATAAAGAACTAGCAAAACCCATTTCACAATTTAATGGACATTGCCTAGTGTAATAATACATGTAGGGGATATATAATTGCAGTCAGTAGGAATGTTGTGTAAACTATAAGTATATATAACTTATTCAGTGGGTATGTCTAATCTCAAAACATTTGTTGGGACATATGCCCTATTGGTTTATAAATATCTGCATTTATTTTGATGCATGTGCCCTGTTTAAATACTACAATCTTGGTGGCCTGTTGCCACCAATTATTCCTGCATGCTGTTAGAATGTCCACTGTTGTTCTATATATGCATGTGTTATGCTTGCTGTTCTATTGTTGGAACTTTGGTGTGTTGGGTTAATGGGAATACTACTACATGCTGTTACAACTAATTTGGAATGCTGTTGGCTGTTACCAACCCATATTGTCATTAAATCCCCCTAAACATAGAACGTATGGGAAGGCCGGTCCCAGCGGACCCACATGTCCCACCTCAGCTGGCGATGGCACCTGGCAGCAGCAGGTTTGGTGCCCAGCCTGGGACCTCCTCCTCCATTGGGCCTGTGCCACCTTCGGGTGGAAGCGCTGCAGGGGATGGGGCTCACCCACCCCGTGCAAGTGTGGGTGGAGGAAGGCCTCCTCTTACCCTCTGAATGGTCTGGGCTGTGGTGCATAGGGAGATCCAGCGTTCTGTCATTGATCCTCTATGCCAGCTTGAAGCATGAGTGCATGACTCACGGGTGAGCCTGCCCCTCATACGCAGCCTCCAGCTCAGCCACCCGCTGGTCTGTGAAGGTGCAGTGGTGACTGCCTATGGGTGGGGATCTCAGTTCCACTGTTGCCATCTCTGGGCTCATGGGCTTGCGGTTTCCAAACATCCTTCCCCATCAATGTTGTTCACCCCCACATGTGTCATACTCCACCTCTGTATGCGTCTTGTTTGTCCTGTCTGTTTACCTCCCCAACCTACCTCCCCAAATATACCTACATCCCCTACCCCACATTCCACTCTCACCTGGAAAAAGAAAAAAAAAGGGCAATCTGCTCCAAAAAAAAATTACGCCCCATACATTGCTGCCCATTTTGCACACATGTCTGCTGGACATATAAAATGTAATTTAATTGGCAGTACAACATACTTTGTTGTCCTCACCCCTCTCTCAGGGGTGGAAGGATTCATATGTCCCTCCAAAATTATTGCATATGTACAGCTATTGCTATAAAAGAAATGGGCAGCTATGGTCCTTCCCTACACCCTTCCTGCACATCCCGAGCTGTTTTCCCTACTGTCTTTCCCTCTTTGCACCCCTTTTTCACCACTGTCCTATCTCCCCATTTTCTTTTCTTTCAAAGAAATGAGTGCGAGGGTGAGTGGGAGTAAGCACTTTTAAGCAGTAGTTAGCTGGTGTGTGCGAGTGTGCGCTTGTGTGCGCTTAGCTAAGCATTGCTAAGCTTTGCACAAACCCGAGCAAACCCACTTACAACTGCTTAAAAGTGCCTTAGTCACCCTACATGTGAGGGCCCTTGTTCTGCTCAGCAGCAAAATAAAACACCTCTGTCAGTCTCGAACGCCGGACCTTGGACACACATAACTGCATGAAGTACCACTAAGCCACAGTAGATATACAGCAGGTTGTTGCTGAAATAAATATATCATGCATCAGAATGAGTGAATGTAAAGGAAAAATAGGAATGCCATAACACAAAACCTGTTCTGTGGAACTTTACCAGCGGTTGTTGGGGAATTGCATTTCATGACTGTGATAAGAGAACCAGCCATTCTAGCAGTAAATGATGTTACAGCAGCACTTTACAACCCCCACACATTATCATAGCAGGACAAACACTGGCATATCTGACTAGTGCAGAGGTCATACATCCCAACTGTGACTACATATCAGGGATGTCCCTGATTTTGAAACATATGTTAGCTGTGTCCCTCTGAATCCCCTGAAAAGTATTGACGTTAGGCAGAAAGGTGGGGTATTACACCTAATGAATAATGACAATATGTAGGAGTTAGACACCGCTTGTACTTCAGAAAAGGTGTAGTAATCCATATGCACTGATTCTCCCGAAGTTTCTACTTACTGTCTCTAATATTTTGAAGGTGTACCTCACTTTTGCCTACCTTTACCTCACTCTGTTCAAATATGTACCTGAGTGTTTCAGAGGCCTGGCCGAGGCAGAAACACACAGGCATATCAGCTTTTCTGCTTTTACACACTGTGCAAATAGCTTTGGAAGGAGTTCCACAAACATACCCTTATGTAGGAGTACAACACTGAAATACCAAAGGATGTAGTCATGTACTGGTAGCAAACGACTGTAACAATGCCATTGAACCAGTGCTGAAAAGACCTGTGCGTTGCACAGACAAAGAATAACAGCCTAACATCTGGCTACCATCTGGATAGGTCCACAGTTGGGAGCTATGCAGACAGACTACTTGCCTTGCTAAACTAACAGGTACACAGCAACCATTTAAGTCCAGAAAGATAACATTCACATAATAATACATAATGCTCTCTGTAAGTCTGCATCCCCACCCAAATATACAATATACCTGTGTGTTCAGGGTCTACCAAGGATGTAGGTAGGCATACTCAGTACTGGAATTGTCCAGTTTTCTTGAGCATCCTGTGCTAATGTCAACAATAAAAAAGCACAAACTGTGCAGAAGTGAGTACATTAATATTCACAGTATAGCAGTTTACAAACAGTTCATGTGCCAAATGAATACATCTCAATAACTACTTTTGTATGGCAGTTAATTGTATAAGTAGAAAAGAAAATACATACTCCTATGTATCTTGTGTTAGCATTTGTAGGGGTGAGTACAATTCTACACTGACAAATGTGTACTGGAAGTGGCAACATTCAGGTCTGAGTACAACATTTAAATCACTGGCTACACCCCTAGCTTCAGATATAAGAACTATACCAACCTTCTGTCTTACACAACAGTGTCCACAGCAAACAAGCATGGGCCCCACTTTGGAAAGCTGAAAGGGCTACGCCTACCTGACATAGCAATTTATAGCATTTGGTTGCTATGACAGTGAGTACTGCAATTACCACACAGCAGGCTGCATGCAATTACCAAATGGTGGCCACCAATTGGTGCAGAGGCCATCACATGCACATGTGCAGATACCTATAAAAGCAGGCTGTACTTGCTGGCCACACATGCAATCATTCCATTGCAGAGATTGAGAGAGAGAGAGAGACAGAGAGAGACACACACCAACCCACATCAACTGAAAAAAAAAAAAACACGCGGAACATAATACTACCAACACACACAAAGGAAAGGTATGTAACAGATATGTATTTACTGGCATGTAGTAGATGTATTTGAAGAGTACTCTACATGCTTTGAAATATCCATATGTGGCAGCAGTACGTATCTATGCACAGATGCCCTGCATAACTACTGCCATGGACAACTCAGTGTGTTGCTGTGTGCAGTGAGACATAACTGACATATGTAGCTCAGCATTAAATGTCAAACATCTGATCCATGTTATCTGTGTTCTGTACAGTAGTGTGGACAATGGCTGTTTGGGGGAGTAACACATATAGCTATATAAACATGGATGTGACAGAGTAACACATGCATGATAGACATATTAACGTGTAGCTTAGCACTGGCAACTGCTGTACCAGGCTAGTATGCTAATCTAGCATTTGCAGCTATATATACACCCTCTAATATCACTGTGCTCACATGTGACACCTGTTCATATTGTAGCAAGGCCCAACAGGTCAGCCATGAGGTCCATGGACTTACAACAGTGTGGACCTTGTGTGTGTATGGCACACACATACGGAGAGATATGTCTGTGTCAGATATATTAGCATCTGTACATGTGCATAGAGCAAGGGACATACTGCAACTGTTTGTGAAGGGAGGTTTTATATATGTTGGTGAAGGTTGTTATGTGCATATTTGTATATAGGTAGTAGTGTGTGGCAAACAAGACAGCATACACTGCTGGTATATGACATGTGGTGGTTAAACGCTGTGGGTGTGATTTGTTAGGTTTGCAGTGTTGCAGCCAGTGAGGCCTGCTAAAGCCACATGGGCTGAGAACACCTTCAATGCATTTCGCACAAGACTGCAATATCACTACATAACTGTATACCTCACATCCTTCGCATAATTGATATTCCCATCATGAAAGGTGGACTGTATATGTGCCTATATGTATATCTATATGTACACCAATGGATGTTTATATGTATGTATATATATATATATATATATATATATATATATATATATATATAGAGAGAGAGAGAGAGAGACATAGTCATATTTACTGCGACAGATGCCTGGTGACAAAGCCATGGCCTCAAGCTCAATGTCAAAAATGCAGTGGCATCCCTTTTGCTAAAAACTCTGTACCCATGAACTACCACATAGGTGGTAGTTGACTTAACCCCGAAAGTGTGATAAGAGACCATGGGACACAGGTGGACAGTAGTCTCCCCTTTGATAATCACAATGCCACACTAGTCATGTAATCTGTCTATGTGGCACACCTCATCACAAAAGGTGTGTCATCCAGGGAAAAAGAGGTCAGTGTTCCCCTCTACTCATCACTCACAAAACCCATTATAGAGTACAATGCCCCTTCTGGTATGAACCTCACAAGGCATCTACAGCAACTGGAAAGGCCACAGACAGAGTATTACTGGCCTCATACAGATGCCCTATAGAGACCGTCTCACAAAACCACAGCTAGACTGTGTCGCATACCACCAACCCAGAGGTGACCTCTGCCTAAAATACAAAGCTATGTCAAACCCAGAGCTGTTGGACATGCTCCATGTAAACAGATCACAATTCCTACTAGCTACACGCTCTAGGGATCTAAACCTTGTCACCTCAATAAACAGAACATGCTGGAGGGATAGATTCCTATTTCAGAGACATCCCATACTCTGGAACAAACTACCTATCAATAGCAAACAAAGCTCCTCAGTAGCACTCGTCATGAATAATTTTGATGATTGGATGGGAGATAGAAAATACACCCCGGAATCACCTCTGTGGCTCTGCTTGACAAGGGCACATGAAATTAAATTACTTGGGTGTCAGAGTCCAGGGTACCATCTGGCTAGGCTCCTATAGGCTCTAGGGCCAATAGCTTATTACCTACCTATGAACCAATACACACCCACATTTACTTGTTGCAATAATTGCTATGTGAGGTTGACTGAGTGTGATGGTGAATGTGTTGGTGAATGTGTCACAGTTGTGTATATGTGGGATAGCTTAGTGGGAAACTGTTTCTGTTATGGTATTATGTGTCCTAGCTCTGATCCCAGCAAAAGATGTGTATGCTATTGCTAGAAAGAAAAAGCAGTATGGCATATGGTTTGACGTAGTCCCTTGGTGTTAACTGGAGTGTGCCAATGGAGGCTAAAGCAGTACATGTATGCTCATTGATTGGTACTGCTGGTGAATCCAAATCCTCTATGAACTGTAGTACTACCTGAAGCTGTAGGCCTAAACAGCACAGTATGGTGTATGTCCACATTGCTTGGAAACACTGTTTTGTGTGTTCCTTGTTGTCCTCACAGATTACATACCTCAAGCATAAAAGTTTGTAAGTACTGACACAAAGTACTGTATGGTACACACGTAAAGCTCATTTGGGTTGCCATACCTCTGTGTCCCGTATGTATGTCTGATGTGTGTGTGAGTATGCCTGTAACATTCCCTCGGTCATATGTATGTTACAGGATATAAGTGCGTAACTAGCAACATGTATAGTCTAGTACAGCAGTATGCCACCTATATTCACGAATGTGCACATATTTTCGGCAGAGGTTTGCCATCAACAACTAGTGTGTTATACTGGTAATACTTTAACTGGACTTTAAAATCATTGCAATGGATGACATATTTCTTTATGCATTAGCTTGATATATACCTCCTGTGGCTAGGTGGTGCATTGTGTCGCATACAGTGTGCCATGTACTGTTGTATAGTCTTACATAGTGGTTTCTCTTTGTTGCTGTGCAGAAAATGGTTTAATATATAGAGCGTGCCAGGCACTGTCTGGCAGTTGTCGGTTGAGCACTGATATGTGGTATTGAAAGTGTGTATCCTCTAACAGACAATAAGTTGCTATTCATGGCAGTTCAGTGATATCTGTACTGTAGAATGTTAAGTGTGCCACATGACTTGATCACACATATAGTTTTATTGTCTTCCAGGGTCATGGCCCACCATAGCAACCCATCCTATAGTCCAGCAGAGGATGAAATCCTAACGTCCAGTCTGGTGCAAAACTACACCCTGCTATTCTCAAGAGCCAGCCAGGACCAGCATGAGCGGACTGCACTGTGGCAAGATGTTGTCTGTAGGGTAAATGACATAGGCATGCATAACTGGACAAATGAGCAGGTACGCCATCACTGCAGTGATTTACTTAGACATGTCCGGCAGCGTGCGTCTGATTTCCGTAGGCAACAGCTTGCCACAGGTGGTAGGGTTACCACCCATCTCCCCCTCACCAAAGTGGAGGAGCTGCTCCTGAGCCTGGTGGCTCCTGGCCAACAACAACAACAGCAGACATGTATCATCATGGAGGCCAGAGCCCCCCCAGCAAGTTCAAATGGAGCTTGCAGGTAACATGGCATATCTGTAGACTACTGTTATCTCTATTGGTAGATCATGCATATGTGAGATGTGTACGGTGTAGTTAGAAGATGTGGAGCCTGGTGCTATGCAATACTGATAATTTGGAGCATGATATGTAGGCCTGTGACTGTCAACCATTGTACTACTGTAAGATTGCAAACCCACAGTAGCAATGTCACAGTTGTTGACACTGACAAACTGTCTCATATCCTTGTAGGTCCCTCTGTTGTGACAGCAAGGCAGCAGACCCATGCTGGTGAGTGTGTTCTACATTTAGTATTGCAAATAATATGTGCATGTCCTAGGTGAGATGTAGGCCATGTACACATGTAACACACCTACGCATAATGCATGCTGTGCATGTTTGCTGTGAGACTATGCACATCTTAGTAACATGAGTAGCTGCCTCAAACACATGCAATACACACAGCATCCCAAACAGTTGTGGCTACACTGGAGTGGACATTGGATAGGCAGAGTCGATACACATGCACACAACATACACAACTTTGACATATGCAGTACATGTTAATATGCTACAAATGGCGTATTCAGACACCCACTGTAAGGTCACACTCCAGTATCTCAAATGTCATCCACACAGCACACATAATATACCTGAGGGGTAGAGGCCTATCATGGGGTGGTGTGACACTCTTCAACACACAACACATTCATGTTAGGCAATGCTCCCTATTGAGCACCTTACAAACCCATGTAACAACTGGCTGTGAAATGGTGAATGTAACCATGGTACTGCGGTTCAGGTACAGCATGATAGGTGCTGGTCTGGCACACATTAGTAGCCTTGAGTGTCCACATGCTGCTGCATGATGATGACTCATGGTGCAACACCCTATCCAGTTACAGTAACCACAGTACTACACATCACATTCATTGCTATACACCTCAATGTTGTGTGTGTGCCTACATATGCACCTATACACAATATGCATAGCAATCACCATTTGCACAAAGTGACACATATATGTCTTGTAATGCTATTGAGTGTATAGGTCACATGACAGACATTGGGTATGTGTAATGTTTAATGTTGCAGTTATGTTGCAGCATGCCATGTGATGGCTGGCACTGGCATGTCCACAATATGTTCTACATTCACCATAACTACTGTACAATGGCTATGTTGAGCAATGGTATTCCATCAGGTATACACGAACCACTTATCCTGTGTGTATACATAGCACGCATGAGCTAAACCTGTGTCCACAATTAACTGCTAAAGACACAGATGCTCTAATCAGTACTGGATATCTATGTGACACACAGATAAACATCCAGCCATGGTATGTATACCTGTGAGTGATGGTACACAGCACATTGAAGAGCTTGTAATACTTGCACAGCAATGTTGTGTCCATGTACACATTGCATTCCAGGGTGAGGCCATTCACTGAACAACAACACACATGCATCAAAGCCATGTATACTGTTATTAGCAAGGAGTGTCTACACTCACACTGCATGCTGTTGAGCAACACATATCCTGCATGCTGACACATGTGATATGACTGTTTGGCTTATGGTACTGTACCCCAGCATCAACCGCTATTGAGTATGTTCTGGATTGCTGGTGGTGTGTGTGTGGGTGTCTGCTTTAGTGAGGAGAGTATTTGTGTGCATGTGTGCATGTGTTCATGTGTGCATGTGTTCATGTGTGCATTTGTGCATTTGTTCATGTGTGCATTTGTTCGTGTGCATGTTCATGTGTGCATGTGTGCATGTGTTCATGTGTTCATGTGTGCATGTGTGCATGTGTGCATTTGTTCATGTGTGCATGTGTGCGTGTGTTCATGTGTGCATGTGTGCATGTGTGCATGTGTTTATGTGTGCATTTGTCCATGTGTGCATGTGCTCTGACATCATGCACAGGTCATAAAGTGAGTTTCATGTCTTCCTCTCACAGGTGCTGAGGTTGGGCTGGTTCACTGCAGCAGGCAACCTGATGTCACTGACACAAATAGTAATAATGAGAATAGGTGAGTTGAGGCACAGGCATGTTTGTCAGGGTCTGTCGTTGGGCCACCAGTCGACAGTACACAGGTGTCCACCCCATCCATGCACACAGTCATACTGCCAATACATCCACCATCACCAATGGCCTTAGCTGAGGGACAGTGTAATGTTGGCAATGGCCAGGACAGTATGGTATGTATGGCACATGCATCCGGACACAGCAGCCACACCCAGAGGTTTGGAATGGTACCACATAGGCAGATATCCAGGGGTTCTTGTCAGAGCACTGCTGGTCATCATGCCCCGGGCAGACATGCCACAGGTCTTACAAACTCACGCATGTTCCAGACTGTCATGGAGGCACAGACACGTATGGAACGGTACACCAGACAGGGACTAAGGGCACAGAGGGCACAAAACACCGCTTTAAATGACAGTATCCATTACCTAGCAGGTGCCATCCATAATTACACTGAGGACACTGATAGACGTTGAGGTGAGACATTAGATGTCCTCCGCAATGTCATGTCCATGTGTCAGGACAGTGCGGGATGATTGAGATGTCGATGTGGACGTATGCCAGCAATATCAGCAGCTGGCAGTCGCCACGGATGTCCCTCAAATCACAGCCGCTCCCATAGTGCCAGTACCAGCCCCAGCAATGTTGGAGGTGGGCTGTCCATAGACGTGGCTCTGGCCAGTCCCAGCAGGGACCTGGGTCCAGTGTACATATGTCTACCTCTGAGGATAGTACCCAGTCTGGCTTAGTACCTGATACTGTCAGTAGCACCCCTGCCAGGCACAGGTACCGTATCCGTGGCCAGAGATGGTGATCTGTAAAGCCTGGCAGGTGCAGTCTGTGGCTGTCCCACACATCCCCGTATATGGCAGCCACATGGTGGAACTGTGAGCATGATACACACACGCACATTAAACCAGACACCTAGAGCTAACACATACCCGCACACATTACATCAACTTTGGCCCATACCAGTACTCTTGGCCCTCACACACACACACACACACACACACACACACACACACACACACACACACACACACACACACACACACACACACATGCATGTCGATTGTATGGCTCAATGTAGGCATCTGGCAAACCAACAACACACCCTGTGCATATAATGAAACCTGTGCCACCTCCTGTCATCTGTAACATTGATGCAGGAACAGGCTAACATGGTGCTGATGCACAGGGTGACTTTATAGCAGTATAGCAATGTTAGCATGTTGTCAGCAGTAAAGTGTAATGATATCCTTGAAGGTGTAGCTGAGCAGGCATGATGCATTAAAGCTATGATTGTCAATGTAGTATTGTTTACACCAGTGTTAATTCCAATAGTGTATTGTCCGCCCACATGCCACTTGACTGATGTGTGTAGTATTCGCAGCATGTGTTAGAGCATGGACAGTACATGTGGGATGTGTGCAGCACATGTTTGCAGGTGTACATTTGTGAACATGGTGGAGATGCACTGTCTGCATGTACGTGCATAGTGGACACATGGGCAGGGTGGCATGCCCTGTATTACACAGTGTTAACACTCCATAGTTTCTATTGGTGGCCAGTATGCATTGTACTACACACATTTTGGAACTTGGTTATGCATGTGTTTATGACATGGTTTGACACTGTGCTGTGGGTGATACTCTTACTATCTGTCATTGGTTTGCATTCTGGTAGTATACATAACCTCAACAGCCTGACCGTAAACAATCGTTAGATGATGTCTTGACAACTGACACACAGATGTAGGACACACAGTAACATTTGCATCCTTCAGGAACTATACTATGCCAGTAACCAGTGGTGTTCACCTGCATCCATTCCTGTGACCACTCCTGTTTGGCATATAGCTCTCTTAGGTACAAGCAAACACAGTAGGGATATTTCCGTCCACGTCTGGAAATGCATACTGTGGCCTGTAATGCATTCTCCAAATGACACACACATCCTCTGTAAGGGTATCATACAGACAGATACCTGTTGTCAAACCCATGCTGTAATGCTATAAGCCAACTTAAGCATAGTCATCCACCTTTACAAAACATAGTATCCCCACAGTACTACATAGGTAGTAGCCCCCCAACATGTTGAACAGGTACCGATGTGTACATACAGCCACGTGTTACTTCATCTCTCCTTTGGTAATCATGTTTCTAAAGGTATTTTGAAATCCCTCAGTGAATCACATAGGCAATAAGGGGTCTGCATGCATATCCACAAAGGTTGTTGCATACCTATAATGAATAGCCATCATTGACAGACTTTGCTGCATTTGAACAGGTCTGAAATATACCTCAGGCATAAACCCTCACTCACACTATTCAATAGAAACCGTAATAAGTGTGTGTGACACGAATGACCTAGGCCAGGGATCACTACAGTGGCTGGGCTTGTCACAAGCATACAGATGTGACCTAAGGTCTAGAAAGCGGCAGCACATTCTGGCAAGGATAACAGATGTCTTCATGGAGAAAGCAGGGTACCCACCTATGAAATAATTGAGGTCACATGTACGTATATGTATTTACCACACAGCTACCTGACATGCAATGCACATACTGTTGTCATTGTGATATGTCATACAGTAGTAAAAGCAAAACCCACAACACAGTGATCAACTGTGCCACACACATAGAGCACATGCACACACACACACTCACCAAGTGCAGGATTTAAACCCCTACCTAACTACTTTATTATACTAGAGCAGTACGCCTTTACATGACGCGCTATACACATTACTGGGATTTCTCTTTTCCACAGGTATATTTGTAGGATGATGACATCATCAAACTTGACAAAGATAAGTGTACCACTTTTAAGGTGTTGTAGTTGTCTCCAAAAAGGTTACTCCTCTACAAGGAGATACACACATTCTCTCATACAGTTGTCAAGTGCAGGATTTAAACCCCTACCTAATTACTTTATGATACTAGAACAGTACGCATTTACACAATGCGCTATACAAATTACTGGAAGTTCTTCTTTCCACAGGTACATTTGTAGGATGGTGACATCATCAGACTTGACAAAGATAAGCAAACCACTTTTAAGGTGTTGTAGTTGTCTCCCAAAATGTTGCTCTTCTACAAGGAAATACACACATAGTTTCATACACTTGTCAAGTGCAGTATTTAAACCCCTAACTAGCTACTTTATGATACTAGAGCAATACACATTTACACAACGTGCTATACACATCACTGGGAGTTCTCCTTTCCACAGGTATATTTGTAGGATGGTGACATTTTCAGACTTGACAAAGATAAGTATACCACTTTTAAGGTGTTGTAGCTGTCCCCAAGAAAGTTGCTCCTCTACAAGGAGATACACAAACACACACACACACACACACACACACACACACACACACACACACACACACACACACACAGTTGTCAAGTGCAGGATTCAAACCCCTATCTAACTATTTTATGACACTAAAGCAGTACGCATTTACACAACGTGCTATACACATTACTGGGAGTTCTCTTTTCCACAGGTATAGTTGTAGGATGGTGACATCATCAGACTAGACAAAGTGGGTTACATTAGGTGACATTAGGTGGGCTACATAGAAAGAATTTCTAAACACTTTGGCAATGTGATCATCAAAGGAGAGTTTACTATCTACCTGGGTCCCCAGGGCCATAATTACATTCTCCGTACATACTGGATTACCACCTATGTGGTAATTTGTTTGCACTTTTTTTATCCAAAGGGGGTGACTATGCATTCTTTGGCATTCTGCTTGAGGGCATTGTTTTGACACCAGGTATCTGTCTCTGTAAGACCCTTCTGGAAGATGTCTGTGTCAACCGTAGAGTCAATTATGGACCACAGTTAGCAGTCATCGGCAAACTTGTTCAGCCATACTCCTCCCGTGCTTGCCTATACCTCTGAACAGTATCTACTGAACAGGTGAGTTCTCAGGACCAATACCTGTGGGATGCCATTTGTGACTGGTTTAGAGTCGGACATGGCACCCGCAACTCTGAACATGTGTGTTTGATCTGTGAGCCAGTTGGTCACCCATCCTGTGACATAGCTGTTAATGTTCAAGCTGGTAAGCTTGTCCATGATGCCAGAGTAGGGAATGGTGTCAAAAGGCCTTATTGAGGTCCAGGTGGTCTGTGTGGACTACTTTCACCTCCATCTATGTCCTTGGTAACTGTTTCAAATAAGTCAACTAGGTTTAGGAGGTAGGACCTACCTTTAACAAAGCCAAGTTGGGTAGAGTCCATTGTTTGGAGGTCCCCAATGTCTCTGTTTATGGGTTCCATGATAATTTGCTCCATAGCTTTGCAGACCAGGCTGAGTAGGCCTATAGGGCAATGGTTTCCTGGTTCTGTTGTGGCACCTCCTTTGTGGAGCTGGATGACTGTTGCTGTATGCCATTCTTTGGGTACATAGCCTGTGGTAAGGTTGAGGCTGGACAGTGAATGTAGGTGAGGGTGTAGTTCCTTTTGGGGCTGATGTAAGTCACAGCCTGGGACACCATCCAGTCCCATTGATACTGTGTTCTTAGCTTTGGAGAGGGCTGTTTTTACCTTCATGCCCATGAAGTCTGGTGCTCTGCATTCATCTGGGATGGACACAGGCCCTTTTGGGGTGATGGGGGGGACTTTGCACCGAACCTGTCCCCCAGGAAGTGGGCAATGTAAGTTGGTTCAGTGTATTTTTTTGCCATTTTGCAGTAGCTGACAGCATATTTGAGAGTTGCCACCTAAATGTTTGGTATAGCTAATGAAGGCTTTGTGGTTGTTATTCTTACATTCCTTGGCAATTTGTCTTTAGAAACTGGCCTTGGATTATTTTATGAGTGATCATTGTTTCTTCCTAATAATGATAAGTGATGCCTTTCCTTTTGTGAAGTTTGCTCTATCATGTGTATGTTTCTTCCTTCTGTTGTATAGCTTATTTATGTGTGACGACCACCAGATTGGTTTCCTATTTTTGGAGGAGTGCATCTTGGTTTTATTTGGGATGTCTCGATCCATGCATCCCTGTACATGCTCATAGAATGCACTTGTAAATAATTTGACATATTGTATAGCATTGTCCTATAGCAATGGGGCTTTGGAACTTTCCACTTTGGTCTTGGGAAGTGTGCAGTTTGCTTTTGAAGATGTCTTCACAGTGGTTTCCTTGACTGGGGGGGGGGGGCAGGATGTGGATGTCCAGTGTGATTACTTTATGATCTGATATTACCAGCGAGGGGTTTATCTCTGTTGTGGAACACTGATACCCATGTTGGTGATGATCAGGTCCAGTATGTTGTCACCTCTAGTGGGCATGGTGACCAGCTGTTCAAGGGCGTTTCAGTTTTTAAACTCTAGGAACCATTGGGCAAAGGACGTTGTATACGAGTAATTATCCCACTCAATGTTTGGATAGTTGTAATCTCCTCATATAATGGTGTTTGATAGGACCTTTATATTTTACACTGTTCTCAGGAATACTGAGTGAGGTTCCTGAAACAAGGTAGATGATCTGTAGCAGGCTACAATCTGATAAGCAGCTTTGCCCAATGTTAGTTGCACTTACATGGTCTACAAGGCCTCTTGCTGTGCCACTAACCTGAAGGTGTGGGTATCCATAAGGTAAATGGATACACCCCTTCCTTTTGTATTTCACTCTGGGTTTTGGGGCTAAAGATCAGAGGGATTGTGAGTGTTTTACGTGGAGCATGTCCAACAGCTCTGTGTTTGACATAGCTTTGTATGTTAGGCAGACATCACCTCTGAGTAGGTGATATGCGAGAGAGTACAGCTGGAGCATTTTGAGACAGTCTGTGTATGGCATGTATTTCAGGCTGCTAATGCTCTTTGTGAGGTATTTCTGCAGGCTTTCCAGTTGTAGATGTCTTGTGAGGTACATAGCAAAAGGGACATTGTACTGTATTATGGATCTAGTGAGTGATGAGTAGAGGGGAACAATGTCTTCTTCTATTCTACATGAGACACCTTTTGTGATGAGGTGTGCCACATAGAAGGATTTCCTGACTACTGCGGGGATGTGATTATTACAGGAGTGTCCACTGTCCACCTGTGACCCAAGGTCTCTTATCACACTTTCAGTGTTAAGTATACTACCGCCTGTGTTGTAGTTCATGGCTATGGAGTTTTTACCAAAGGGGATGACAATGCATTTATTGGTATTGAGCTTGAGGCCATGGCTTTGACACCAGGCATCTGTCTCAGTGAGGCCCCTTTGTAGGATGTCCACATCTTTAGTATTTACAATTATGGATCCTAGTTTGCAGTCATCTGGAATCTTCATTAGCCACAGACCTTCCATGTTCAAGTTTACTTCAGGGATGTAGATACAAAACAGTACAGGACCCAGGACTGAACACTGTGGTACTGCACTTGTCACTTTTCCAAAGTCATACTTGGAGTCTGCTACTTTCATAGTGTGTGTTCTGTCAGTGAGCCAGTTGACAACCCATCTTGTGACTAGCAATTTATACCTAGTTATTGGGTTTATCTGTAATTCCAGAGTGGGGGATGATGTTGAAAGCCATGGCAAGATCTACATAGGCCGTGCGAACCACCTTACCCTTGTCTAAGGTTCTTGTGACTGCTTCAATGTCGTCTATCAAGTTTAGGAGACATGATCTGTATTTTACAAACCCAACATGGTTGTGGTCCAGAGTTTGGAGTTTACCAATGTCCTTTTTTATAAGTTTTATGATGATACATTCCATGGCCTTGCAGAGCAGGCTCATCAGGCTAATGGGGTGCTAGTTCCTGGGGTCCGTGGTGTCTCCTCCTTTGTGTAGTGGGATAACTGTCGCTGTGCACAATTTAGCAGGCACAAAGCCTGAGGTGAGGCTATGACTGAACATGGTACGTCGGTGTGGTGCCTGTTCGTTCTGTAGTTTATGTAGAACACAGCCTGGGAAGTTATCTGGTCCCATGGATGCTGTGATACTGGCTTTGGAGAGTGTTTTTTACCTGTGCAGCCATGATGACAACAACTTTGCAGTCTTCCGTTATAGAGATGTGCTCTTTCATGGGTGAGAGGGGAGTAAAGTTAACACTGATCCTATCTGCCAGAATGTTGGCAATATCAGTTGTGCCTGTATATTTAGTGTCATTGAGCTGTAACTCAGAGCAGATCTGAGTGTTGCCATGACATGGGCCTGTCTATTGGGCAGAGATCTCCTGAGTAGACAGTATGCAACAGAGTACAGATTGAGTTAAATTCAGTCTTGTTGCATGGGGCAACTGTTTGAGGCCAGTAATCCTCTTGTTGATGTACTTTAGTGGTCTTTCCAGCTGCTACAGGTGCCTAGTCAGATTCATCGCATGTGTGTTGTGGTACTCTCTGATGGGTCTGATGACTGATGAGTAGAGGGAACCTCCTGTGGCCTACATGCAAAGACCTTGGAAGTTTGTGGGAACACATGGCATGATTGTCTGATCACTTTGTGAATGTGTTTCTGGAAGTAGAGATGACTATCCACATGTGTCCATAGATCCCTTATTATCACCTCCATATTTAGGGTGTTGGCACCTATGTGGTATTTGTATGACTGTAGCTCGAGGCCATAATTTTGACACCACATCTGTCTGACTGAGTCCCTTTTTAGGGATGTCTCTGTTGTTACAAACATCAACTATGACGTCTTTTTTGCAGTCATCCATAAACTTTGCTAAACATAGCCTTCGCGTGTTTGACTGTATTTCTGAAACTATACACCAGACAGGAGGGGTCCCAGGACTGAGCCATGGGGGACAGCAGTTGTTACCAGCTTGACCAGGTGACCACAATTCTTACCTTCTGTGATCTATCTGTGCTCCAGTTGGCAATCCATCAGATGGCATACATATTTATGCACAGGTTGTTGATTTTGTGGATATGACATGTGTCTGGGATGTTGGAAAAAGGCTTTTCAAGATCTATGTGGGACGTGTGTAGCTCATTTCATTGATGTATGTCCTGGGTGACTGCCTTGAAAACAGTCTAGCAAGTTTGGGAACCATGATCTGCCCCTGGCCAAACCAAAATTGGTAGGGTTTGGTAATTGTAGGCTCCCAATAGCTCTGTTTATGAATTCCATCATGTTAGATTCCATGGCCTTGCAGATCAAGCTTAATAGGCTTATATGACAATAGTTCCCATGGCCTGTTGTGCACCAACACTTGTGGAGTGTGCCAAATGTTGGTGTAACACATTCAACAGTTTCATAACCTGTACAGAGGGTGAGGCTCAACAGACTGTTCAGGTGCAGGGTCTGTTTGTTCTGGAGTTCACTTATGACACAGCTATGGAAACAATGTATTCCCATAGACCCCATGTTTTCAGGTTTGGAAGGAGCTGTTTTCCCCATTCTATATGTGATATCTGTGCTTTCACAATCTCCAGGTATGATGGTAGGGCCTTTTGTCAGTGAGAGGGGGGTATGTATGTATGAGCCTGTCTGACAGGATGTTGGCAATGTCAGTCATTTACAGTTTGCACTGACTCAGGACATATATGACTGTACATTGCTATTTATGATATAGCGGAAGGAAGCGTCATGGTTCTCTATGGACTCCTTCACAGATTATTTTGCCAGAACATGGATTGGATAATGTTTGGAGTGCACATTGTTTATCCATGATACTTATTGCAGGTTTATCGATCTTCTTTGCTTTTTCACATTTTTTTGAACCACTTAAGTACTTGTGGTACATAGTTTGATTATGACAGGGTTCCAATATATTATATGTGTCTGTTTTCATATAACTGTGTGCACAAGGTAGGACTGGTGAATAGTGACAGGTTCCTGGGGTATAACATATGCAACTGCCAGATATGTGTGGACCACACCTGTACTCAGAAATGGCCTAAGTGTGTGAGCATGGCCAGTATGACCTTTCAGTATGTTGTTGCCTGACATTTGCTTCATTTATTTAAGTGGGTGAGCATGCCCAGTATGACCTTTCAGTATGTTGCTGACTGAGATTTGCTAAATTTGTTTAAGTGTGTGAGCATGCCCAGTATGGACATATATACTATATGTGTGTGAAAAATCATGTTGGTTTCTACTTCAGGGCTCACCTTTGTGTTGTACATTGACAGAATGCACGCTGTGCCTGCAGGGCTTCCATGAGTCGCTTTGCATAGACTTATCAACATTTCTACATACAGGGGGGACAGCTATTATTTGTACATTTCTACCCGGGGGGGCACACCTGATTGTTACTGTGGGTGTACATAGGATGAGAGGTTCACCTGACACTTATACACATTTGCTACTGCTATGTCAGGTACTCTATTTCAGTCTGTACTGTTGCCTATCGTACTGGCTTGAGGCATACTACTGTACTACAGATCTTAGCTTCCAATTTCACGTATATTAGTTTGTGACTTCATAGCCTACCCAACCCACATCACACTGCCTGGCCTGCTGTTATCTGTCTGCATAGGCAATTTTGCTTAAATATGCTAAATAGTGGTAAAATGTGCTTAGCACTGCTTTATATTGCATAAAATAGGGCAA
This sequence comes from Protopterus annectens, assembly GCF_019279795.1. Lineage (NCBI taxonomy): Eukaryota > Metazoa > Chordata > Ceratodontiformes > Protopteridae > Protopterus > Protopterus annectens. Next base: position 1,428,207,441 of record NC_056739.1, on the reverse strand, counting down.
TCATGCCTCAGGTGGTGCTGCAGGGCTGCCTATGTTTGATGCACATAGTACAATCCCTATACATGTTTGAAAACAGGTAGTGTCAAGTTAGGCATCCCTTTTATTGTATATGCAAGTCAGAGAGAGGTGTCATTTCCAGGGTTCCTACTGACTCAGTGTATGTGCTATGCATTTCCTCTTTGCCCAGGCCAGGGCATACTGGGCATGCCTCCTTCTGCCTACTGGGGCAGACTCAGGTTGTTCCTCCTCTGAGTCACACTGTGCCTGTGCAGGCCTTGGCAATGGTGGGGGGCTGTTTGGCCCTGTCCCATGCTGTTCCTGCTGCAGCTGTTTTCACAGGATTATATTGTGTAGCATGGCACATACCATGACAATTTGGGTACATGTAGTTGGTGAGTACTGCAAGGCTCCACCAGATGTGTCCAGGCACTAGAACCGTGACTTGAGCATCCCAAAAACATGCTCAATAATGTTTCTTGTTTGTGTGTGTGCCTCCTTATGGTGTTCTTGTTCGGGTGTATGTGCATTTCTGATGGGTGTCATCAGCCATGGCTCCAGTGCATATCCAGCATCCCCCACTAGGTGACCGTCAGGGATGTCCCCATTGGCAAATCTCTGGTACAGCTGCATCATATGCCAGATGTGGGAATCGTGATAGCTTCCAGGGCAGCCAGCACACACATTTATCATTATGCCCTGGGCATCGCACACAACCTGGCAGTTGATGGAGGGTAAGCCCTTGTGGTTGATGTAGATCCTACACCACTCACCGGGTGGTGCTTTGATGTGTATGTGCGTGCAGTCTATTGCACCGACCACCTCAGGGTATTCTGCTATTTGGTGGAATAGATGTATATTGCTGGTAAATGCCTCACTGGAATTGGGGAAATATACGTGCTCACCAACATGTGCTGACATGGCATCCAGGAACTGGTGCAGTACCCTAGATGCTGATGCCTGTGAAACCCCCATCATATCACCAGTTGGTCTCTAGAAGGTACCTGTAGCTAGTATTCATAGGCCAACACATACCTTGGTATCCACTGGGATGGGTTCCCCTCTGTTGGTTCTGTGTGTGAGGTGTGGCCGGCACAGCTCAACAATTTGCTGCAGGAGGTCTCTGTCCACTCTATAGCGCTCCACTATCTCCAGCTCATGTAGCCCCTGGTAGGTTACCCTGGGTCTGTCCACTGTTCTCCGTTTCCTCACTGTGGGTTGCTCTGCAGCATTCACAACATCACCACCCTCAGCACCTTGCACATGTTGGTTTATGATAGCAATAGCAGCCCCTAACATTTTGTCTGACTTAAGCTTTTTAAGTTTTCACGCTTTGTATACTGCAGTGTTGCAGAGTTCTTGGGAAAAAACAGGGTAGACTGCTGTTTGCAGAGTTTATAGGGCTGGGCTGGGCTGGGCTAGTCTACTGCCTGTGTAATTGGCTGATTCTGATATATTTCACCTGGCAGCTCTGCTAGTTCTCCTTGGTTAACTTCCTACTACTTCTTTTCCTTCCTTTTTCCCTTTCTGTTTCCACAAGTGGCAGCGCCACGCAAACAAGCATACACATGTGCAAATGGCATTTGCAAGAAATTTCAGATATATCCACGGTGTACACCTTTAGTTTCTTGTTTTCAGCTAGGACAACTGTAGACATGCCTCTTGCAATCATGAGCAACTCAGGTCAAACACAAGCCACTGTGCTCCAATCAGCTTACAGTCTTTCAGACATACCCCCTCATGATGTCACCTATCATCTACTCTACTACTCCCCTACTCCTGCACTTACACTCTAGGGACATGGCTCACATGCCGGGGAAAATTGGGATTCACTATCCTTATCCTCATTTGCATAGGATTGCCTACTAATGCTTGGTTACATCTCTCGCACTGAGCTTCCCCCCCCCCCCCATAGCAACCACTACTCAGTGGCCATGTTGTTTTCAGCCTGCCATTCACCTGCATGGCAGAACAAGCTTTTTAGTAGAATTGCCCATTTGTGGCTATTTTTCACTTTTTCATTTTATTTAAAGCACAGCACGTTTGCACACCTCTGTGCTACGCTTAAACATCAGTGATCGGGGGAAAAAATTGGATTTTAAGGATTTACAACTTTTGCAAATGCCAATGGACTTATATTTGGCCATTGGCATGCTTCTTCAACTAGATGCATTCTTTATTTGGGGCTGTCATAGCTCCGTTTAGCTGTTTACCAACGGAGTACATGTCTGCAAATAACACTGCTCTTACACGGACAGGTTAGTGTTTCCTGGATCGCAAATTTACCTCACTTGCATAGCTTTCAGCAGCAAATGAGGTAATTTGCATACCATAACACTGTCCATGCAAGAGTAGCTTTAGAAGCTCTCATGAACGCCCCTGTCGGCTATTGCTGAATTGCTCGGCAGACATATTGCCTGTCTGCCGTCTTACATTACTCTTACACTCCGTGCAAGCCTTTGTGAATCCGGCCCCATATCTATGAACATGAATAAAGTATTAAACAATGAATTCATCTAATGCCTTAGCTAAACATGTGAATATGAATATCATTTTTTTTAAATATTTGGTCATTGACCATGTCCCAGTAAAGGTGAGGGGAGTGCCTTGGGAACTTTATTTGCAAAAGAAAGAGTTAGTATGGCAACTAAGTTTTAATGCCTATTTTTATCCAGGGTTGAATGACTGCTGCAGTATAAAACTTATTTTAGCATTAAAAGCTTTAACTAGATAGGTAATATTTTAAATAAATGCTATCTACCTTTTGGGTTAAAACAAGTCATTAAAATAATAAGGTAGCTTTGTCTTGTACCCGGCTTTGTTTTAAATTTAAAATGATTTAAAAAAATATTTTAAAGAAAAGGGTGGCTGGACCTTTAAGACACTTGAGGAAGTGATGTAATAGTTGCATCATTGTACTTGTGCCATTTTAAACAGAGCTGTTACTGTGGGTGAAGAATCTGAAGAAGTTCACTGATGGTTTAAGTGAACAAAAGTGATTATTTTTATTGAAATTAAGTTTACTGGAGGACTGACTAGCTTTTCTGCTGAATGCCATTCCTTTCAGGACCTGTAGCAGTATTTTGGATTATTTTGCAGCTTGTGTAGTGAAATCAGAAGTTTGTATTCAAATAGATATATACGTATATATATATATATATATATATATATATATATATATATATATACAAACATGCTTCTCAGTCTCTCCCCATATACCTATATCACACACGCACACACACACACACACACACACACACACACACACACACACACACACACACACACACACATACACACACACACACACACACACACACACACACACTCCTACATGTATATATACATCCCTCTTATATACATTACAGAAATGTGTGTGTGGATGTCTGTATTGTCCTACATAACATAATACTGGTGAGTAAAGCTGCTCTATCACACATCAAAAATGTTGCTCAGAGGATATAAAGTAAGGGCTTAACAGTACATAATGCAGTTGCATACAGACCCCTGTGCTTTCTGGATGTCATCACATAGACAGCAACAGGGGAGGAGGTGGTGTAATGTATAATGTTGTCTACGCATGCATGGACAGTGCACATTGTTCCTGCCCACAGGCTTGCCCATCCAAGTGCAAACATCCACATATGGACATACTGGTAACTGTACACACACATAGCTAGGATAATAACAGTTATCCCCACTGCTAGGATACTACATGCAGATAACAATACAAAGCAATATCACTCTGCAGGCCACAAATGCTGTTCAACATAAGCCTAGTTTGTGTAATCCACACATGGTTTGCCTGCAATCACATATAGAATTGACATCAGCCATGGCACATGCGATAAGTACTGTGATCTATAGTGTATAACACTAGATAGGAAAGGGTTTCAATCTCACTGCAGACCAGGTGGTCTGTATGTGTGTGTATCCCCCTGCCAAACAACTGAAAAACCCTCACTGGCTATCAAACAGCAATGGTTAAGCACTTTTTTGCCCTGTATGTTGCTGCTGTCTTCCAAACTGCCCTCTTCTACAAGGTCTGATGATATCATCTGCATAAGAAAACCAGCTACCATTGTAGAAGCCAGCTTAAGCCATGGTGCTAAGATAAGTATTGTGATTTATAGTGTGTAAGACTAGCTAGGCAGGGATTCTAATCCCCTGCAGGTCAATTGAGCGTGTGTGTGGGTGTATGTGTGTGTGTGTGTGTGTGTGTGTGTGTGTGTGTGTGTGTGTGTGTGTGTGTGTGTGTGTGTGTGTGTGTGTGTGTGTGTGTGTGTGTGTGCGTGTGTGCATGTGTGCGTGTGTGCGTGTGTGTGTGTGTGTGTGTGTGTGTGTGTGTGTGTGTGTGTGTGTGTGTGTGTGTGTGTGTGTGTGTGTGTGTGTATGTGTGTCCACTGAGCATAAATATGATCACATCAGTAACTTACAAAAAAGTAGGGTTTTGCAGAATTTTAGTTGTAGTAGATGATGTGGCCCTCAAAATGCCTGACTACAACTTGGTCTGCTGATGTCATCAAGCATAATATGTCCTAAACTGACAGTACTATCAGACATGAGGTGTGTTGCGTGGATCAAATACTGTGATCGTTACTGTGTACCATTACATTGGTAAGTGTTCTAATCTACATAGAGTCAACTTGCACAATGTGTGTGCTGTGCCATATCCTGTAAGCAGTAATTGGAAGTGATGCTATCCTCAATGTAGCCATGTTTATGTGTGTGGCTGTTAGAGCAATTTACATCAGCTTATGGAACCATAGTATGTTTGAACTTCACTAGCAATAATGGCTGTACAGCCATCACAATCATAGACATTTGTATATGCTTATTTACATGATTAACACATATTGCCCCACTCCAAGATGGACACAGGCAGAAGCCCTGCAGTGAAATGATGACTGCCTTGCCAGTCATACAGATGGCATGTGCTGAAGGGCACTGAGGTTGTCTGTGTGCCATTAGCCAGGGCTCTGTTGCAAAGATGGGTTAAAGTCTGCTAGACAAGTCTCTCCCACCAGCATGTATTATTAATGTCACATACTAGGTTAATGCCCTTACAGTTATTAATCCATGTACTATGCCACCTACAGATATGCAGCATTTACAATCAAGCACAGTCACATATTGTCCTGTATGTATGGCAGAGGTCACTTCTGAGTAGTCTATATGCCACAGGCTACAATGACACTCATTTCAGATGATCCCGTTTGAACACATGCTGAAGACATGAAGTTTCCTTGTGAGGGACCATACTGTTGTGCGCAAGTGCCATTACTGCTTGGAAAGGTCCATAACCAAATAGCCATTGCTCTCAGATACTGGCATATTGAGGGAAAAGTGCATGGAGGTTATGAGTATGTCAATTACTGGTGATTGAGCCCTCACTTATAACACATGATTTCCATCATACTACTGGGGAAGACATGGTGATCTCAAGAACATTAGGTGTAAACATCCTTCCCATTCACTTAATGCATCAATTAGTCAATCAGTGATTAAACATATTGCATGGTTTGCTATTTATTTTTAGAACTTATTCATTTTAAAATGTACAGTGATATTTCTTTAAATGGTTTACTCACTGATTGACTAATTGATGCATTAAGTGAATGGGAAGGATACTTAAACTCCAGCTGTTATTTTTTCCTTTTGTTCTGATGAAGTCCTATGGACGAAACCTAGGTTAACTTGTGTTCTGTTCGTGTTTGTGGTATTCAAATTTGAATAAACTGCTGTTGGGCTACGATTTTCTGCCATTTTATCTGGCTGGTTTTCGTGGACTGGTTCTTTGTTTTTTAGTGTTTGGTTGATGTCTGTGGAGAATATGGAGTCTACAGCAGGTATTATGGACTTACTGCAACAAATTAATGAACAACTACTTGAGCACACTGCTCAAATTAAATTACTGACAGAAAAGCAACAACAGCCTGTTTTAAATACTCAATTAAATGGTAGTCTAGGTGTGCCTCTTACTCAACCCACCCAGAATATGGACAATTCTATGGTACAAGCTGGAGGTTCAACAACTATTTAGGTCAGTAAAAATGTAAGATCTGAACAACATGAAGATAATATTTTTGGAAATAACAATGAACGTTGGAAGCACAATATATTTAATTTTAAGACTGGTAACATTTTGAATGAACATTCTACAGATTTGAACAATCAATCTTTGTCAGAACAATTAAAGCAGTTTGAAGTTAAGTTGTTCAAATTAAAGAAAGTTCAATTGAACAGTTATTTTTTAAGAAACATAGAACTGGGTTTGGTGCTAAAAGGCTTGCGTGTGTAGAGGTATCCGAATGGAATAGAAAATAATTCTAAAATGTTGAAAGACTCGCATAAGTTGTTTGACAAAACTGGTTTGGCAGCTTATGGAAATTATGGTAAAATATAATAAGCAAAAGATTGAGACATATACAAGTGAACTTGAACGTGTAAATGAAAATATCACAAACAATCTTTTATTTGACCAGTATTTAACAAGCTATACTAATATTCTTGACAGTGTTGATCACACTTGTCAGAAAATGTTTCAGAACAAGCTTCAAAAAATAAAAAGGGACACCAACGCATACGCTGCAGATGCAGCATATCCGCAATCTAGAGGCAACCTCCGTTGTCATGAGAACCAAGTGGAGTCTGCCAATCAAGTGACGGAAAACAACAACATTACGGCAACTGAATGAGCCAAAAAAATCACTTTAAGTCAGTACTGAGTCCCTTAGATGAAGGACCTAGGCGTTCAGAAAGAATTCGGAATAGGGAGCAAAGTTATGACGATTGAGAATATAGTCAGCAGGGATCGTGTCCAAAAGTGTGGCATAATTCAAAAAATGGGTTCAGTGGATACCACAACAAATGGAGATGAGTACACTTATTACAGATAAAAATGATGGACATGTAAGTATTATTTTTTTATGTTCATCTCCCTCACGAACTGGTGACATTTTAGGACTGAACTAATTCATGATTAATGAACAGTGTAATACTCACTTGGTTAGTAGAATTAACGTGAGGGGAAATGAACATGAAGTTTGTGCTAATAAAACTTGTCTCAATTTTGACGAGTTTAATATTCGACTAGACACAGGTTCTCCTCAGAGTAATATTAGGCAAAACGGTAATGAAATAATATTTGATGAACCTGAGGGATTGTTTGATTATCCAGATAATAATTTTGACAATTTTAATATTTCTCAGTGTAGTTTGTTGGACTTGAGTACATATTTTTTGAATGAAACTTTGAATGCCAACAATGTGAGAATAATGAACAACACGACAGTAGAACATCATGGTAATTGTGATGAAACACTGAATTTTGAAACTTTTGGTTGTACAAATGATGATTAACATGATGTTGCTCTGCTTCAGCGTGTTAATGAAGGGAACAGCAATCAAATAGCATTCAATGAAACAGATGGGCTTTTTGATTATTTAGACAAAAATGTTGATAAATGTACAGGTTTTCATTCAAATGTAATGGATTTAAGTACATATACTGTAAATGAAAGGGTTACATTAACTGATGACACTTTAGTGAAATTTTATGGTAATTGTGAAGAAACAATAATTCCTGGAATGTGTGGCAACGCAAGTAGCAATTAATTTAATTGTCAACTATGAGCCTTGTACAGTCAAGACTGTGATAAAACATTAGAAAATACAATGATAGGTAATGATTTGAGTATGGAATTCAATTTAAATTGTAGTGAAATGTGCAAAGTCTTACAGGATAGCATTTTGAATCAACCCACTATAATAGAGAATAATGCACAGGACTTCAAATTATATAATTACTCCAGTCATATATTTAACATTAGACATGCTAACTTACTATCCAAGGGGTTTACTTTTGTGCCTTGCAGGAAAGGTAACTTAACAAACAGATTAATTGATTTAATGTTATTTGTTCGGAAGATGAACTTGAGGATGTATTTCACAAATTCGGAGGTGCAATATGATCAAAGGAAATTGTCCAAGCCCAGTAAATTTAACCCCCCAATTAATCACATGATAGCAATATTTGAGAAAACATGTGAATTAGACATAAGAGAACATTTTAAAGAACATAAAAAACATGACAATACGAACATGTCTTATGACGAACACCAATTGTTAAATGACTTGGTTAATTATGAGCATATACGTGTAATGAAACCTGATAAAGATAATGGGGTGATGATTGTAGACAAAAATGATTATATTGACATGATGATGGCTATGTTGATGGAAGATAGTTACATTGAAAGCAGTATTAATGAAATTAATATTGCACATCAAAAAATAGACTTTATGCTAGATGATATGTTATTTCAAGTTCTGTTAATTGAAACAGAATATGAATTTATGCGAAATTCTAACCCCATGGTTAGTAGTATTTTTGGGATACCTAAACTACATAAGGGGCTAAACAATGTGAAGTTTAGGCCCATTGTCGATAGTAAAATAAGTAAAACATGTTTTATTAGTCAATACTTAGATTTTTATATGAAACAGGGTTTAACTACTTTTGCTTATATCACAAGGGATTCATGGAATTTTTTGGACAGGTTAAAAACTTTAAACATTAACAGCAACACTATTCTTCTTACCATCGACATTTGCAATTTATTTGCTGTCATTCCCCCATGACATAGGATTAACATGGCTGGAGTATCAATTGATTGAAACAGGAAGATATGACTAGGATCAAATTAACGTTTACATCACACTAACGGAAGCAGTACTGAAAAACAATTTCTTGTTCTTTGAGGGACATTTTTTTAAACAAGTAACAGGAGTGGCTATGGGGGCCACTTGTGCCCCCATTTATGCCAACTATATTATGTCCTATTGGGAGCAGAGATATGTTTTTACTAGTGCTTACATCATTGTATAAAATTATATACCCTGTATTTGGATGATATATTCATTGCTTGGGAAGGTGAAAGAGATGAATTGGAAGCCTTTATAAGGTATATTAATAACACGGTAGATTTTCTTAAATTTACACATAAATTTAGTTCTGAAAAAGTAACATACCTAGATGTTAAATTGACTGTGAACAGAATTAATCAATGTTTGAGATCCAACATTCATCGAAAAAATACTTTTTCTAACTCCTATCTCCAATATGACAGCTGGCACCCTCAACATAAAAAAAGAGCAATTGTTAAAGGGCAAAAGGTGAGGGTGGTCTGTATGGTTAGTGACCATCAGGAATTTTTGGATGAAATTAGTTATATGTTCAGTATGTTTAGAAGTAGAGGCTATCCAGAAGATTTGTGCATGAATGTCATGCACAAAATCAAACATAAAAGGGAGACTAGAGTTTATAAATCCATTCTTATGAAGGACAAAGATATGAATCATATGGATGAAAATGTTGTTAGTCAAACTTGTGATACTGGTAGTAGTAAGGTGGTATTAAATTCACTATTATATATCACCACTTTTAATGAGGATGTGGATTGGCTTGTATGGATGGTCAAGAAAAATTGGTGCATCCAAAAATTAGATAGAGATGTACGAACAAAAATGGGGGGTGTACATCAATTTGTGTTTAGAAAAGATCAATCTTTGAAAAAAATCTTGGAAAAAGGACCTCCTTCTAAGTCAACTTCAAGTGGTAGAAAGTTAGGGAATTTTAAATGTGGGAGGTGTTCCACCTATCAATACATATTACACACAGACTGTTATGTTAAGATCAGTAATTATTCTATACCTATTACAGGTCACTTTGATTGCTATGCTCAAAATCTAGTATATGTGTCTAAGTGCCAGAAGTGCCCAGTATTTTATGTGGGAAAAACATCTAGGTATTTTAGAGATAGAATTAGAGAGTTAGGCATTTTAAGTCTACTAATGCCCTAGCTAGGCATATTATTGCCTATAATGAACACAATTTAAAATTTTGTGCAATTCAACATATTAAGAATGATGTTCAAGGTAGGACATTAGATGTCCACTTGGACATATGTGAATTAAAGTGGCAATTAAGATTGGATGCCCAAAATTATCCTGGTATAAGTGACTGTGTAAGCATTGCTCCTTTATTAATGTTGAAACACATTTCAGGAAGAAATTAATGGATTTTATAAGGGTTTGTAAAGTAATGGATTAATATGCATTTTATGGTTTGAGTGTGTGAATATATATATATATATATATATATATATATATATATATATATATATATATATATATATTCATTTATACATTTATATTTATTTATTTATTTATACATCACAAGGTTTTATTATGTATTTATATACATGTGGTAATTTATATCACAAGATGATTTATTCGTATGTTCAACACACACACACACAATTTCCATGTTATATGATTTAAATGTTTTTAGCATCATTTTTATATATTGCATGATTTGCTATTTTTTTAGAACTTATTCATTTTAAAATGCATAGTGATATTTATTTAAATGGCTTACTCACTGATTGACTAATCGATGCATTAAGTGAATGAGAAGGATACTTAAACTCCAGCTGTTATTTTTACTTTTGTTCTGATGAAGTCCTATGGACAAAACCTAGATTAACTTGTGTACTGTTCATGTTTGTGGTATTCAAATTTGAATAAACTGCTGTTGGACTACTATTTTCTCTTATTTTATCTGGTTGATTTTCGTGGACTGGTTCTTTGTTTATTAGGTGTAAACATGTGTGGCCTGGTCTGTGTGCCCACTTCATTCACCCCTGATTATGTACATCACATTTTCTGACTGATGTCCTACTTACCAGGCACATAGGTGTTACTGATGCAAATTATACTACATATATATTTGCATGGAGTTTATGGCCATTACTATGTCAACAGGCATTTGTTCATCAATAGCCTCTTGTAAGATATTGACATAACTCACAGACTCCATGACTGCTCACACTTTGCAGGCATCAGCCAACATTGTTAGCCACAGACAGTCCGTATTCACTTGTATCATGGATAAATGGATTCCAAACAGTAGAGGTCCCAGGACCGAGCCTGTTGAACACTGCTGCTTACAGATCAGTTGTTGGAGGTGGATGTCCCTATGTTGACTATGGGTGCCATCGATGGGGCACTAAGTGACTCCTACAATGATAGTACCATGGATGCTTAAGTGGGTGCTTTGTACATGATGCCTGAGTGGGGGATATAGTCAGATGGCTAGGCTCAATCCAGTGGGTTGTATGCCCTGATGTACCCTCACCCAGGTCCTTGGTGAGTGCCTAGGAAATGTCCACCACATTTAACAGTCATGATCTCCCTGTCAGATATCCAAACTGTGTACAGTCAACTGTGTGCAGATTACATATATGTGTGTTGATCAGCTCTATGATGAGTGCCTGTACTGTCATACGGATATGGATACTCAGCCAAAGAAGTCTATAGTTCTGGGGGTCAGTGCATGCACCACCTCTGTGCAAGGGTATAACAGTTGCCATTCTCCAGTCAGCTGGGGTTCAGCCAGTGGCTTTAGTGTGATTCTAAGATGTTCCCAATGGTATTAGTAATCCATGACACATGCCATGTGGGATGCAGCCTGAGATGTTAGCGTGTCCAATAGATGCGGTGTATCCTTCATAGAGAGGTCATTTATGACCTGCTCTGTAGATATGAAAACTATGGGACAGGTTCTAGAAATATTATGTGTCACATGTTGGGGACGGGGAGTAAAGTCGATGTAGAAAATGTGAGACTACAGATTAGCTATGGCTACAGAGCCATTCTATGCGGCATTGTTAACTATGAGTTCACCAACAATCTGGGCCTGTGCTTTGAGGTTGCACATGTAAATACAATGTGCGTTTTGGTTCTGCTATATGCGGGTGGCTAATTTTGTCACTTACTGTGTCTACACAACACCACAATACTCTGTGGTTGTTGAAGCTCAGGAGGTTGTGTCACCATTTGAGGGAGGCACCCTCACTGCAACTGTCACACCACAATGACCACCTCCTATTGTAGAGCCTGATAATGCGAGTTGCCCACCAAGCAGGTCTGCTGTGCCATGAAGAGCTTGTGTTCCTCCTGTCAAGTACAGCAGAGTTCATGCAGTTGTAATGCTGCTGCCATAATGCATGGGTGTACAACTCTGCATACATGCCATCACATCAAAGGGGGGGAGGTGCAGTCAAGCTATATAAACCATCCCACAGGAGGTAATAAATGGCTTTGTTGAAATATATGCCTGTATTGTCTGCAATGGGGAGGCATTTGATAGTTTTAATGACACTGGTCTGTGATCAGATCCCATCAGAGAGGACCCCATGTTGAGGGGCTGTAGTGGTCATGCATATTGGTAAACACATGTTGCAATACGTTTGTTCCCCTTGGGTGGATGTCAAGGCACTGCTCCAGGACATTGTAGTTAAGCACGTAGACTGACCTTTGGGCAAATGAGCTGCAGCATGACTAAGTGACACAGCTCGTGGTCATGTAATTCCACTCCACAACATGGTGTAATGTTATATCTTGATAGACACGTTCCTACAAATACTCACAATGGGTGTCTGGATACATGGAGCTGCTCCTGTAGCTGGCTATTGCTTGATTATGTGCCCTTCTAATACTGAATGTCACCTGCATTGTCTCCTAATGCATGGGTGTACAACTCTGCATACATGCCATCACATCAGAGGAGGGGGAGGTGCACTCAAGCTTTATAAACCATCCCACAGGAAGTAATAAATGGCTTTGTTGAAATATATGCCTGTATTGTCTGCAATGGGGAGGTATTTGATAGTTTTAATGACACTGGTCTGTGATCAGATCCCACCAGAGAGGACCCCGTGTTGGAGGGCTGTAGTGGTCATGCATATTGGTAAACACATGTTGCAATATGTTGGTTCCCCTTGGGTGGATGTCACAGCACTGCTCCAGGACATTTTAGTTAAGCACGTAGACTGACCTTTGGGCAAATGAGCTGCAGCATGACTAAGTGACACAGCTTGTGGTCACATAATTCCACTCCACAACATGGTGTAATGTTATATCTTGATATACACGTACATACAAATACTCACAATAGGTGTCTGGATACATGGAGCTGCTCCTGTAGCTGGCTATTGCTTGATTATGTGCCCTTCTAATACTTAATGTCACCTGCATTGTCTCCTCGAAATCACAGTGCTTCGCAAAATCTGGACGAGTATCTATCCTTAATGAGTATGTATACACCACCTGCATTACCTTGAATACTGTCATTTTGAGGTGTGAAGATGTTTATGGACATGTAGTCTCATATGACTGTGGTGCTGTCCACAGCCTTGAACCAGATGTCATTGACTGCACACATGTCTGCAAAATTCGGGGTGGGGGGACACATTACACAAAGTGGGGGTCAGTTTTGCCATACCCACTGTGTAGCAGCATAGCCATGAAGTTGTATACAGATGGTGTTCTTATTGCCAACTTTTCTGTTAACGGTGCATCTAAGATGTATTGTGGGGCTGTCAGTAGCTTTGGCCATTACTCCAAATCACAGGGTTGACAGATGAACACCATCACTGGTGAAGCCTTGATGTCTGTTGAGAAAGGCATCCCAGGCAAACATGTATTAGATCCCCTGACAATGACACCACATGCTAAGGCAATTATTGACTTCCATCAATTTACATGTGTATGGAGCCATCATCCCAGGCGAATATCAACTGCAGATGAAAGAGGTATGTGTATACCTGAGAGAAACAGAGTGGCTAAGCCCAGTTATGTGTCTGCATATAGGCTGGTGACATATGTCCCCTAGTTGTAGACACATGCAAGAGCTATGATGTCAATATGATATTCACTGATATCCAATGATTTGTGGCAATGTGTAGTAAGGCCTATTGTTTCAAGCCACAGACAACTATCTGTGATCTGTCCCATATGTAGCCACTTGGCACAGACATCAATGTGATTCAAAATGTAATCACCTCTAACTAAGAGGTGCCATTTTGCATTTTGCCTCTGGTGTTTGATTGGTGTGAGAGTGGTGCATGCAGTATTATGTGTACTGTGCACTCCAGAGGCAGGATGTTCTGAGGTGTCTGTTTGGCAATGTGTCTGGTAAGGAACTGCACACATGCAGGTGTGTGTGATATGGGTGTAGGTGGTGCAGGATATGAGTTATGCATGTTGGCATAAGGATCATTGCCATATGTAATGACTCTGTTGGAAACACCATGGCAGCAAGGTTTGAAATGCAGTCACATCTGTCACATGTTGTGCTTGTGTGTCATAGGAGTAGAGGGGTGTGGACACTCCCATCACTCAGCAGCAGGTCCTGCAAAGGTAGAGTCATGCTGCCACACCCTTGGGGTTGACAGTCTGCTATGCGGTGTTTGTAGGCATACCTTGCAGTGAAGATGTGGATGCCCGTGCATGCATAGCAGACTTGTTCAATTTTGCTGGCATTACATTGGCCTTGCAAGCATATGATGCCTGTCAAGCAAATAGACAGCACAGTGGATGTTGTGTGGTATAATGTGGGAACACAATCTTGTGTGTCGGGTACATAACTGTACAGTATGGCATGCCTAGGACATGTGGCAGGCGGACACACATTGGCCAAAGGTGGGCCAGTCTGCTGCAGTAGGCCTCACAGCCATGCCATGCAGATATGCACTAGTAATGTGTTGAAGGGCAGGATGCATGAAGTGCTGGAAAAGTGTCACCAGCAATGGCTCACTGGTAGCGTGCTGATTGTTCCAAAAGACTGCCCATCTATGTTATTGGACATTGTACATTATATTGTAGAGCTGCAACAGTGCTACTACTCCCCCCAGGAACAGATGGCATAACACATGCAAAAGCCAACTGATTGGCCAGGTTGATAATCAAGGCATCTACTTGGAAAAAGGTATGTGAAGCCTACAGAGCCTTTCATGATGTGGGACATCTATGTGAATGAACAAACAGGGTGTGTCCTGCTTTTCATCATGGGCTTCATAACACTGTTTTGTGTGTGATGACAGAAAACATATCAGAGCATAGTATCCTATGTGACAGTGGTGTCAGTGAGAACAGCAGTATTAGTTTCCAGGAACTGGCTATTCTGTGTGCTCCCCTGCTTTCCACAGTCTTCACAAGGTGATTGTGTTCTTCCAGTACAGACCACTTGAGTAATGTCCATCTGTAGAATACATGTGTGAAACCCCCACCTTACCTTCAAAGGGTATACATATTACACTTCCCTAACATGTTTGCACCCTGTACTCACATTTTGGATAACTGTCTTCTTGTAACATGCTAAAAGCAACTGCAATATTTAGTTTCACAAAGGACAACTAACATGTAGTGCCAAGCAGTGCCCCCATATCTCTGACTCATGTGACATGAAATGCCATGAAAGGAGTTAACATGGATATGAGCAGTAACACTGTCATACACCTAGTGACACTGGACCATACACCGTCTGTTATGCTCAAGGCCAAATCATGCCTACCGACTCTAACTGGTGGACCCCATTGAGTGTTAACACTATGCAATATATGATGGGAATATTACTCACTCTACCTACCATGGCCTGACATAGTGTTTGACAATATTAGGCCAGCAGGCCTTGCAGGAAACTGTGTAGGTTATCTATTGAGTGTTATGTCTGCTGGTGGGTAGACAAGTGTCTAACAGCCATAATCTGTGAAGAAAGCATTGGGAGACCTAAGTTGCAATGACACCAATCCCCAGTGGATTTTCCCAGACATCCTTGATGGTGTACCCTTTCTAGCCATTCCCTCTCTGCAGTCACAGCCACTGTCATTCCCTTGTGACTGCCTGCATCAGCAGTTGATTGCATATCAGGAGCTGTCACTGAATTCCACACAAAACCAACAGTAAACCATAAGGGCATGTGACACACATTCAGTTGTGTTATGAGCCACAGACAAATACTACATGCTGATGACTGCAGAATACTATCCTTTGGAAAGTCATCCACCCATGGGACATATAGTAGTGTTTGCACACCATGCACAGTTGTGCCATTAATCATGGATGCATGGACACAGGGAGAAATGCACACTTTGACTTTCAGTGGTTGGTGAGATTTGGGGATGAATTCAATGTTGTACATCATAAACAAACAGGTCTGTGATGTAACTCCCAGACTGTCATTGCCATACTGAAGGTGGCACTCATCACACCTATCATTGTGTACAGTGGTACCCTTGCTATCTTACGCATATGCTACAACAGTAGCAGCCACACAGGTTCCATGGTACTGCAATAAACATTACAGATAACATGGCATATGGATTCATGTCAAGACCTCACATGTGTAGTCTGTCCCATAAATGCTTTGTATGGGATGTGTATGGGTGCCATACAGGGAGGTGTCAAATTGCACTGTGTAGCTCACACACATATCCATGACAGGAATAGCACAAGTCTTACCAACATACACACCTACACTATCACTTTGGTATAACTACTACATGTTGGAAAGACAGGCATGTCATATAGACAGTACACCCTAGATGTAACAGACCCCCCTATGCATGTAAAGCACACATCTGTTGTGACACATATCATCTTCAAGTTATACCATGGGATGCAGAACATGACAATCATAGCTGTTATTGGACAAATGTCTGTACTGGACACAGGAAAAGTGAAGATGGGTCATTCACAGCACCACAGCTTGTAAATGTCATAGATCCCAACACCCTGGTGATACTTATCAAGGGTATCAGACCCTTTCACAGATTAGAGATGCATGAGTATGTTGCATGGGGCCATTGTCCTTGTTAGCCAGTTACACACATATGGACTTATGGAGCCATGCACCTATAGTGCTGTACCTTGTTGAGGACATATTTCTTCTGTGCAGACAGTCTATCCTGTCCTGTGACGTCTATGGCTGTCTTGCTGCTGTGTGTCCTTAGGTGTGTACACACAATCCTGAAACAGAAACAGCTCAGTGACGCACTTTTCATTGTGCAAGTATACACCCATTACAGCATCATGCAAGATAAGGTACATGACATTTTATGGTTTACTCATTACAAATGTCAGCATGCAGTATCTGTCAGTAACCACTACAAGAGGCATGGCTGAACAATGTATTACAAAAGTACATGTTAATTTATATATTCATTCTGTGCATCAGACACATAGCTTCTTGTCCCTGCATCAATAATGAGAAAGGCAGGGATTTGGAACAGGTATCATAACTTTCACAGGGTGTTGTGTGGAGGTGCAGGAGGCCTATGCTGACCCAAAAGGTTGACAGCATGTGTTTGAGGCAGGAAGGGAAGCAGGCAGGATGAACCACAGAATTGTGTTGTGTGTGTCTGTAGGTGATCTGCATTTGACAGTGGTGTTTGAGTGTATGGGTGTACAAAGTCAAGCTCAGTGCTAGCCCTACATGTGTGTATGTTGAACAGCTTTGACCTGTGCATGGTACAGTTGACAGCTCACCGTCTCTGGGCCCAGACACAGGAACTGGCTCTGCCAGGAGTTGCACTGGCACCTCCATGCCTAAGGTCAGAAGCGGTGCTAGTACCTGATGGTGACTGCTGTCTGTTGACACTGTGTCATCCATAGGATCATCAAGGACCACAAGCCCTTGGCCTGCCATGTCTAGGTGTGGACAGCACACTCCCTTCTGTAACACTGGATGTACTGCCACTACAGGAGCGTGATTGTGAATGGCCACATGGGTTCTCAGAGATGGGGTTGCTACCTACTCCTACTAGTCCGATATTCAACTCCATCCATATGTTCCATCACAGACAATGTGCATTCCAAGACAGACACTGTCTCGGCCCACCTTCTGTCCACTGCATCAGTGAACCAATCCAGGAAAGTCATGAATGTCAGACTGTGCTTCATCCATAAACCTGAGCATGCATCTGGAGTTCCTTTCAGAACATGCCTGTGCCTCAATGACAGCCTGAAACATATGCCGAGTGAACTGTGATGTGACATCTGCAACAGGTGGTGAAAGGACAGCAGCCCTCCTACCATCACCCCTATCAATCTGCCTGTGTGGAACCTTGCCAGGTCTTTGGCTATGGCCAGAGTCTACACTCACTGGAGCCATAGTTGCCACACTTTCCTGTTCAATATCCACCCTCTGACTGTCCAATATCTGTGGCTTCTGGGGACTGGGTATGTGTAGTCATACTGACTTTGTGCGGTGACAATGAGGGCAGAAGAGAGTGATATCAATGTCTGGGACATATACAGTTGCTGATACCCCCATCTGTGCCTCACTGTGGCCACCATCATCATCAGAGTCTGAAGAGACACTGATATCAGGTTGTGTAGGGGAAACAGACCAACCTCCCTGGTCACCTGTGATGAGAGAAGAAAGCAGTACATTAATTCCTACACTATTATGCTCTGCAGTACTATGCTGCATTAAATGTACAACTCTATACACTGTTGGCACTATTACAGACCTGTTGAAACCCTAACCTCATATAGCAGGACAAGAGGACATCACTATCCCCACAAACAGTTATATTTACTTGTAAATGAAAGCTCTGTACACAGCAATCTCATCAACAAAAATGTTGTACACTTTTAACATTTGTAAAGACTTTGCACATTTGACACATATGGCAATCTGCAATGTCCTGACAATACTGTCACATACATCAGTGTAGTGACATAAGGCATACATATGAGTGTAACATGTGTAGAGTAATAAAAGTTCTGTGCATTTGGCAATCATGCTGATAGTACAGCACTGCAGGCAGCAGGCTGGCGTGACACTTTAGGGATTGCATTGCTGCATACCTACATATATAAAAAAAAACAGTGTTGTGCTTACCTGGAGCAGGACTACGTCCTTGTCCAATACCCAATGGACCTGTATAAAGTAGAGGGAGAGGTAATATCAGTCCCACCACATGTTGCACCACTACAAGGTAAAACATCCATATATTTGACATTTACAGAAGCTACTACGTTAATCATAATATCAGTCAACATCTGAGTAGGAGAGTCAAACTGCAGTTTCACCCTTCCCACCACAAGGAACACAGACCTGACACCCATGTAAGATTATGTGCACCCTGACACACTGAATACTACAGTATTGCAATGGTGGTCACACTAAGCTTACCTGCATGCTCCGCTTCCATGGGAAATGTGGCACCCACATCCACGATGTACGGTGTGATGGCAGCTGTCATGTGTGCCTAGGTTCACCAGGAATTCCTCAGTGGCTGAGAGTGATTGTTCCCCTGCAGCCCCTCCACCAGCGATGCCATGATCCTTGGCTACATCTGCTGCTCTTCTGCATGTATAATTGATCATGTCTGTTGCAGGATGAGCTCATAGTGCTGCCAGAGGTCTTTGAGTATAATCTTATTCTCCTTTTCCATGAAAGCTGCACTGCAATGTGAACACATGCCAGTATTACATACTTGAAAGTACACTATGTAAAGACACAGCAGGAACATACTGGCTGCCAGTATCCACTGCTTGCTCAGACATGTCATATTCCAAAGTGTGCAAGCATACTAAGTGTATGGATACAACTAAGATACCAGTGATAGTCAACTATTCCCATGTGTGTCATGACTGATAACACTGTATGATAATGCACCCAACACTGGAGTCCATTGTAATGTGTTCCCTAGGGGCAACCCCTCTGATAATATGTCAAAACAACAGTGCCAAACAAATTGCAGTGTGCTATCACAACCAGTATACAGGGACATTTCCAAGAGACCAGTATGCCACATTGACAAAAAGCATTCCACCCTTGATGTATTGTAGATCCTCTGTAAGTGTAACAAATCTGTATATCAATGACATGTCATTATCACAGTTCTAAGATAGGCTTATTGCTGTAACCCCTATTCCCTGTAAGTATAGTCACACATCTGCAACCTGGTGTAAACAAAAGGGTTACATACCCGCTGGAGTGCAAAACTCCACTGTTGATAATGTGGTGATATGTGGGTTTTTGCAAAAGTATGCTCTGTGTACAGAAAGTCTCATACAGAATGGTTCCCCATAGCCAGCAAATTTGCCTTTTAACATGATTCTGATTAGCAGGTGATTGCCTCTTAACCAATCTATGTTTCTCATGAGAGCATACCCAGTAGATTTACTTAATGAACATATAAATGCGGTTACAGAAAAAAGAAGAACAGGTCGTTTTAAACCCATTGTAGGTGCTCATATTCCAGATAACAACCTGGCAGGTGGAGACATTAGAGCATCACTTGAGCAAGAAATCTCTTTCCTTAAATCCTTGATCATTACATACAGTTCTGATTCTCCCAGTTCAAGATGGATCTTTAACAAGAATTGGGGCATTTTAAAGGAAGACACACGTATTAGATCTCATCTAGGTGTTAAACCTATCATTACATATATGAAAGGGAAGAACTTAAAAGATCTCCTTAGAAATAGACAAGTTTAGAACATGAGAGGCTGTCCAGGTACCCACAAGCGTGGTTCATGTAATTGGTGCCACAAGCTTAAACCTGGAGCCACATTTACTATAAATAACATTAAATCAAGGGGAGATATAATTGTTCTTTGAAGGCAGTGGTCACTGTTTCTTTATTTGACTATTGTTCTGTTTTCTATATAGGAAAAACAGAGAGAAAGTTTGCCAGTAGGATTTATGAGCATGACTACACCATCAGGAAGATCAACTTAAATAATGTTCTAGCTAGGCACATTCATGACAATACAGACCACAATTTTAATTTCATGGCCATAGACCATGTTGACATTAGTGATAAAAAACCTTGGGGAGCACAATTAGAACTAAAGGAACTTAGATGGCTGATTTGGCTTCATGTAGATAAATGGCCTGGAATTAATGACAGGACTTCTATCTCTCCTGTCTTAATGCTTAAGGCCATGGAAAGAAAGAAAATTGCATGAAGCAAAGTAACATGCTTTTTGATTGTTCCTCAGAGTAAGTTGCTAATAACACCTTCACAAACATTAAGTTTCAAAGTGTAAACACTGGAATTTTAGTGTGTCAAAACAACATTCTTATTTGACAAGGTTTTGGTTCAAACATAATCCCCAGGATTCATGAAGCTTGCACTAGGTGCAGGCATAGTGTCGGCGTTCCAACACCAAATATGTCCGACGAGTGATCCAGGTAAGAGCTGTTCCCATGTGCACTACCTGTATATGCTATGCCCACACAGCTCCCAGACCCTGTATGATAATTTCCCCATGTGCAGCAGTGTAGCATGCAAATGAAGGTATGCAGCAATCCAGGAAGTGGTGCATGTGTAGTGTAAGCATGCAGAAATGTAAACCGTAAAAAAAGGTTTACATTTTTGCAAACATAAAATTGGAGCCATGACAGCTGACAAAACACATGTATTATATTGTTAATATATGCCAGTGGCTAAATATATAGCCATTGGCATAAAAAATATGTAAAAAAAATATAAAAAAACATTTAATTTTCCTTTATGCACTATCGCAAAGTTTAAGCGTAGGGCAGTGGCGCACAAGTGGGATCGCAAGGAAAATAGAAAAATATAGAATAAAACTGCAGTGTAATACATATCATGATTTCCCCATAATAGTCAATGGCAGGCATGCTACACCACACTATGGTGCAAGGGTTGCTAAGGAGCTGTGACAGTGTTATGCGCAGTAGCTAGTTATTAGTAGGCAATGCCATGCAAATGAGAGGAGTGATATTGAATCACAGATTCCCTGCTAGTGTAAGGATGCACCTCACAGTGTAGCATTATAACACTGAGGTGTGCCCTTGAGATAAAGATGACATCAAGAGAGGGGTTTGTCACCTTTGCTGTAAGCACATTGGAGCATTGCTAATCCAGTTTGCCCGTAGCTAAGCAAAGCTGCAGGATAGGGTTGTGTTGAACTGGCTATAGCTTTGCTTAGCTGAGAGTACACAAGGTAACCGAGTATGCATGTGAACGAGATTAAACACGCTTAAACTCAGTAAAGAGGTTTGTGTGGCGCGCACCGGAGCTGAAACAGAAAGGATATAGGAAAAAAATAAGGAAATGCTGCAGCAGGGAAATTGGAGTACAAATGACTAATTAACACCTAGGAACCTACAGTGGAACATTGACAACAGCTAACAAGGCTGCAAGCAGCTACTTGCAGAACAGGAAAGGGGAGGGGCTGTACTGCAAAGGAAACAGTAAAGTGTCACAGCAGAACAAAGCAGATTTACATTATATCAGCTACAAGACACATAGGGAAAGTACAAAACAAGAAAGATGGCAGGTGGAGGCATGCCTGATAATGGGAGGGGATCCTGGTATAAAAGTGAATTAGAGGGCAACAGATTAATCAAGGCAGGCAAGCATAACTCCACACTAAAGGCCCCACACTTGCAGTACTCACTGTAAAACCCATAATTAAGATACCCTGCATCTGGAATTGCTCATACCCATCCAATGACATCAGCAGCATCCATAGCACAATAGTATAAAGTGTGAAAGCACCTCACACACACTTGTGTATTCCCATACACTCTGCATCATTGGTGTATACAAATGGGGAACTTTTAATATGTATACGTTGGGGGCTGCCATAGCTTTGGTCCACCAACATGTGTTGGGGACTGAAGGTGGTGTGGAGGATGATGCTCACAACCACCTCAGGCACCAGAGGAGAAGAAGAGTGTTCAGACCCAGGGTAACCTACTGGGGGCTACATGATCTGGAGATAGTAGAGTGTTACAGGGTGGACAGAGACACACTACAGTAACTTGTGGAGCTGTGCCGGCCATGCCTCAGAGACAGAACAAACAGAGGGGAACACATCACAGTGGATATGAAGGTATGCGTAAGCCCCTAAACAACTAGCTACAGGTACCTTTCAAAGGCCAACTGGGGATATCATGGGGATCTCACAGGCATCAGAATGGAGGATACTTCACCAGTTCCTGGATGCCATGTTACCACATGCCAATGAGCACATATACATCAATCAAATGCAGGAGGAGTTGGCCAGCAATATGCGTCTCTTCCACCATGTGACAGAATGCCCGGAGGCACTGGGTGTAATAGACTGCATGCACATACACATCAAGTCACCATCCAGTGAGCAGGGTAGGTGCTACATAAACCATAAGGGATACCCCTCCATCAACTGCCATGTCATGTGCAATGCCCAGGGCATTATCATGGATGTGTGTGCTGGCAGTCCTGGAAGCTATCACGACTCCCACATCTGGCATGGCTCACAACTGTATCAGGTATTTGCTGGGGGGACATCCCATATGGCCACCTGGTGGGGGATGCTGGCTATGCACTGGAACCATGGATGATGACTCCCATCAGAAATGTACACACACCTATGCAAGAACACCATAATGAGGCACACGCACAAACCAGAATCATCATAGAGTGTGTGTTTGGGATGCTTAAATCACAGTTCCGTTGCTTGGACATACCTGATGGAGCCTTGCAGTACTCTCCAGGCATGTGTGCCCACATCTTCATAGTATGTGCCATGCTACACAATATGATTCTGTGGAAACAGCTGAAGCAGGGATGGAATGGTGAAGGCCCTCATAGCCCACCACCATTGCCAAGGGCCCTACAGGCACTGAGGTACTCAGACCACAAACACCCTGAGCCAGCCCGAGTAGGCAGATGGAGGCGTGCCCAATATGCCCATGCCTTGGCAAGGAGGGAACGTATAGCACACACTCTGACAGTGTAGGTACCTAGGGACTGACACCTTTCTCCACCTGCACACACAGTAAAAATGGATGGCACACATACAAGACTACCTGTAAATTGTCATGTATAGGCAGTCAACTTTGTGCATCCAACATAGGCAGTCCTCAACTATTGCACACACAACTGCTGTTGGCACAAGGTAAGTCAGCACTTGAACAGTAAATTAAGCTATCAGCATGTGCTCATACTGTATGTATAGGTTCATAGGTTCATAGGTAGGTACTTGGCTAACTGCCTGAGGGCATTCATAAGCCTAGCCAAAATGTGTCAGCTTTTGCCACCCCATTTATTAATTAATTTTCCCTCTGTGGAGCAGAGCCAATGGCGGGATCCCTGGGGTGTGTCTACTGTTCCTCATCTACTCTTCAAGGTTTCTCTTGAAGAGTGTTAGTGAGGGGCTCTGCATAATGTAATTAGGGATGTAGTTCCAAAGCATGGGGAGTTTCTGTGACAGGAATCTGTCACTCCAGCATCTTCTAGTTATTGTTGTGGCAAGGTTTAGCTCACTACAGTGTGTGGCTCACTGTGACATGGATTCCCATAGGTGGAGCACATCCATTAAGCCTGAGTTGAACATGGCTTTGTTGGCCAGCAGAGATCATCTCTGAGTAAATGAGATGCCACTGAGTAAAGCAGGAGTTTATTCAGTCTGGCTGCATAGGACACATGTTTGAGGCAGTAATCCTCTTGGCGAGTTATGTTCGTGGACAATCCAGATGTCGGAAGTGTCTTCTGAGGTACATCCCAAATGGTTTATTATACTCTATGATGGGACTGATGAGTGATTAGTAAAGGGCCACTATAACCTCAGTATGTCTAGATGTGAAACATTTAGTAATCAGTTGACCTACATAGAAGGATGTCCTAATTACTTTGGAGATATGATTGTCAAAGGAGAGATCACTATCTACCTTAGTCCCCAGATACCCTATTTCCTCGTCTGTATTAAAGTGGCTGCCACTTATGTGTTAATATGTGGGTGATTAGTTTTTCCAAAATGGAATGACCATGCAGTTTGTGGCATTTAGCTGGAGGCCATGACTTTGACACCCTATGTCCGTCCCTGTGAGGCCCCTTGAAGGATGTCTTTGTCAGCTGGACTGTCAATTATGGCTCGCAGTTTGCAGTCATTGACAAACATGGTCTGCCATAGTCCACCTGTGTTTGCCTATACCTCAGAGAAGTATATGCCAAACAGTAGGGGTCCCAGGACTGAGTCCTGTGGGACACCAGTTGTGACTGGTTAAGAGTTGGACCTGGAGGCTGCTAGTCTTACCATGTGGGTTCTGTGTGTAAGCCGGTTGGCAACCCATCCTGTGATGTATGGGTTTATGTACAAGCTGGTGAGGTTATCAATAATACCTGAGTGGGGAATGGTGTCAAAAGCCTTGGTGAGGTCCAGGTAATATGTGTGAACCACCTCTCTTCTCATCTAATGTCTAGGTGACTGTCTGTAAGATGTCAAACAGGTTCAGTAGGCATGATCTGCACTCAGCTAAGCTGACCTGGGTTGGGTCAAGTGTTTGGAGGTTACCAATGTCTTTGTCAATGAGTGCCATGAGGTTGCACTCCATAGCTTTGCAGACCAGGCTAGTCAGGCTTATGGGGTGGTAGTTACCATAGTCAGTTGTGTTTCCACCTTGGTGGAGTGGAATAACCATTGCTATGCACCATTGTATTGGGCATGTAGCCTGTGTAGAGGCTGAGGTTGAAAAGCTTAATTAGGTGGGGGTTAGTTTGTCTTGTAGTGTTTGCAAGATGCAGTCTGGGATACTATCTGCCTCCATTGATGCTGTGTTTTGCCATTTGAGAGGGCCATTTCCACCTGTGTGTCTCTGATGTCTGGGATACTGTACTTTCCGGGTATTGTGGGCTCTTTAAGTAGTGAAGTTTGCATTGAATGCATCTGCAAGGATGTTGTCGATATCACTAGGGTCAGTATATTTTGTGCTATATTGCACCAGCACAGTGCAAATCTGTGTGTTACCACTTAGATCCTTAACATAGCCAAATAAGGCTTTGTGGTTATCTTTTAAATCCTTGCCTATTTTCCTGTTGATGTTAGCCTTGGATGAGTTCATGAGGGACCTATGTTTCTTACTAATACTGGTCACGGATGTCTGCCCTTCTTGGGTTTTGCTGTCTTTCTGGACTATTGTGCTACTTCTGTTGCATAGGCTGTTTATTGTATGAATCCACCAGACCAGTGTCCTTGTCTAGGAGGAGCAAGTCTTGGTTTACCTGTGATGGCATGATCCATACATCCTTGTATGTGCTTATAGAGTGCATTTTTAAATCTTTCTGTATCTTGAGCAGTGTTTTCCCTTAGCGTGGGGGCTGTGAAACCTCCTACCTCTGTCTTTAGTAGTGTGTATTCACTGTGGTTTCCTTGGGTGGGGGAGATGGTTGGGTATGGAAATCATTAGTGAATAGTCCATGGTCAGATCTAACCAGTGACCAGTTTACATCTGTTGTGGTGCACCTGTCATCCATGTTGGTGATTACCAGTTCTAGTATGTTTCCAACTCTCGTTAGGGAATTTACCATCTGAGACAGGGCATATGAGGTGATAAATTCCAGGAAGCGCTGGGCCTGGAAGTAAGTACTCAAGTAAGTTTCCCAGATAATGGTAGGGTAGTTTTCATCGACCAATACCAGGGTGTTTGGTAGGTAGGACTGTCATGTTTTCCACTGTCTCCAGGTAGGAGGAGTGGTGGTCCTGGGTCATGAAGGGTGATCTGTAGCAGGCCACAGTTTGCATTGCAGTTGTGGCTGATGTTAGCTGCACATGGATGATTTCAGAGGTATGCTGCCCGACTAACCTGGAGGTGTAGGTATCCCTGATGAATATGGATACACCCCCTCCATGTCTGTGTAATCCATGTTCTGTGGCCGAAATGTGTGGTATAGGTTATAGTCCAATAGTTCTAGTGTGCTCTCAGGAGCCTTAAAACAGGTCTCAGTTACTGCACAGATGTTGACGTTGTCCATACAGAGGAGTGCTGTGAGTGCGTGCATGTTGTGATTACAACCCCTGGCGTTGAGTAGCATAACCCTCATTGATTTCGCTAGTGTGCTGTTTATGGAGCTGGGATTCAATTTTGAGACTTGCCTAAAAAAGGCACTATGGGGGCACCAATAGTTTTGGCCAGTATTCCAAAGCCTAAGGCTGACACATGCAAGCCAGTATGGTATTGTTTCATGCATGTTTCCCATCTGTGCTTGTTTCTCATCTCTCCTGTAGGTAACTTACTGGTAAGCAATAGAAAGCCTTAAACTGATACATGTCTTCTAGCTTGCACAATAGGCTTTTGGAGTGATTAAGTATCAGTGTTCTGTATGTCCCTGCTGCACTTAACTGTTTTCAGACTACATGGTGATCTGAAAGCTCTGTTTATTCACATATTATGTCTGTGATGGCCTGCACTTTAGAGGTTCACAGATAGGTAGTAGGCTATCTGCCCAAGGGCATCTAGAAGCATAGCTACAGTGTGTTGGCTTTCTCTGCACCATTGATGAAGTAAGTCAGCCTTTGTCTAGCATAACCAGTGAAGTGATTCCAGGCAGAGTTGCCGGAAGCTGTTGAAATCTGGGGTGGCAGTGGGTGATGGGGCACTTAGTGATCTAAAGAGGGCATGTTAATGTGAAAAATCAACACCATTCAATTTCCCCAACAGGTCTGGCTGCTATGAAACTGGACGGGCACCCCCACTCCCTAGCTGTATGGTTCTGGGACACATGATCCCAGGGGTGTATATTCTGTTACCCATTCACACATCAAGGATTCTCATGTAGTGTGTCAGTGAGGGCCTATGCCTAATGTAGTTAGGAATTTAATTTATAGGCTCTCATTTCATTTGTTATGTTTTTATTTCAAGAGTAAGTGAAGCTCAGTGGGTTTGGGTGCCTCCGCCCTTTGCTTAGCCTAGCTTACACATACAAATCATCTAAATAGGAAATAGACAGAAGCAATGTTAATGTCAAAAGTGTAATGGTTACAGCATTTGCATAGCATCTGTGCATTCCTGGTTCAAATCCCATTAAAGTCAGAGATGTTTTTCATGTTAAAAAGTATACCTTAACCACAGCTTGCATATTTAGGTAGTATTCTTCAGTATAATAAACATTTGAAACACCCATATAAACCCATGAGTGCTGGAGAGTAAAGTCAACAGAGAATGTAATGTTATGCAAGCACATAGTGAGATGTTACTTCACTGAAATGTATATATCCTGAGTAGTTAGCAGATGTGGCCATGTTTGGTGCACAGGTTATAAGTTTTAAAGTTTGTTTAACTGCTGCTCTAATGTCACACAAACACTTTTAAACATGCCTACAACTGCTTAAATGAGCCTTATTCTGGAGTAAAAAAACATTTTTAAAGCATCGCAGGTGTGGAACCCTGGACCATGAACACCCTAGTCATGGGACTTACCACTAAGCCATCTGAGCTGTACACATGTTTCATGGTCTTTAGACTACACCTTATAGTATAGGCATTCCACAGTACTGACCACAAGTGGGACAGTCACTTTGTGTACATATGTACAGTACATTGTAATGTACTGTAGTTTGTGAATCAACATATACAAGTCTACATATGTATAACTGTTACAAATTAGTACTACTATATATATATATATATATATATATATATATATATATATATATACAGTTACATCTATGGCTATATATATATATATATATATATATATATATATATATATATATATATAAACATCTATGAACATAATTTGTGACTCAGACGCAATCCAAAAGAATTGAAGTGTACACAAAACACATGCAGCTCTGCTATTATAACTATTAATATTAACGTAATTCACCATAGATGGGATGGTTGTTGTGTATGTGGAGATTGGGGTGGGGGGAGGAATGATGGGTAATGAAATTATGCATCAAGAAGAGCCTGGGTTGGATGTTCAATAAGTGACCTGGAGGGGTATACATGGAGTATGGGGACAATATAAAAAAGAAATAAAACAAGAACCATTCCCATCCATAATACACCCTGTCAGGTCACATTCCAACACTTAATTCCACAAACATATGAGCATTAACATGTATCATACATATGTACACCAACTGACTGTCACATTTGTTTTCAGTAGTGAGGAATACCCATAGCAAAATGCATATACTAAACACCATAACATTTGTACATATCTCAGATGCCTTAGAGGTAAAGCCAGTGACTGTGGTGTTCATGATCCCGAGTTCAAGAGCTGTTAATTTATTTTGGGGTCCAGAATAAGGGCTGCCAGATGCAGGTTGATTAAAGCACTTTTAAGCAGTTGTAAGCGGTTTTGCGCGGATTTGCGTGACAGTAAGCGGCACTTAAACACGGTTAAATGGATAAGTGCTTCACAAGTTTAACCTTTGCTTAAATTCGCGCAGACCATGGGCAAATCTGCTTACAATCGCTTAGATGTGCATTAATCACACTTTCCCTACCAGTGCCTGCTCTTTGAGGTAAAATAATAACCACTGCCAGGATTAAAATCCACAGCCATGTACACCATCCTAAGAGGAGCCTACCACTAAGCTACCTGAAATGTACCTATGCCAGTTCTGTATTCAGACAGGTTGAAACACAAAAGGGAGGATTGTGTGGAAATAGGACAAGCTGCCATGTACTCAATGAAAGGTGTATGCTATATATATATATATATATATATATATATATATATATATATCTATATATATATATATATATATATATATATATATATATATATATATATGTGTATCAAGAGAGAGAGAGAGATACATAGATACATATACATGTATATATATAGATAGGTTAAAAACATCTACACGTCTATGGAGGTGCATATAAACGTATGCAATAATATATATTATATATCTATAGCTATGAAGAGTATATGCTGATACACTATTACAAATATGTTCTATGGACATGAGTCAAATAGGGATAGCAACCAACACAACTACAATGACTACAAATATCCATGACAGAAATACACGGACATCTTTTATTTAGCAAAACTTTATTACATTCTGATGTATTGCCAAAAGGATTCAAGGACTAACAATACATGCATTCTATACAGGAAGCATTTAACAGTGCCTTAATGAATCAGCCTGCAATTATCATAGTATTAGTCCACTAAGGGATAGATATTCACATAGGGAAAGAACCCCCACACACATATAGAATACGTATAAAAGCAGTTCCTACACACCTGCATCTGCTATGTACACCCACCAACATCTCCCCCACACCCAAACTAATTACAACAATACATGCTATCATACCATAACCAATAATTCACCCACTTTACGACATCTGCTGAAACCTTAACATACCTGGACCGAGACAAAATAACATGGCCCTATGTGAAATAGTTGCTGGTATACAATGGACCAGCTGCTGATGTTACAGGGTTTGTTTGAACTAATCCTGTTTCAGAGGGTTGAAAAGTAATTACACCAGGAATTGTTACCAATTACTGATTATCAGCACAGTATGATACACATTAACACCAAACTAAAGATGACTGGTAAGCACACTGTAAACCCCCTAACATTATATGCATAGCCAAGCAGCCTTGAGCTGGTCAAACATCCTGACCAGACTGAAACATATGCAGAAGTATTAGGTACAGACAAACCTTGCACAAGTAGCAATGTTCAGAAATATAACAGCAGTACTCACATTTAGACTAACTGTTCTAGGCATTACCCACAATATATTTGTGTTTGTCTCCATACAGCTGTTGCAATAGAGTTCAAACAACACTTCCAGGCTGTCTTTCTCACAAGTAAGGCAAAGGAACAATGCACAAGTGGGGCACTCAGTTATACTCCACCGTTACCATGGTATTAGCTAAGGGAGTAGCTGCACAGCTGATGTGCATGTAATTAACTACTTTGGAACACCAACTGGTGATCAGGATAGCACGTTACTGATCTCTAACTATAAAAGGATGCCTTGTCACACATTCAAACCATCTGTATCTACCTGTAGAACAGTACAAAATACCAAACAGAAGATTGAAACACAAACCAAAAATGATTAATATACCAGTCAATAACACCTCCAATTACTAAGAAGGTATGTATAACATTTAGTTTGTCTTTGTATGTAGTACCTGTTCTGTAATAATTACAGTGTAATCAATGCATATATTGGAAATAGCTATCTTGTAGTGATGTATTGTTGAGAAGTAGTAATGCTTGTAGTATTCTATGTTTGTACTGCTGTAGGTCACAATGCAAGCTCCTCATACACCACAAGGGATGATATATATGGGCTTGGAGTTCACCAGTTCTTTTCCAGCCACTGTCAGTGTCAGGGTTGGTCCAACAAGTATGTGCTATAACAGGGGATAGTATATGTTGATATATTGTAACAGTAGACATATATATGGGTGTATTAGTGAGATGAACATGTCAAAGGTGGGCTTACTGTGCAAATATGATTTGCATTGTGGGATATTGTGCCAATAACTGTGTAATGTATAATATCTTGGGCAGATCTGTATTCCATTTTACATAGCATTTCTGTTATGTTATGCAAACTTTAGTGATGTCTATTGGCAATTACAATACTCAGTAACAGGATACATATGACTTGTAGTCATCTGACAGTTTAGCAGCATGATAGCAGAGGAAATTGGAAGAGCTAGGTAACTATCCATGCACATAAGACATGTAATATCCACCTCACTAGTATCATTTGCAAGCAGTATCAGTTGTGCATGTGTAAATGTTATGCAAATGTGTTGTGACCCTTATTACAGGGCTGGCCCAAATGGCTATGTATACACTTACATAGAGTGGATATTAAGAGTAGAGACACACTGGTTAAACTTTCAGGTTTGTGTAGCTTAACCTCTCATTGCCAACCTAACAGCCGCTTGCAAATACTGTATTTAAGGTTGTGCACAGTACTGGTAATGAAACAGGTTGCATATCATCTTTAACTCCAGAGTAACATCTGCAGTAGGAGTGTAAGATGTAGTAGACTGCTCCCCATGTGTAATAGCTGCTTCATAGGTGATGGCTTACACTATCTGATTATATCCTGATCATGTTGATAGTGGCAGCAGAGTCTATTGATACTTGACTCTGTTTGGGGAGAGGGTGTCTGTGCAAAACAGAGCTCATGGTTCTGGTGGATATGTGAGTATATACCCTAAAAAGGATACAGACCTGTTGACACTTGCATCATCTGTAATCAACTATTAGGATATGATGTGATCCTCAGAGGAGGATTGCTGCTAAAGGTAGCTACTATGTTTCTGTAATAGCCAGTGTTGTCACGTCCATAACACAAATATTTACTTGTGAGCATCACTGTCTAAAACATCTTCATAAGCAATAAGTAAACTAAATACAGTACTTGCTACTTGTAGTACTGAATGCTCATACAAGCATGTCCACTAGTCAACTACTGGTGTTTACTAATGTCAGCTTTGTGTATGTGGCCATCCTGGGGGAATGTAATCTCTATGTCATGTACACTGCCAAACCCACCTAACGCCACAACCCACACATTGTCTGGGATGCAGCTACAGGAGTAAGCTGGAAAGCAGTCTAGTCTACAGCCATGACTGGACTGGACAGTCATGATGTGTAGGTTAACACATGCATCTCATCACCACAACCAACACATACACTTAACAGAACACAGTAAGGACACCCACACATACCACCAGAAATCACACTCATTCACAGAGGCTTCTAAGTATCTGGCCAAGCAAGAGACCTCCCAAGCTGGAATAGACAGACAACAAAATACAAAAACTGTATGACATAGTTTGCATAATTGTGCCACACCTCAGAACAGATGGCAGGAGACATGCCCAACAGTACTCATTTGTGAATGCAAACTCTAGCACTATGTTACACACCAAACTATACGAGGGCAAACATACTGTCAGCTGTCTGTCTGCTATGATTAGCCACATACCCATATATGCAGGCCACCTTATGAACTACACACATGGCCCTGGCATATGCCATGTTGTTGTGCAGGACCTGTGATGCAGTAGCCTGGACTGCATGGAAACACACATATAGGAACTGTCTGGTCTTGTAGTTCATACAGGTATGTCCCAAGGCCTGGGTAGCATTCTGCCATTGACCAGAATGATACTGCAGTACAGGGACAAAATTATTGTATTCCACAATTGTCTAATGTACTGGTGTAATTCAAAAGGTATCCGGTATCTCTCTGCCTGGGATAACATGGTTGAGAGACCATGATGCTTTGCCAGACAGGGCCTGCACCTGTCACACCTGGGAATCTGGATACTGGCTAGGGCTCATGCTTCCCCTATAGTGCCTTCATCATGCAAAGTTCCAGTGAAAGTCCACTGCTGTAACAGGGACAGCCAAGCATTAAACAGCGGGTCTCGCTACTCAATGATACATTTCAGAAACTCAATATGGACTCACATCAATCCTTAACATGGAGAACATATCTGTGCAGTGACTGAGATATGGTTCAATGCTGCGGAGAGCACCGCTGCATGACCATGTTATAACACATACCTCAACTCTTGGCCATTATCCTTTATTGGAACACACAGGCCACAGGTGTTTCCATATTCCTGAAGGATATGTACACCATTACACTAGCTGCACTTGCATAACTTCAGATGCATTATGCTGAGCAACTACCTTTGTTCCAAAGTGGAATCCAAATTGCACCTTGTGACAGATCACCCACCATGCCTTAGAATTCCCAACTGTCATATTTGCTGTAATGGGGAATATTAGGTTTGAGACAGAAAACCATAATAATGGCTACTCTCGACTATCCCATTATGAACTGGGAAGACTCATGCACCAACACCTGTGATCAATGCATGTTGGATTTCATCAATCCCAATGACCTGGATCACCATAGTCACACAAACAGGGCTAACAGTATGCTATACGTAGTCAGTCTCCAAAGCCAATGTTATGCTTCTTAAGAGTGAAGTGCTGACTGTCATGGCACCCATGCAGATGGACAATGCATGTGCAAATGCTGAATCCTACACAAATGCACTTTAAACACTCACATAAGTGCAGTGATTGTGCCATTGAAACAGAACCAAGATTCAACCAAACACAAACAGGAAGGCAAACTGGTGGTACCCTGCCTTAAACTGTACCACAGAAGGTAGTAACTGCTGCAAGAGTGAACACACATGAGTGGAGATGATCCCTGGTCAGCCTTAGTAAGATGCAGATACACCATATAAAACCACACAAAGCTACTGTGAAACTAATCAGCCACATATTGTGAGGCCAACCTCAGAGTATTCTATAGCTGTGTCATGAATCGTAATGGCAACAACAAGACCTACCGTGCTTCACAGCACTATGGCATGAGAAGTACTGCACCTACAGAAATAGCCCCTGTTCATCCAGATAGGGTCTTGGATAACTTAAACCCACTCTCACTATCCCCCCCAATAGGTACACATATTTATATATCCATGTACACTGCAGAGCCCCTGTAACAACAACTATGCAGATGCACTCTCTAAAGCCATACATACAGCTTGCATGGGACCTGTCAACATCCCAGGGTGTATCCTACAGAAATGTCAGAACAATTTGTTCTCCACATTCACATCATGTTCAATCATAGCTTCATGTCAGGCTGTGTACACACTGAATGGTGCACAGCAACAGTTATCACACCCCACAAAGGGGGAGACACCACTGATAATGGGAAATAGTGCACTACTACCCTGCTGAGTCTGGTCTGTAAGGCCATGAACCTTGATCAACTTATTTGATGTAGTCAGTACATATGTAGATGACAGTAAGGCTGATTCACACAGCATATCATTACCTTGTCAGGTCTTAGGACACAATCACCCATACTGTGTTCCAGCTACACTCAGTAAACTAGGTGTATATTCCTATGTCACAGGAGTGGTTGGCAACTGGACTGCTGGCAGAACCAACACTACAGAAGGTGTCTGAGTAGTACACACACATCAAACCAGTGCCAGCTACAGTAATACAGGGTTAATTCCTGGTACTCCCCCTCATTGTTATATGTACCACACAGACTAACACAGAAGGCATCTGCCTATTGAAGTTTGCAAATGACTATGAACTAGGAACAATAGCTGACTCAATGAGTGCTGCAGGCGACATACAGAAGAGCCTTTGTGGGTCAGATGTGTGGTGTGTGATGTATGGCCACAATCTGACAGCTAAATATTGCATTGTCATCCCCTATGTTAAAAACCCTGTACCCATGAACTACCACCTAGACAGCAGTCAACATAATGGAAACTGTGTGTGTATGGGATGCAGCTGGACAGTAGTCTTTCCTTTGATAGTTACTTCACTACACCAGTCAGGTAGTCATAAGAGGCAACCCTAATCATGACAGGGTGCCATCCATGAATATAGAGATCATTGTTCAGCCATAATCAACACTCAAGTGACCCATAATAGAGCACATATTTCCTTTAGGGGTTATTAGCCATATTCAGATGGCCTATGACAGCCTACCCAATCCCTAGCTCTACTGTGTAGCATGATGCCTACCCTGAATAAAGCCAAGTCCAACCCAGAGATGTTGGACATGCTACACTTACACATCCTGATTTCAAATAAACACATACTTCATGGACATCCACGTTTCTAGTGCAAGGATCACAACATGACTGACAGATCCCTGCCCCATACACTTTACATACTACTGCCATACTATGCATCCCTGTCCAGCAAAGCTGCACATTGCCCCTCTTTGAGACATGGTGTGATGACCACATGGCAAATATATCAGTAACCCTGTGGATCAGTTCTGTGGCACTGCTTGAACTAGCCACTGAAACTTAACTGTCTGTTGGCTACTGCTATGTAACCTTTCAGCATAGGCTCATAAATGGCCCAGGTCATATAGCCTACTAGTTCACTATGACCATACATGCTATAGTAGATATCCAACCCTGCAAATACCATCAAGCTAGCCATTGTCTCATGTGTTTCACATGTGCAACACAGGTAACACATGGCAGGATGCTAACCTGCTGTACAGTGCCATGTAGATGTATATGGCAAAACACATACATGTAAAACTTTCCGTTAGCAAGTCTGCAGGGTCACAGGTCATGTTTCTTGAGGCTGTGTATGATAATATATGTGTCATATACACAGCATTAAGGTCCACTGCATTAATGTAACACATCCAGACATGTGCTGATAGGTAAAGACACCGTTACAGGCAAACAGACATACCCACATCAAGACAACATCCACATGGAGTATGAGCAATGTTATCACTTGACACACACATATATGGTGATAACATCAAATCACCAGTACGTGTCAAATGTGTGTGAGTTAAACATGTCAGTGGTGTTAGTGTCATGTAGATTTGCAAAGACATATTTGTAATATTAATAAATGTGATACACATGTATGTTCAGCTGTACTTCTGTACTTCTTTGTGAGTTACTGTGACCTGTCTCCATCATTATGTCTTCCAGGTATGCTGCTTGCCAGGCTGCCACCGTACACCCACTTGGAGGATGAGATCCTCATTCCATACCTCCTCGACAACCATGTAACACTCTTCAGCCATGTGCCACAGGATTCACAGCAGCGGGATACCCTGTGGGAGGAACTGCACAGGAGGGTAAATGATGTTGGCGGCCACAATCGCACCTATCAGCAGGTGTTCCTGCACTGCACCGACATCATTAGATGGATGAAACTGTATGCAAATGCAATAGCCTGGGAACAAGGTGCAACAGGTGGTGGGCCACTCACTCAGCCCCCATTCACACATACCGAGGAGCTACAGGCCAACCTGGGGACACCTGCAGAACTCCATCCACAAGCTTTAGCTGGTATTGTGGAGGTGGGTGTCTCACAATACACTGAGCCTGGAGTTGCCTGGTAAGTCACTACTGCACATATAACACAACTATAGTTCATATAATTACATGTGTTACTGTACAATATGTAATGTAACATCATATGCAAGGCATGTATGCACACATGCCACATACTATAGTTTGCTGCTCTATGTATGCACAGATGTGCATACTCCATAGTATAGTCATTTGTACTGGCTTATGTGCTAACATGCGCATTGCACATTGTAGCTATCACACAGGTGTGGATAATGATCTTACTGCTGTGACACTCCTATTTAGGTACCTCTGGCATTTCTCAGTGACAGCAGCTTGTTGTAGGTGAGATTGTTATTATTTACCAGGCTTGATAATGCACAGATCATATTAATTGCAAGCTATCTGCCATGTGGCCATTTAACACATGTACACATAATGTACGGTGGCTCTGTTAATATATACAGGTCAGACCTGCAATGCATCACAGTGGTTACCCATGTGGAATAATTGAAGACTATATAAAACACATACACTAAACCTTACAAACTGTCATTGCCAGATGTGTGGGCAGCTGTGAATAGAATGGAGGTGTGGTTCTCAGTAGGGACATGTACTACAGATCAGCATTACACATCTGGGGAATACAAACAGTACTATACAGAGAGCATATGTGTGCACACACTCTAAATGTTTTGGAGCTGGAGTATGACCAGCCAACAGGATTCACCCTTGTGGATTATACCCTTGCTATGAATGTCACACAATGTCATGTGCTAACTGACATGTCCATGACATTTAGTGAGCTGACTGCAACACTGCTTAACTATCTTGCAAAACATGACATCTCACATCCCAAACATACCACCTTTTATCTTCATAACCCTGTCCTCAGTGGAGCATATGACATCCATGGGTTTATGTCATATGGGACAACACTGACATGTGAAATAGATGCCCATCACAACCATTGGACAAAACATGTTAACACATGGCCATGGAGGATGGCCATTGACATGAAGCAACACACACAGTAGAAGTGATGTACATGTGTGTACACCCTGTTGTACATTGGCTCGACACAGTATAACTATGGCCTTTGTGTAATGGTGATATTGCAGATGTGAAACACTAAACATCATAGAGGCCTGTGCACAGCTTGTGTAGGCATGACATCAAACCACCACATAACATGTTTTGAACATCTTGAGTGTGTCACGACATGAAAGCATTCACTTATACATTATTCAAATGCATACATGTGTTGCACAACATACAGATACAACCACATCAAGCCACAGATACAGTACATTCACTTTGCTGTTGTCAGACATCACTGTCATGCTTGTTCCTCATGTGTGTGAGGTACACAGATGGCATGTGGGACATGGAGTACTGCTAAGTTAGCCATGTCTGGGCATAGTTGACAGGCATCAGCAATATGGTTGCAGATGTGCAGGGGTGTCATCTGTATACCCTTCAGTGACCTGTGACACAAATTCCACATTAAGGTTTAGTGTGTATACACCACAGTGGCGTGGGTCACATTCCACATTAGATATGTATTGTATTTGAACACAGTCATGACTATGAACTGTGCCTGTAACTCACACTGTTTAGCAATAGTGAAGCCACATGATGCCCTTCAATGGCTATGCACATCAGCTCAATGTGCAGTATGTCACTGTATATCTGTAGGGTGGATTGACAACATTGTGTCAGCTGAAGGTCCTTGGTAGTATAACATATCCCTGCATTGGGACACCATTACCTCACTGTATATTTGAAAGGACACCATTGTGTTAAACATGTATGCATGTCATTCAACACGTCAGCAGACGACATGTCATACTACATGTGATTGGCAATGTCATATGCCACACATCAAGCTGGTGTACTTTTAACTTGTGCTGGTCTGTGGCAACATTGCAAAGTAGGGGCAGCCATGTCAAACATGTGTGTATAGCCACATGCACATTGTCTGTAGACTCAGCTCAGGGGTAAGCAGAATAATGTTGAACAGACATGCACTGCTTTAGGGAGATATGCAAGGTAGGCCTCAGGCAAACATAGTATTCACTCAACATATCCTTCTGCTCATGTCCTCCTCACACAGGGGCAGTGGCCAACACAAAGCATCAGTGGCAGATGTACAAAGGTCAACAATGGCCTGTTAACATGTGGGGTATGTTGCACAAAACATGGCAGTGCAGTGCAATGGTGCATAGTGCATACATTGTGTTGCAGGTTTGGGGCATAACCTACTAACACAAATGGTGCAATACAGGGATGTATGCTAACTGCTACTATAATTGTGTAAGGTGCATGCCTTCTGCTATAAAACATGCATGCTGTTGTGTGCAACTCAGGGATGAATAACTACCACTATAATTGTTTAAGCTGAATTCCTTCTGCCATATCACATGCGTGTTGCATGCCATTGGGTGCCATAGCATGTGTCTCTGTGTCTGTGTGTCTGCCTGGTTCTGTCTGTCTGTCAGTGTCTGTCTGTGTCTGTATTGTGCAACTTGTAATGTACCATTCTTGTCTGCATAACTTGTAATATACAGTTCTTGTCTGCCCCTCACAGGTGTTGATGTAGTTCCATTGCCCTCCTGCAGTCCACCTGTTGTTAGTGTCCCTACAGACTCTAGCAATGATGATGAAAGTATGATTGAGGCACAGGCAGGGTTGTCATGGGCTGAATATTTTCCATTGATTGCCATTCCACCTGCATCCCCCTCATCCCTTTGCACAGTTCTTATGCCTACACATACCCCATCACCAGTGGCCACAGAGGAAGGACAGTTGGCAGGTGTTAGCATGGAACAGGAAAGTGTGGAGACTATGCTAGGTGTGCCTGCACACCATGATCCCGGCCAACTGACTGTTGATGTCCAACACAGGCATGTGCCCAGTACTGCTCATAGGAGGACCTCTGGCCAACATGACCCTGCAAGACATAACACATCAGCTGGTGTCACCAGACACATGCTTCAGGCTGTAATGGAGGCACAGGGACATGCTGAACAGCACAACAAAGAAGGTCTGAGGCTTCAGAGGCTGCTGTCCATTCTTTAACAGACAACATCCAGGCAATTGCAAATTCACACCATCATCTTGCTGATGTTTTGGATATATGATTGGGTGACATGGTGGGAGTCCTTGACCGTGGCATGTCAATCCTTGAGTATGGAATGTCTGTGCTGGAACATCTGGTTGGAGTGAGGCATCGGGCACGTGGGCATAGGCCAGCTACATCACCTGTTGAAGGTCTACGTGAACATGCTACTTCACATGCCCACTCCCATAGTGATGCTGTGCTGTCCACACCACGACACAGCAGGCCACGAGCACGTGGTCCTAGATGGTCCCAACAGGGACACAGTTCCAGTGGACATGTGTCATCAGACAGTATCCGATCTGCACCTCTGCCTGGTAGTGCCCATGCAACCCTGGCAGGAGCAAGTCACATGGCCATTCCTGGACACAGTGAACTGTGAAACCTGCCCTGTACAGTCTGCAGTTGTCAATAATACCCCTGTGTAGGCGAGCCACATCCCATAACTATGTGTATACATAGACGCGCACACCAGAAACAAATGTAGGGCACCTCAACTCACACAGACATAACATCCACACTCACCCAATGAGATAAAAGGCCCTAAGCTACTCACATTATGTCATCCAATGGTGCAGCCTAGGCCTCTGGCAAACATTATCACCCTGTGCATATGATGATGCCTGTGCTGCATCCCTGTCATCCACACCATCGGTGCAGGGACATGCTCATATGGTCTGATGCACAGGGTGAACATACTAGGAAGACAATTGTAGATTACAATTGTTGAGTAGTGTTGACAGGCAGCAGACATACCATGTACTACAGTTTTATAATGCGTTTTGTACTTTTGGCAGTGTGTACCATGTGTAACAACAGTAACTGCATGTTGATCTTGATGTTCTGCCTTCCTCTTTCAGGTGTAATTGCATGTGCCGGGGGATGTCTGTGTTTGCGGTTAGTGTCCCATATGTAAATGTAGACTACTCACAGGTCTGTATGACAATACCTGCATGCACTTTGTAGATTCCACATCACAGTTATAATCTCCTAAGTTTCAAACATGTTTCCTGATCTAATGATCCAAGAGCATGATAGCTGTGTAGTAAGTTACTGTGGCCAGAGCCATCACATCCATAGTGGGTGACATCACAGGTATAGTTACCTGGAGTGGGGAGGAGGTAAAAGAGTGGTTTAGCAGACAACAAGGGTAAAGGCCAGTGGAAAAAGTGGCTTCTCATTGGGAAGCAGTAATACCCGCTCTCATGACAGGATGCATACACATACACATGGATTCACAGACACAGTAACACACCCACACACTCAGGGATTCACAGACACAGTAACACATACTCTGACACACACACATAGTTACCAGTGTTGTGATGAGAACCATTGCCTATGTGCAAATCATCATTATAGTACTACGCAATTACAAGACACGCCACAGAGATTACACATGTAGAGGTAGTCAGAATGGCCTAATATTGAGGACATCAACAGGGATACTAGATTGCGGTGAGTGTATGTGGAGATGGGGGTTCATCAGTAGGTTAAGTAACAACAAGCCTCACCCCAGGGCGTACATGTTTACAGGCGGTTAGAATGCCCTTCTAAGATTGATGACATCAACAGGGATACTAGATTGCATTGAGTGGATGAGGGGAGGGGGTCTTATCATTTCACTATGGTAAAATACAGCCTCACTCCAGAGACCAGGCAGCCATACACACACACACACACACACACACACACACACACACACACACACACACACACACACACACACACACACACACACACACACCCACACACCCACACACACACACACACACACACACACATTGTAGTTTCTACATTGAGCAAATGGATTACGAAAGCCACACATCTAGCACTGGTTAGCATAATCATCCAATGCAATTGTCTTGTAGGTGTCAGGGTGTTACTCCTGTGTTTTGGACTTTTGCCTTGGAATGCCACTATATGGGTACATGCGACCTAGGTATTCTCCACACTCCCTTGAATCATGGATGCATGTGCTCTGTGACAAAGGCTTGTCTTCTTTCAGTCATGACATCCCGGAATGACAGACACTGGACAACATCATAATGACAGCAGAACATTGGCTCATTGATTTGGTCAAGCAGTTGCCACTGGTACCATGACATCATTGCGAGTGGCAGTATTGTGCTTGGTATCAAATGCTACATCTAAGTTGACGGACAGCAGCAGACGTTGTGTAGA
Organism: Protopterus annectens; assembly: GCF_019279795.1. Lineage (NCBI taxonomy): Eukaryota > Metazoa > Chordata > Ceratodontiformes > Protopteridae > Protopterus > Protopterus annectens. The sequence goes on along the minus strand of NC_056739.1, from coordinate 1,428,165,645 downwards.
TGACCAATGTCAGATATACTTAGTGGAGCAGTCCTGCTAATAATGACAACTACTAACACAGCCGGGAGTGGTCATCTTGACACCTGCACCTCAGTACCATTAGACAATGGGGCTCACATATTATGTTTGCACATCCCACTGTTCCAAGTATAATGCCATTGTTCACAACCTGATATCAATGTATGTCTTTCAGGGCAGCAATGTGTGTGACACATGCTGTACTTAGCATCCACCTGTGTGTCCCATTTAACCTATTGTCTGTCACTTCCACACATGCATGATTGTGTATACTTCACATATATATGGCAGTACTTAATGTACATGTATGCATGTATATCACACAGTACAGACACAGATATATCATTTACAGAGCATATACAGGTATCTGGTAGTATACCTGTATGATGTGCATATATACTGACAGTTAAGATGTACATAGCTGTAAACCTGTGTATTTACAATAGGATTCCATTACAACATGTTCTGTACATCTAAGTGTATGAGCATGCACACTGTGGCCTTCTGTGTTTAGAATCAGAGTGCATCCCAAACAGCCATGTGCTACTAAGTGTAAGAGCGTACTCACTGCCACCTTGTGTAATTTGAGTCAGTGCATCCAAACAAGCCCATTGTTTCTAAGTGTATGAACATGCCCAGTATAACCTTGTTTAGTTGTAGTCATAGTGCATCCCAAACGGCCATGTGCTACTAAGTGTATGAGCATGCCCACTATGACCTTGTGTAATTAGAGTCAATTCATCCAAACAAGTCAAGTGTTCTATGTGTATGAGCATGACCACTGTAACCCTGTATAGTAATAGTAGTCGTCCATTCCACAGCTCGACATACTCCAGTTCAGGGCTTGGTGTGCTACAACTATACCTCTCAGGCCTACCTATGTATTACCTGCAGATGATGTGTCTTGTTTGTGCATACAGGTTGTAATGGACTCCTATTTTAAACACACAGGTTTACAGCTATGTAATCTTAACTGTCAGTATCCCTGTTGATGTCCTCAATCTTAAAAGGGCATTCTGACTGCCTTGAGATGTGTAATCTCTGTGTCGTGTCTCATAACTGCGTAGTACTGTAATAGTGATCTGTAGATAGGCAGGAGTTCTGACCCCACCACTGGCAAGTGTGTGTGTGTGCCTGAGAATGTTTGCCTGTAAATGACTGAGTGTGTGTGTCAGCAAATGGCTGAGTGTGGTTGTGTGTGTGTATTGTTATCTTCATCCTGTCATGAGAGTGAGTTTTACTGCTTTCCAAAGAGAAAACCACCTTTTGCACTGGCCTTTAGCCTTTCATCTGCTAAACCACCCTTTTCCCCCTCCCCACTGTAAGTAATCAGTCCTGTGATGTCACTCAGCCCATAAGCAGAATCAGAGTAAGTGTATTTTTATGGGTTCTGTGGCACATACCCCAAATGCATACCACTCTACTAGTTGCCTTTACATAGGCAACACTTGTAAGCACAATACTGGCAAGTGTGTGTGTGTTTGTGTGTGTTTGACTACCCTTAGCCAGGCATACACATGTGTTATGTCTTTTAACATGCTGCAAACCATGGTAGTCATCTGTGGTGAGTGGAGTCTACAAATTATTACATAGTTAGGAACAGAAAAGAATAGACAGTCAAGAACGACTACTGTTGGATGTTATTTTCTTGTGCCACTGTTGAGCAGTGACAAAGATGTGGTCCCTGGGGTGTATGTCCATAGCCATCATTCCCCCACCCAAACTCCACAATCCCTGGGGTATATTTCCTTAGCCATCATTCCCCACCCCAAACTCCACATACACAACAACCATACCTTCTCTGGTGAACTGATTAAGATTTAAATGTTATAAATCAAGAGTTGCCTTTGTTTTGTGTACACATCAATTCCTTTGGAACCCTTTTGTGTCACAAAGGGTGTTCAGACATGTTTATATATATGGCTATAGCTGTGTCTGTGTATATGCATAAATATATATACATGTGTGTGTGTGTGTGTGAGTGTGTGTGTGTGTGTGTGTGTGTGTGTGTGTGTGTGTGTGTGTGTGTGTGTGTGTGTGTGTGTGTGTGTGTTTGCACATCCCGTAAGTGCATATATGTATTTAGTATTTAGTTACAACAGTTGTACTTATGTAGACTTGTCTATGTTATTTCACAGAGCACAGTACATTCAAGGGTACTGTACATATGTACACAGTGACTGTCCTATTTGTTTTCAATACTGTGGAATACCTATAGTAAAATGTGTATTATAAAAACCAGGAAACATGTATAAAATCCAGATGGCTTAGTGGTAAGTCCAGTGACCTTGGTGCTCATGGTCCAGAGTTCAAGACCTGCAAGGGTCATTGATAATATCCTTTAGGACTAAATAGGACACTTTAAAGTGGGTGTAAATGCATTTTTTGCAACAGTAAGCAGCGGATACACACAGGTAAAAGACATGTACAACTCGCAGTACACTTGAAATGCCCTTCTTTGGCAATCCTGCTGATGAAATATAGCTCTGGGACTGCTGTAACCCAAAGATCTCCGTAGCACATCCTATACATGTGTACTTCTGTAGTGTAATACATTAGTTTGGTAGGTGTTCTAATCCCAAACTTCCCAAGTACATGTCTGTTTGTTTGAGAAGGGAACAATGCTTTTTAGAGTATGCGCACTCCTTACAATTCACATACTCAACTTTGTCAAGGGTGCTGATGTCACCCACCTAGAAATACACCTCTGGGACTACTGTGATCCAATAATCTCTGTAGCTTGTCCTGTAACTGCGTAATACTGTAGTGTGATAAACTAGTTTGATAGGTGTTTTCATCCCAGACCTGCCAACTGTGTGTGTCTGTTTACCTGAGAAGGAAATAATGTTTTTTAGAGTACGCACACTCCTTACAATTCACATAAACAGCTTTGGAAAAGGTGCAGATGTCACCCACCTAGAAATACACCTTTGGGACTGCTGTAACCTCGCAATCTCTGTAGCGCATCAGGTAACTGCATACTGCTGGAGTGGGATTTAGAACTGTGGTAGGGTTCCATCCACAACCATGGCAGTTATGTATGTTTTCTGTGTGTTTCAATGTCTGTGTAGGGAGCAATGCATTATAGTCTACTCACTCGCTGGGCATTTACAATGCCCTACATTGGTGATCCTGCTGATGTCATTCCTTGTCAAATACACCTCTGGGGAACAAGTTCCCTAGTAATCCTCGTGATATGTCCTATAACATCTCCATGCAGTAGTGTGATATAGATCTTAGTCATGGGTTCTATACCCACACATGTCAGTTGTGGATGTATTGTGTGTGTCTCACTGTCTGTTTTGTGAGCAATGCATTTTGGGCTACTCACTTGCAGGAAATTTGAATTGCCCTACTTTGGTAAACCTGCTGATGTCATTCCTTGTAAAATACACCTTTGGGGATGGGATAATCCAGTAATTTCCATAGTGTGTGCTATAACTGCATAATGTTGTAATGTAATAGACTAGTTAGGTAGGACTTCTATTCCAAGACATGGCAGGTGTGTGTGTGTTTGACAGTCATTTCCTGTGTGGAGGTGGCTGTGAGTGTCTAATCCCTGGACATCATAATGAGGAGTGGGTTTTGTAGTTTTCCTATATGGTGGCCATATTATATGTCACAATGTCCACCTCACGAGGATTACAGATTTCAATCAGCCAAGAGACTGTGTTGGCAAGTCATACCCCTACATCTGGCAAAAGGCCTGGTGAACAAAGTAAGCGACCCTACTATTACCCGGAATATGGTCTGAAGCCATGTGTCATACACAAACACACTTGCCTAGAAAACCCGCTATGTTGCTAGTACCCTGCACATTGTTGACAGATAGTAGGCATGGTGTGAATGCAGTGGGCTGCATTGGGCATGGCACCATGTCCACCAGTACAATAGACACATAATTGTGGACAATGTGCCTACACTATGTCCCCCACTGGATGACTGCAACATATGTCGTGCCATCAAATGTGATCCACAAAGGACATACAATGCCTTACACACATGCCCTGTATGGACAGATTCAACTGACATCAGGGAATACTTGCATCATGCTATCAATGCAGGTGCAGGGTTAACCTGCTGTCTATTAGCAGGTCCTGCCACACCAGGCCAGGATTGGCACACCTGATGATAACAGTCTGTGTACACAACATGTGCCAGGCAAACCAGGTACACTTAAACATTTCACTGTACATTAATGTGGGACATGCACATCACAGGCAAAATCTATGTCAAGGACTATCAAACACAGGCATGGCATGCATTGCAAAGCAATGGCCACACACAATGGTAACCAGGATGACAGGATAGTTAATACAATACCTATCTATGTGGGACATTGCAGACACTACACCACTGAACCACACTGCAGACCACTGTCACGTGGCCTAATGCCAAAGATTACCCCTCACCCAGCCTTGTACAGCCATCTTGCACAGCCAACCACTACACACCCATGAAGCAATGCACGCATGCATGTCAGTACCGGCACCTTGTGTCTGTGGATGTGGAGATGTACACCTGCTCAGCAGCAGCTTGTGTTTTGTAAGTGATGGTCATGATCAGGTGATGGCCTCTGCACCTATTGCAGTCCTCCTCTAGCTGATTGAATGTGGAGCAGCTGTGGTGACATTCCCATAGCCAATCGCATGGAAACACAGTAAAATATCTAGGAAAATCATGTTAGTGTTTGCCCATGGCAGTCACTGTGAGTGGAACCTGGATTTGGTGTTTGGTAAACAGCATCACAGATAAAATCTGGATATTCCTCAAACAACATACACAGTGGAAAATAGCCTAAAGACAGGAGGGTGATGTGCCAGCCAATAGTTTTGGTCAGTATTCCAAAGCCTAAGGCTGACACATGCAAGCCGGTATGGTATTGTTTCATGCATGTTTCCCATCTGTGCTTGTTTCTCATCTGTCCTGTAGGTAACTTACTGGTAAGCAATAGAAAGCCTTAAACTGATACATGTCTTCTAGCTTGCACAATAGGCTTTTGGAGTGATTAAGTATCAGTGTTCTGTATGTCCCTGCTGTACTTAACTGTTTTCAGACTACATGGTAATCTGAAAGCTCTGTTTATTCACATATTATGTCTCTGATGGCCTGCACTTTAGAGGTTCACAGATAGGTAGTAGGCTATCTGCCCAGGGGTATCTAGAAGCATAGCTACAGTGTGTTGGCTTTCTCCGCACCATTGATGAAGTAAGTGAGCCTTTGTCTAGCATAGCCAGTGAAGTGATTCCAGGCAGAGTTGCCGGAAGCTGTTGAAATCTGGGGTGGCAGTGGGTGATGGGGCACTTAGTGATATAAAGAGGGCATGTTAATGTGAAAAATCAACACCATTCAATTTCCCCAACAGGTCTGGCCGCTATGAAACTGGACGGGCACCACCACCCCCTAGCTGTATGGTTCTGGGACACATGATCCCAGGGGTGTATATTCTGTTACCCATTCACACATCAAGGATTCTCATGTAGTGTGTCAATGAGGGCCTATGCCTAATGTAGTTAGGAATTTAATTTACAGGCTCTCATTTCATTTGTTATGTTTTTATTTCAAGAGTAAGTGAAGCTCAGTGGGTTTGGGTGCCTCCACCCTTTGCTTAGCCTAGCTTACACATACAAATCATCTAAATAGGAAATAGACAGAAGCAGCGTAAATGTCAAAAGTGTAATGGTTGCAGCATTTGCATAGCATCTGTGCATTCCTGGTTCAAATCCCATTAAAGTCAGAGATGTTTTTCATGTTAAAAAGTATACCTTAACCACAGCTTGCATATTTAGGTAGTATTCTTCAGTATAATAAACATTTGAAACACCCATATAAACCCATGAGTGCTGGAGAGTAAAGTCAGCAGAGAATGTAATGTTATGCAAGCACATAGTGAGATGTTACTTCACTGAAATGTATATATCCTGAGTAGTTAGCAGATGTGGCCGTGTTTGCGTGCACAGGTTATAAGTTTTAAAGTTTGTTTAACTGCTGCTCTAATGTCACACAAACACTTTTAAACATGCCTACAACTGCTTAAATGAGCCTTATTCTGGAGTAAAAAAACATTTTTAAAGCATCGCAGGTGTGGAACGCTGGACCATGAACACCCTAGTCATGGGACTTACCACTAAGCCATCTGAGCTGTATACATGTTTCATGGTCTTTAGACTACACCTTATAGTATAGGCATTCCACAGTACTGACCACAAGTGGGACAGTCACTTTGTGTACATATGTACAGTACATTGTAATGTACTGTAGTTTGTGAATCAACATATACAAGTCTACATATGTATAACTGTTGCAAATTAGTTCTAATATATATATATATATATATATATATATATATATACAGTTACATCTATAGCTATATATATATATATATATATATATATATATATATATATATATATATAAACATCTATGAACATAATTTGTGACTCAGACGCAATCCAAAAGAATTGAAGTGTACACAAAACACATGCAGCTCTGCTATTATAACTATTAATATTAACTTAATTCACCATAGATGGGATGGTTGTTGTGTATGTGGACATTGGGGTGGGGGGAGGAATGATGGGTAATGAAATTATGCATCAAGAAGAGCCTGGGTTGGATGTTCAATAAGTGACCTGGAGGGGTATACATGGAGTATGGGGACAATATAAAAAAGAAATAAAACAAGAACCATTCCCATCCATAATACACCCTGTCAGGTCACATTCCAACACTTAATTCCACAAACATATGAGCATTAACATGTATCATACATATGTACACCAACTGACTGTCACATTTGTTTTCAGTAGTGAGGAATACCCATAGCAAAATGCATATACTAAACACCATAACATTTGTACATATCTCAGATGCCTTAGAGGTAAAGCCAGTGACTGTGGTGTTCTTGTTCCCGAGTTCAAGAGCTGTTAATTTATTTTGGGGTCCAGAATAACGGCTGCCAGATGCAGGTTGATTAAAGCACTTTTAAGAAGTTGTAAGCGGTTTTGCGCAGATTTGCGTGACAGTAAGCGGCACTTAAACACGGTTAAATGGATAAGTGCTTCACAAGTTTAACCTTTGCTTAAATTCGTGCAGACCATGGGCAAATCTGCTTACAATCGCTTAGATGTGCGTTAATCACACTTTCCCTACCAGTGCCTGCTCTTTGAGGTAAAATAATAACCACTGCCAGGATTAAAATCCACAGCCATGTACACCATCCTAAGAGGAGCCTACCACTAAGCTACCTGAAATGTACCTATGCCAGTTCTGTATTCAGACAGGTTGAAACACAAAAGGGAGGATTGTGTGGAAATAGGACAAGCCGCCATGTACTCAATGAAAGGTGTATGCTCTATATATATATATATATATATATATATATATATATATATATATATATATATATATATATATATATGTATCAAGAGAGAGAGAGAGAGAGATACATAGATACATATACATGTATATATATAGATAGGTTAAAAACATCTACACGTCTATGGAGGTGAATATAAACGTATGCAATAATATATATTATATATCTATAGCTATGAAGAGTATATGCTGATACACTATTACAAATATGTTCTATGGACATGAGTCAAATAGGGTTAGTCACCAACACAACTACAATGACTACAAATATCCATGACAGAAATACACGGACATCTTTTATTTAGCAAAACTTTATTACATTCTGATGTATTGCCAAAAGGATTCAAGGACTAAAAATACATGCATTCTATACAGGAAGCATTTAACAGTGCCTTAATGAATCAGCCTGCAATTACCATAGTATTAGTCCACTAAGGGATAGATATTCACATAGAACTCCCACACACATATAGAATACGTATAAAAGCAGTTCCTACACACCTGCATCTGCTATGTACACCCACCAACATTTCCCCCACACCCAAACTAATTACAACAATACATGCTATCATACCATAACCAATTATTCACCCACTGTACGACATCTGCTGAAACCTTAACATACCTGGACCGAGACAAAATAACATGGCCCTATGTGAAATAGTTGCTGTTATACAATGGAACAGCTGCTGATGTTACAGGGTTTGTTTGAACTAATCCTGTTTCAGAGGGTTGAAAAGTAATTACACCAGGAAGTGTTACCAATTACTGATTATCAGCACAGTATGATACACATTAACACCAAACTAAAGATGTCTGGTAAGCACACTGTAAACCCCCTAACATTATATGCATAGCCAAGCAGCCTTGAGCTGGTCAAACATCCTGACCAGAATGAAACATATGCAAAAGTATTAGGTACAGACAAACCTTGCACAAGTAGCAATGTTCAGAAATATAACAGCAGTACTCACATTTAGACTAACTGTTCTAGGCATTACCCACAATATATTTGTGTTTGTCTCCATACAGCTGCTGCAATAGAGTTCAAACAACACTTCCAGGCTGTCTTTCTCACAAGTAAGGCAAAGGAACAATGCACAAGTGGGGCACTCAGTTATACTCCACCGTTGCCATGGTATTAGCTAAGGGAGTAGCTGCACAGCTGATGTGCATGTAATTAACTACTTTGGAACACCAACTGGTGATCAGGATAGCACGTTACTGATCTCTAACTATAAAAGGATGCCTTGTCACACATTCAAACCATCTGTATCTACCTGTAGAACAGTACAAAATACCCAACAGAAGATTGAAACACAAACCAAAAATGATTAATATACCAGTCAATAACACCTCCAATTACTAAGAAGGTATGTATAACATTTAGTATGTCTTTGTATGTAGTACCTGTTCTGTAATAATTACAGGGTAATCAATGCATATATTGGAAATAGCTATCTTGTAGTGATGTATTGTTGAGAAGTAGTAATGCTTGTAGTATTCTATATTTGTACTGCTGTAGGTCACAATGCAAGCTCCTCATACACCACAAGGGATGATATATATGGGCTTGGAGTTCACCAGTTCTTTTCCAGCCACTGTCAGTGTCAGGGTTGGTCCAACAAGTATGTGCTATAACAGGGGATAGTATATGTTGATATATTGTAACAGTAGACATATATATGGGTGTATTAGTGAGATGAACATGTCAAAGGTGGGCTTACTGTGCAAATATGATTTGCATTGTGGGATATTGTGCCAATAACTGTGTAATGTATAATATCTTAGGCAGATCTGTATTCCATTTTACATAGCATTTCTGTTATGTTATGCAAACTTTAGTGATGTCTATTGGCAATTACAATACTCAGTAACAGGATACATATGACTTGTAGTTATCTGACAGTTTAGCAGCATGATAGCAGAGGAAATTGGAAGAGCTAGGTAACTATCCATGCACATAAGACATGTAATATCCACCTCACTAGTATCGTTTGCAAGCAATAACAGTTGTGCATGTGTAAATGTTATGCAAATGTGTTGTGACCCTTATTACAAGGCTGGCCCAAATGGCTATGTACACACTTACATAGAGTGGATATTAAGAGTAGAGACACACTGGTTAAACTTTCAGGTTTGTGTAGCCTAACCTCTCATTGCCAACCTAACAGCCGCTTGCAAATACTGTATTTAAGGTTGTGCACAGTACTGGTAATGAAACAGGTTGCATATCATCTTTAACTCCAGAGTAACATCTGCAGTAGGAGTGTAAGATGTAGTAGACTGCTCAACATGTGTAATAGCTGCTTCATAGGTGATGGCTTACACTATCTGATTATATCCTGATCATGTTGATAGTGGCAGCAGAGTCTATTGATACTTGACTCTGTTTGGGGAGAGGGTGTCTGTGCAAAACAGAGCTCATGGTTCTGGTGGATATGTGAGTATATACCCTAAAAAGGATACAGACCTGTTGACACTTGCATCATCTGTAATCAACTATCAGGATATGATGTGATCCTCAGAGGAGGATTGCTGCTAAAGGTAGCTACTATGTTTCTGTAATAGCCAGTGTTGTCACGTCCATAACACAAATATTTACTTCTGAGCATCACTGTCTAAAACATCTTCATAAGCAATAAGTAAACTAAATACAGTACTTGCTACTTGTAGTACTGAATGCTCATACAAGCATGTCCACTAGTCAACTACTGGTGTTTACTAATGTCAGCTTTGTGTATGTAGCCATCCTGGGGGAATGTAATCTCTATGCCATGTACACTGCCAAACCCACCTAACACCACAACCCACACATTGTCTGGGATGCAGCTACAGGGGTAAGCTGGAAAGCAGTCTAGTCTACAGCCATGACTGGACTGGACAGTCATGATGTGTAGGTTAACACATGCATCTCATCACCACAACCAACACATACACTTACCAGAACACAGTAAGGACACCCACACATACCACCAGAAATCACACACATTCACAGAGGCTTCTAAGTATCTGGCCAAGCAAGAGACCTCCCAAGCTGGAATAGACAGACAACAAAATACAAAAACTGTATGACATAGTTTGCATAATTGTGCCACACCTCAGAACAGATGGCAGGAGACATGCCCAACAGTACTCATTTGTGAATACAAACTCTAGCACTATGTTACACACCAAACTATATGAGGGCAAACATACTGTCAGCTGTCTGTCTGCCATGATTAGCCACATACCCATATATGCAGACCACCTTATGAACTACACACATGGCCCTGGCATATGCCATGTTGTTGTGTAGGACCTGTGATGCAGTAGCCTGGACTGCATGGAAACACACATATAGGAACTGTCTGGTCTTGTAGTTCATACAGGTATGTCCCAAGGCCTGGGTAGCATTCTGCCATTGACCAGAATGATACTGCAATACAGGGACAAAATGATTGTATTCCACAATTGTCTAATGTACTGGTGTAATTCAAAAGATATCCGGTATCTCTCTGCCTGGGATAACATGGTTGAGAGACCATGATGCTTTGCCAGACAGGGCCTGCACCTGTCACACCTGGGAATCTGGATACTGGCTAGGGCTCATGCTTCCCCTATAGTGCCTTCATCATGCAAAGTTCCAGTGAAAGTCCACTGCTGTAACAGGGACAGCCAAGCATTAAACAGCGGGTCTCGCTACTCAATGATACATTTCAGAAACTCAATATGGACTCACATCAATCCTTAATATGGAGAACATATCTGTGCAGTGACTGAGATATGGTTCAATGCTGCGGAGAGCACCACTTCATGACCATGTTATAACACATACCTCAACTCTTGGCCATTATCCTTTATTGGAACACACAGGCCACAGGTGTTTCCATATTCCTGAAGGATATGTACACCACTACACTAGCTGCACTTGCATAACTTCAGATGCATTATGCTGAGCAACTACCTTTGTGCCAAAGTGGAATCCAAATTGCACCTTGTGACAGATCACCTACCATGCCTTAGAATTCCCAACTGTCATATTTGCTGTAATGGGGAATATTAGGTTTGAGACAGAAAACCATAATAATGGCTACTCTCGACTATCCCATTATGAACTGGGAAGTCTCATGCACCAACACCTGTGATCAATGCATGTTGGATTTCATCAATCCCAATGACCTGGATCACCATAGTCACACAAACAGGGCTAACAGTATGCTATACATAGTCAGTCTCCAAAGCCAATGTTATGCTTCTTAAGAGTGAAGTGCTGACTGTCATGGCACCCATGCAGATGGACAATACAAATGCTGAATCCTTCACAAATGCACTTTAAACACTGACATAAGTGCAGTGATTGTGCCATTGAAACAGAACCAAGATTCAACCAAACACAAACAGGAAGGCAAACTGGTGGTACCCTGCCTTAAACTGTACCACAGAAGGTAGTAACTGCTGCAAGAGTGAACACACATGAGTGGAGATGATCCCTGGTCAGCCTTAGTAAGATGCAGATACACAATATAAAACCACACAAAGCTACTGTGAAACTAATCAGCCACATATTGTGAGGCCAACCTCAGAGCATTCTATACCTGTGTCATGAATCGTAATGGCAACAACAAGACCTGCCGTGCTTCACAGCACTATGGCATGAGAAGTACTGCACCTACAGAAATACCCCTGTTCATCCAGATAGGGTCTTGGATAACTTAAACCCACTCTCACTATCCCCCCCAACAGGTACACATATTTATATATCCATGTACACTGCAGAGCCCCTGTAATAACAACTATGCAGATGCACTCTCTAAAGCCATACATACAGCTTGCATGGGACCTGTCAACATCCCAGGGTGTATCCTACAGAAATGTCAGAACAATTTGTTCTCCACATACACATCATGTTCAATCATAGCTTCATGTCAGGCTGTGTACACATTGAATGGTGCACAGCAACAGTTATCACACCCCACAAAGGAGGAGACACCACTGATAATGGGAAATAGTGCACTACTACCCTGCTGAGTCTGGTCTGTAAGGCCATGAACCTTGATCAACTTATTTGATGTAGTCAGTACATATGTAGATGACAGTAAGGTTGATTCACACAGCATATCATTACCTTGTCAGGTCTTAGGACACAATCACCCATACTGTGTTCCAGCTACACTCAGTAAACTAGGTGTATATTCCTATGTCACAGGAGTGGTTGGCAACTGGACTGCTGGCAGAACCAACACTACAGAAGGTGTCTGAGTAGTACACACACATCAAACCAGTGCCAGCTACAGTAATACAGGGTTAATTCCTGGTACTCCCCCTCATTGTTATATGTACCACACAGACTAACACAAGGCATCTGCCTATTGAAGTTTGCAAATGACTATGAACTAGGAACAATAGCTGACTCAATGAGTGCTGCGGGCGACATACAGAAGAGCCTTTGTGGGTCAGATGTGTGGTGTGTGATGTATGGCCACAATCTGACAGCTAAATATTGCATTGTCATCCCCTATGTTAAAAACCCTGTACCCATGAACTACCACCTAGACAGCAGTCAACATAATGGAAACTGTGTGTGTATGGGATGCAGCTGGACAGTAGTCTTTCCTTTGATAGTTACTTCACTACACCAGTCAGGTAGTCATAAGAGGCAACCCTAATCATGACAGGGTGCCATCCATGAATATAGAGATCATTGTTCAGCCATAATCAACACTCAAGTGACCCATAATAGAGCACATATTTCTTTTAGAGGTTATTGGCCATATTCAGATGGCCTATGACAGCCTACCCAATCCCTAGCTCTACTGTGTAGCATGATGCCTACCCTGAATAAAGCCAAGTCCAACCCAGAGATGTTGGACATGCTACAGTTACACATCCTGATTTCAAATAAACACATACTTCATGGACATCCACGTTTCTAGTGCAAGGATCACAACATGACTGACAGATCCCTGCCCCATACACTTTACATACTACTGCCATACTATGCATCCCTGTCAAGCAAAGCTGCACATTGCCCCTCTTTGAGACATGATGTGATGACCACATGGCAAATATATCAGTAACCCTGTGGATCAGTTCTGTGGCACTTCTTGAACTAGCCACTGAAACTTAACTGTCTGTTGGCTACTGCTAGGTAACCTTTCAGCATAGGCTCATAAATGGCCCAGGTCATATAGCCTACTAGTTCACTATGACCATACATGCTAGAGTAGATATCCAACCCTGCAAATACCATCAAGCTAGCCATTGTCTCATGTGTTTCACATGTGCAACACAGGTAACACATGGCAGGATGCTAACCTGCTGTACAGTGCCACGTAGATGTATATGGCAAAACACATACATGTAAAACTTTCCGTGAGCAAGTCTGCAGGGTCACAGGTCATGTTTCTTGAGGCTGTGTATGACAATATATGTGTCATATACACAGCATTAAAGTCCATTGCATTAATGTGAACACAGCCAGACATGTGCTGATAGGTAAAGACACCATTACAGGCAAACAGACATACCCACATCAAGATAACATCCACATAGAGTATGAGCAATGTCATCACTTGACACACACATATATGGTGATAACATCAAATCAAAAGTACGTGTCAAATGTGTGTGAATTAAACATGTCAGTGGTGTTAGTGTCATGTAGATTTGCAAAGACATATTTGTAATATTAATAAATGTGATACACATGTATGTTCAGCTGTACTTCTGTACTTCTTTGTGAGTTACTGTGACCTGTCTCCATCATTATGTCTTCCAGGTATGCTGCTTGCCAGGCTGCCACCATACACCCACTTGGAGGATGAGATCCTCATTCCATACCTCCTTGACAACCATGTAACACTCTTCAGCCATGTGCCACAGGATGCACAGCAGCGGAATACCCTGTGGGAGGAACTGCACAGGAGGGTAAATGATGTTGGCGGCCACAATCGCACCTATCAGCAGGTGTTCCTGCACTGCACCGACATCATTAGATGGATGAAACTGCATGCAAATGCAATAGCCTGGGAACAAGGTGCAACAGGTGGTGGGCCACTCACTCAGCCCCCATTCACACATACCGAGGAGCTACAGGCCAACCTGGGGACACCTGCAGAACTCCATCCACAAGCTTTAGCTGGTATTGTGGAGGTGGGTGTCTCACAATCACTGAGCCTGGAGTTGCCTGGTAAGTCACTACTGCACATATAACACAACTATAGTTCATATAATTACATGAGTTACTGTACAATATGTAATGTAACATCATATGCAAGGCATGTATGCACACATGCCACATACTATAGTTTGCTACTCTATGTATGCACAGATGTGCATACTCCATAGTATAGTCATTTGTACTGGCTTATGTGCTAACATGCGCATTGCACCCTGTAGCTATCACACAGGTGTGGATAATGATCTTACTGCTGTGACACTCCTATTTAGGTACCTCTGGCATTTCTCAGTGACAGCAGCTTGTTGTAGGTGAGATTGTTATTATTTACCAGGCTTGATAATGCACAGATCATATTAATTGCAAGCTATCTGCCATGTGGCCATTTAACACATGTACACATAATGTATGGTGGCTCTGTTAATATATACAGGTTAGACCTGCAATGCATCACAGTGGTTACCCATGTGGAATAATTGAAGACTATATAAAACACCTACACTAAACCTTACAAACTGTCATTGCCAGATGTGTGGGCAGCTGTGAATAGAATGGAGGTGTGGTTCTCAGTAGGGACATGTACTACAGATCAGCATTACACATGTGGGGAATACAAACAGTACTATACAGAGAGCATACGTGTGCATGCACTCTAAATGTTTTGGAGGTGGAGTATGACCAGCCAACAGGATTCACCCTTGTGGATTATACCCTTGCTATGAATGTCACACAATGTCATGTGCTAACTGACATGTCCATGACATTTAGTGAGCTGACTGCAACATTGCTTAACTATCTTGCAAAACATGACATCTCACATCCCAAACATACCACCTTTTATCTTCATAACCCTGTCCTCAGTGGAGCATATGACATCCATGGGTTTATGTCATATGGGACAACACTGACATGTGAAATAGATGCCCATCACAACCATTGGACAAAACATGTTAACACATGGCCATGGAGGATGGCCATTGACATGAAGCAACACACACAGTAGAAGTGATGTACATGTGTGTACACCCTGTTGTACATTGGCTCGACACAGTATAACTATGGCCTTTGTGTAATGGTGATATTGCAGATGTGAAACACTAAACATCATACAGGCCTGTGCACAGCTTGTGTAGGCATGACATCAAACCACCACATAACATGTTTTGAACATCTTGAGTGTGTCACGACATGAAAGCATTCACTTATACATTATCCAAATGCATACATGTGTTGCACAACATACACATACAACCACATCAAGCCACAGATACAGTACATTCACCTTGCTGTTGTCAGACATCACTGTCATGCTTGTTCCTCATGTGTGTGAGGTACACAGATGGCATGTGGGACATGGAGTACTGTTAAGTTAGCCATGTCTGGGCATAGTTGACAGGCATCAACAATATGGTTGCAGATGTGCAGGGGTGTCATCTGTATACCCCTCAGTGACCTGTGACACAAATTCCACATTAAGGTTTAGTGTGTATACATCACAGTGGCGTGGGTCACATTCCACATTAGATATGTATTGTATTTGAACACAGTCATGACTATGAACTGTGCCTGTAACTCACACTGTTTAGCAATAGTGAAGCCACATGATGCCCTTCAATGGCTATGCACATCAGCTCAATGTGCAGTATGTCACTGTATATCTGTAGGGTGGATTGACAACATTGTGTCAGCTGAAGGTCCTTGGTAGTATAACACATCTCTGCATTGGGACACCATTACCTCACTGTATATTTGAAAGGACACCATTGTGTTAAACATGTATGCATGTCATTCAACACGTCAGCAGACAACATGTCATACTACATGTGATTGGCAATGTCATATGCCATACATCAAGCTGGTGTACTTTTAACCTGTGCTGGTCTGTGGCAACATTGCAAAGTAGGGGCAGCCATGTCAAACATGTGTGTATAGCCACATGCACATTGTCTGTAGACTCAGCTCAGGGGTAAGCAGAATAATGTTGAACAGACATGCACTGCTTTAGGGAGATATGCAAGGTAGGCCTCAGGCAAACATAGTATTCACTCAACATATCCTTCTGCTCATGTCCTCCTCACACAGGGGCAGTGGCCAACACAAAGCATCAGTGGCAGATGTACAAAGGTCAACAATGGCCTGTTAACATGTGGGGTATGTTGCACAAAACATGGCAGTGTAGTGCAATGGTGCATAGTGCATACATTGTGTCACAGGTTTGGGGCATAACCTACTAACACAAATGGTGCAATACAGGGATGTATGCTAACTGCTACTATAATTGTGTAAGGTGCATGCCTTCTGCTATAACACATGCATGCTGTTGTGTGCAACTCAGGGATGAATAACTACCACTATAATTGTCTAAGCTGAATTCCTTCTGCCATATCACATGCATGTTGCATGCCATTGGGTGCCATAGCATGTGTCTCTGTGTCTGTGTGTCTGCCTGGTTCTGTCTGTCTGTCAGTGTCTGTCTGTGTCTGTATTGTGCAACTTGTAATGTACCGTTCTTGTCTGCATAACTTGTAATATACAGTTCTTGTCTGCCCCTGACAGGGGTTGATGTAGTTGCATTGCCCTCCTGCAGTCCACCTGTTGTTAGTGTCCCTACAGACTCTAGCAATAATGATGAAAGTATGATTGAGGCACAGGCAGGGTTGTCAGGGGCTAAATAATTTCCATTGATTGCCATTCCACCTGCATCCCCCTCATCCCTTTGCACAGTTCTTATGCCTACACATACCCCATCACCAGTGGCCACAGAGGAAGGACAGTTGGCAGGTGTTAGCATGGAACAGGAAAGTGTGGAGACTATGCTAGGTGTGCCTGCACACCATGATCCCGGCCAACTGACTGTTGATGTCCGACACAGGCATGTGCCCAGTACTGCTCATAGGAGGACCTCTGGCCAACATGACCCTGCAAGACATAACACATCAGCTGGTGTCACCAGACACATGTTTCAGGCTGTAATGGAGGCACAGGGACATGCTGAACAGCACAACAAAGAAGGTCTGAGGCTTCAGAGGCTGCTGTCCATTCTTTTACAGACAACATCCAGGCAATTGCAAATTCACACCATCATCTTGCTGATGTTTTGGATATATGATTGGGTGACATGGTGGGAGTCCTTGATCGTGGCATGTCAATCCTTGAGTATGGAATGTCTGTGCTGGAACATCTGGTTGGAGTGAGGCATCGGGCACGTGGGCATAGGCCAGCTACATCACCTGTTGAAGGTCTACGTGAACATGCTACTTCACATGCCCACTCCCATAGTGATGCTGTGCTGTCCACACCACGACACAGCAGGCCACGAGCACGTGGTCCTAGATGGTCCCAACAGGGACACAGTTCCAGTGGACATGTGTCATCAGACAGTATCCAATCTGCACCTCTGCCTGGTAGTGCCCGTGCAACCCTGGCAGGCTCAGGTCACATGGCCATTCCTGGACACAGTGAACTGTTAAACCTGCCCTGTACAGTCTGCAGTTGTCAATAATACCCCTGTGTAAGTGAGCCACATCCCATAACTATGTGTATACATAGACGCGCACACCAGAAACAAATGTAGGGCACCTCAACTCACACAGACGTAACATCCACACTCACCCAATGAGATAAAAGGCCCTAAGCTACTCACATTATGTCATCCAATGGTGCAGCCTAGGCCTCTGGCAAACATTATCACCCTGTGCATATGATGATGCCTGTGCTGCATCCCTGTCATCCACACCATCGGTGCAGGGACATGCTCATATGGTCTGATGCACAGGGTGAACATACTAGGAAGACAATTGTAGATTACAATTGTTGAGTAGTGTTGACAGGCAGCAGACATACCATGTACTACAGTTTTATAATGCGTTTTGTACTTTTGGCAGTGTGTATCATGTTTATCAACAGTAACTGCATGTTGATCTTGATGTTCTGCCTTCCTCTTTCAGGTGTAATTGCATGTGCCGGGGATGTCAGTGTTTGCGGTTAGTGTCCCATATGTAAATGTAGACTACTCACAGGTCTGTATGACAATACCTGCATGCACTTTGTAGATTCCACATCACAGTTATAATCTCCCAAGTTTCAAACATGTTTCCTGCTCTAATGATCCAAGAGCATGATAGCTGTGTAGTAAGCTACTGTGGCCAGAGCCATCACATCCATAGTGGGTGACATCACAGGTATAGTTACCTGGAGTGGGGAGGAGGTAAAAGAGTGGTTTAGCAGACAACAAGGGTAAAGACCAGTGGAAAAAGTGGCTTCTCATTGGGAAGCAGTAATACCCGCTATCATGACAGGATGCATACACATACACATGGATTCACAGACACAGTAACACACCCACACACTCAGGGATTCACAGAAACAGTAACACATACTCTGACACACACACATAGTTACCAGTGTTGGGATGAGAACCATTGCCTATGTGCAAATCATCATTATAGTACTACGCAATTACAAGACACGCCACAGAGATTACACATTACACATGTAGAGGTAGTCAGAATGGCCTAATATTGAGGACATCAACAGGGATACTAGATTGCAGTGAGTGTATGTGGAGATGGGGGTTCATCAGTAGGTTAAGTAACAACAAGCCTCACCCCAGGGTGTACATGTTTACAGGCGGTTAGAATGCCCTTCTAAGATTGATGACATCAACAGGGATACTAGATTGCATTGAGTGGATGAGGGGAGGGGGTCTTATCATTTCACTATGGTAAAATACAGCCTCACTCCAGGGACCTGCCAGCCATACACACACACACACACACACACACACACACACACACACACACACACACACACACACACATTGTAGTTTATACATTGAGCAAATGGATTACGAAAGCCACACATCTAGCACTGGTTAGCATAATCATCCAATGCAATTGTCTTGTAGGTGTCAGGGTGTTACTCCTGTGTTTTGGACTTTTGCCTTGGAATGCCACTATATGGGTACATGCGACCTAGGTATTATCCACACTCCCTTGAATCATGGATGCATGTGCTCTGTGACAAAGGCTTGTCTTCTTTCAGTCATGACATCCCAGAATGACAGACACTGGACAACATCATAATGACAGCAGGACATTGGCTCATTGATTTGGTCAAGCAGTTGCCACTGGTACCATGACATCATTGCGAGTGGCAATATTGTGCTTGGTATCAAATGCTACATCTAAGGTGACGGACAGCAGCAGACGTTGTGTAGATGACCAATGTCAGATATACTTAGTGGAGCATTCCTGCTAATAATGACAACTACTAACACAGCCGGGAGAGGTCATCTTGACACCTGCACCTCAGTACCATTAGACAATGGGGCTCACATATTATGTTTGCACATCCCACTGTTCCAAGTATAATGCCATTGTTCACAACCTGATATCAATGTATGTCTTTCAGGGCAGCAATGTGTGTGACACATGCTGTACTTAGCATCCACCTGTGTGTCCCATTTAACCTATTGTCTGTTACTTCCACACATGCATGATTGTGTATACATCACATATATATATGGCAGTACTTAATGTACATGTATGCATGTATATCACACAGTACAGACACAGATATATCATTTACAGAGCACATACAGGTATCTGGTAGTATACCTGTATGATGTGCATATATACTGACAGTTAAGATGTACATAGCTGTAAACCTGTGTATTTACAATAGGATTCCATTACAACATGTTCTGTACATCTAAGTGTATGAGCATGCACACTGTGGCCTTCTGTGTTTAGAATCAGAGAGCATCCCAAACAGCCATGTACTACTAAGTGTAAGTGCGTACTCACTGCCACCTTGTGTAATTTGAGTCAGTGCATCCAAACAAGCCCATTGTTTCTAAGTGTATGAGCATGCCCAGTATAACCTTGTTTAGTTGTAGTCATAGTGCATCCCAAACGGCCATGTGCTACTAAGTGTATGAGCATGCCCACTGTGACCTTGTGTAATTAGAGTCAATTCATCCAAACAAGTCATGTGTTCTATGTGTATGAGCATGACCACTGTAACCCTGTATAGTAATAGTAGTCGTCCATTCCACAGCTCGACATACTCCAGTTCAGGGCTTGATGTGCTACAACTATACCTCTCAGGCCTACCTATGTATTACCTGCAGATGATGTGTCTTGTTTGTGCATACAGGTTGTAATGGACTCCTATTTTAAACACACAGGTTTACAGCTATGTAATCTTAACTGTCAGTATCCCTGTTGATGTCCTCAATCTTAAAAGGGCATTCTGACTGCCTTGAGATGTGTAATCTCTGTGTCGTGTCTCATAACTGCGTAATACTGTAATAGTGATCTGTAGATAGGCAGGAGTTCTGACCCCACCACTGGCAAGTGTGTGTGTGTGTGTGTGTGCCTGAGAATGTTTGCCTGCAAATGACTGAGTGTGTGTGTCAGCAAATGGCTGAGTGTGGTTGTGTGCGTGTATTGTTATCTTCATCCTGTCATGAGAGTGAGTTTTACTGCTTTCCAAAGAGAAAACCACCTTTTGCACTGGCCTTTATCCTTTCATCTGCTAAACCACCCTTTTCCCCCTCCCCACTGTAAGTAATCAGTCCTGTGATGTCACTCAGCCCATAAGCAGAATCAGAGTAAGTGTAATTTTATGGGTTCTGTGGCACATACCCCAAATGCATACCACTCTACTAGTTGCCTTTACATAGGCAACACTTGTAAGCACAATACTGGCAAGTGTGTGTGTGTTTGTGTGTGTGTGACTACCCTTAGCCAGGCATACACATGTGTTATGTCTTTTAACATGCTGCAAACCATGGTAGTCATCTGTGGTGAGTGGAGTCTACAAATTATTACATAGTTAGGAATAGAAAAGAATAGACAGTCAAGAACGACTACTGTTGGATGTTATTTTCTTGTGCCACTGTCGAGCAGTGACAAAGATGTGGTCCCTGGGGTGTATGTCCATAGCCATCATTCCCCCACCCAAACTCCACAATCCCTGGGGTATATTTCCTTAGCCATCATTCCCCACCCCAAACTCCACATACACAACAACCATACCTTCTCTGGTGAACTGATTAAGATTTAAATGTTATAAATCAAGAGTTGCCTCTGTTTTGTGTACACATCAATTCCTTTGGAACCCTTTTGTGTCACAAAGGGTGTTCAGACATGTTTATAAATATGGCTATAGCTGTGTCTGTGTATATGCATAAATATATATGTGTGTGTGTGTGTGTGTGTGTGTGTGTGTGTGTGTGTGTGTGTGTGTGTGTGTGTGTGTGTGTGTGTGTGTGTGTGTGTGTTTGTGTGTGTGTGTGTGTGTGTGTGTGTGTGTTTGCACATCCCGTAAGTGCATATATGTATTTAGTATTTAGTTACAACAGTTGTACTTATGTAGACTTGTCTATGTTATTTCACAGAGCACAGTACATTCAAGGGTACTGTACATATGTACACAGTGACTGTCCTATTTGTTTTCAATACTGTGGAATACCTATAGTAAAATGTGTATTATAAAAACCATGAAACATGTATAAAATCCAGATGGCTTAGTGGTAAGTCCAGTGACCTTGGTGCTCATGGTCCAGAGTTCAAGACCTGCAAGGGTCATTGATAATATCCTTTAGGACTAAATAGGACACTTTAAATTGGGTGTAAATGCATTTTTGCAACAGTAAGCAGCGGATACACACAGGTAAAAGACATGTACAACTCACAGTACACTTGAAATGCCCTTCTTTGGCAATCCTGCTGATGAAATATAGCTCTGGGACTGCTGTAACCCAAAGATCTCCATAGCACATCCTATAAATGTGTACTTCTGTAGTGTAATAAATTAGTTTGGTAGGTGTTCTAATCCCAAAATTGTCAAGTGCATGTCTGTTTGTTTGAGAAGGGAACAATGCTTTTTAGAGTATGCACACTCTTTACAATTCACATACTCAACTTTGTCAAGGGTGCGGATGTCACCCACCTAGAAATACACCTCTGGAACTGCAGTAACCCAGTCATTCTGTAATGTGCCCTTTAACTGCATAATGCTGTAATATGATAAACTAGTTTGATAGGTGTTTTAATCCCAGACTTGCCAACTGTGTGTGTCTATCTGCCTAAAAAGGCAACAATGCTTTTTAGAGTATGCACGCTCCTTACAATTCACATACACAACTTCGGCATGGATGCTGATGTCACCCACCTAGAAATACACCTCTGGGACTACTGTGATCCAATAATCTCTGTAGCTTGTCCTGTAACTGCGTAATACTGTAGTGTGATAAACTAGTTTGATAGGTGTTTTCATCCCAGACCTGCCAACTGTGTGTGTCTGTTTACCTGAGAAGGAAATAATGTTTTTTAGAGTACGCACACTCCTTACAATTCACATAAACAGCTTTGGAAAGGGTGCTGATGTCACCCACCTAGAAATACACCTTTGGGACTGCTGTAACCTCGCAATCTCTGTAGCGCATCAGGTAACTGCATACTGCTGGAGTGGGATTTAGAACTGTGGTAGGGTTCCATCCACAACCATGGCAGTTATGTATGTATTCTGTGTGTTTCAATGTCTGTGTAGGGAGCAATGCATTATAGTCTACTCACTCGCTGGGCATTTACAATGCCCTACATTGGTGATCCTGCTGATGTCATTCCTTGTCAAATACACCTCTGGGGAACAAGTTCCCTAGTAATCCTCGTGATATGTCCTATAACATCTCCATGCAGTAGTGTGATATAGATCTTAGTCATGGGTTCTATACCCACACATGTCAGTTGTGGATGTATTGTGTGTGTCTCACTGTCTGTTTTGTGAGCAATGCATTTTGGGCTACTCACTTGCAGGAAATTTGAAATGCCCTAATTTGGTAAACCTGCTGATGTCATTCCTTGTAAAATACACCTTTGGGGATGGGATAATCCAGTAATTTCCATAGTGTGTGCTATAACTGCATAATGTTGTAATGTAATAGACTAGTTAGGTAGGACTTCTATTCCAAGACATGGCAGGTGTGTGTTTGACAGTCATTTCCTGTGTGGAGGTGGCTGTGAGTGGACATCATAATGAGGAGTGGGTTTTGTAGTTTTCCCATATGGTGGCCATATTATATGTCACAATGTCCACCTCACGAGGATTACAGATTTCAATCAGCCAAGAGACTGTGTTGGCAAGTCATACCCCTACATCTGGCAAAAGGCCTGGTGAACAAAGTAAGCAACCCTACTATTACCCGGAATATGGTCTGAAGCCATGTGTCATACACAAACACACTTGCCTAGAAAACCCACTATGTTGCTAGTACCCTGCACATTGTTGACAGATAGTAGGCATGGTGTGAATGCAGTGGGCTGCATTGGGCATGGTACCCTGTCCACCAGTACAATAGACACATAATCGTGGACAATGTGCCTACACTATGTCCCCCACTGGATGCCTGCAACATATGTCGTGCCATCAAATGTGATCCACAAAGGACATACAATGCCTTACACACATGCCCTGTATGGACAGATGCAACTGACATCAGGGAATACCTGCATCATGCTATCAATGCAGGTGCAGGGTCAACCTGCTGTCTATTAGCAGGTCCTGCCACACCAGGCCAGGATTGGCACACCTGATGATAACAGTCTGTGTACACAACATGTGCCAGGCAAACTAGGTACACTTAAACATTTCACTGTACATTAATGTGGGACATGCACATCACAGGCAAAATCTATGTCAAGGACTATCAAACACAGGCATGGCATGCATTGCAAAGCAATGGCCACACACAATGGTAACCAGGATGACAGGATAGTTAATACAATACCCATCCATGTGGGACATTGCAGACACTACACCCCTGATCCACACTGTAGACCACTGTCATGTGGCCTAATGCCAAAGATTACCCCTCACCCAGCCTTGTACAGCCATCTTGTACAGCCAACCACTACACACCCTTGAAGCAATGCACACATGCATGTCAGTACCGGCACCTTGTGTCTGTGGATGTGGAGATGTACACCTGCTCAGCAGCAGCTTGTGTTTTGTAAGTGATGGTCATGATCAGGTGATGGCCTCTGCACCTACTGCAGTCCTCCTCTAGCTGACTGAATGTGGAGCAGCTGTGGTGACATTCCCATAGCCAATTGCATGGAAACACAGTAAAATATCTAGGAAAATCATGTTAGTGTTTGCCAATGGCAGTCGCTGTGAGTGGAACCTGGATTTGGTGTTTGGTAAACAGCATCACAGATAAAATCTGGATATTCCTCAAACAACATACACAGTGGAAAATAGCCTAAAGACAGGAGGGTGATGTGCCAGACATGACTACAGCATGTAAGTGTAGCTACGCTTCATTGAGACTACTGCCAATTTAACAAGTTGTGTTTGGTAATGGCTAGTCTGCATGTTTTAATAACTGACAAGATAGTGCTCTGTTTGTGAGGAAACCCCCATCTGTAGGGTCAACTGTGGACTGGTCAGTGTGTGGAACCATTTGTTTCTTGTGTTACTCACAGAACACACATCTGTGAACTGCAGAAGCATAGTGTGAGGATTGCAGTCAGTACACGGTGACAGCGATGAGAGTTATTGCCATCGCATCCCTAATTGGACATATGTCACATGAAAAAGTGGTATGACAGTCACTGTCTGAGGTTATCACAGTGACATGCCACTATTGAGTGAGCCACTGTTCATAGCTGCAGTCACAAGTTATCTACGCTTTGGACAGATGTCATGCAGTATATATGCATGTGTTGTGCTCTCTCTGCAAATGTATGACATCTGTTGTGTTGGATTGATGGTAATATATATGCATGCTGTTATAAGTAATCCTGAATGCCTTATCTGTGTTAAAACTGAAACACCATAGGCTGTATGGGATTGGAGGTCCCGGCTGAACCACCTGTCCCACTTCAGCTGGCCATGGCACTGGGCACCAGCCCATCTGGGGCCCAGCCTTGGACCTCCACCTCTGTTGGCTCTGCACCCCCTTCTGGTGGAACCGCCACTGAGGATGGGGCTTGCCCTCCTGGGAGCAGGTCCAGACAGGAACTTGTCTGCCATCATACAGTCCAGGCCGTGGTGTGTAGGGGGCTCAATAAGGGGTTCTGAGGCCAGCTATGCCAGCTCGAGGGCAGAGTGTCACATTTAGAGGGTGAGCCTGCCCCTCCTAGATAGGCCCCAGCACAGCCACTTTTGCAGCTGTGAAGGTGCAGTGGTTGCTGCCCATGGGTGGGGACCTCCATCCCACTGTTTCCATTTGGGGGCTCATGGGCTTGTGACTGCCAAACACCCCTTCCCGTCCAAGGTGTATCCCCCCCACATATGTCATATACCGCCCCTGTATGCTGTCTTGTCTGTCATCCTACCCAACCTATCCTCCATGAGCATACCTACTTTCCTTCCCTAACATCCCACTCTCACCTTACAAAAATGGAAACAAAAGGCCAATCTGTTCCCAGAAGAACCTTTGCACCATACATAACTGTCCATTTCACACAAGTGTCCACTGGACACATGTAACCTTTTTAATTTGCATCACAACATACTACTGATGTCCTCACCCCTCTCTCAGGCACACGATCCTGGTATGCACATGACTCCTAAAGGTTCCAGTTACACATGATGCAGACCCCATTGTACACATGACACTACCGCTCACTCTATGGTTACCCCATTTAACTTTTTAATTATGATGATGTTGCACACAGCACCTTGTAAGAGTACTGTTCTCACATAATGGTTGGACAGGAACTGTTTTGTTAATGTAAATGAAATGCTCAAAGTAATGTATTTGGGCAATGTATAAATATTTGCGTGTATTAATGACACATGTCTGTCTGAGGGAGTCTCGATATTACATAGGACAACACCACTACATAATACAGGAGTTGCTGGTGTTTCTCTATTCATTCTTTTTTACTGCTTTGTTGTCACATGGTATGTTCTTGATATATCTATATATATCTATATATATATATATATATATATATATATATATATATATATATATATATATATATATATATATATATATATATATATATATATATATATACATATCTGGACATAAACACGCACACATACATCTACATAATGGAATACGTTTCCTATACTGTTGAATGACTGTGCTGGATGCTATGTTTGTGATAACATCCAATGTCTGTATATTTTATTTGCCATGGCTTAGTGGTAAATCGCTGTGGTGTGCAGGGTCCTTTTTTCGAGCCTTGCGGAGGCTGTTTATTTTGTTGCTGGGCAGAACAAGGGCCGTCAGATACAAAGTGATTAAGGCACTTTTAAACAGTTATGAGCGGGTGTGCACGGGTTTGCATGATGTTAAGCAGTGGTTGCTTTTGGTTACAGTTCCTTACACTCAGTTACCTTCTTGATTGCTTAACCTGTGTAGGCAGTGCTTATCCCCATGCAAACAGGCTGGAACCTCCTCACTGCTGCTTAAATGTGCTTAATCCCGCTTACCCTTGCACTAATTTCTCTAAAAGAAAAGAAAAAAGGGGTGATAGGAAAGTGGTGAAAAGGGGAAGAAAGAGGGAAAGACAGTAGGCAAGGTAGCTAGGGATGTGCAGGAAGAGTGTAGGGAAGGTCCA
This sequence comes from Protopterus annectens, assembly GCF_019279795.1. Lineage (NCBI taxonomy): Eukaryota > Metazoa > Chordata > Ceratodontiformes > Protopteridae > Protopterus > Protopterus annectens. Next base: position 1,428,138,504 of record NC_056739.1, on the reverse strand, counting down.
TAGCTGCCCATTTCTTCTACAGCAACGTTTGTACATATGCAATAAATTTGGTGGTACATTTGGACACTCACAACCCTGAAAGAGGGGTGAGGACAACAATAGCATGTTGTGATGCCAATTAGAAATGTTTACATGTGACCAGCAGACACATGTGCGAAATGGACAGCTATGTATGAGGCGTGCTTTTTTTGCGGGAACAGATTGACCTCTTTTTCTTTTATTTTTAAGTGAGACTGAGATGTTGGGGAAGGAGAGTAGGTATGATCAGGGAAGATAGGTTGGGTAGGATGACAGACAAGACAAACAAGACGCATATAGGGGCGATATATGAGGCTTGTGGGGGGAAACACCTTGGATGGGGAGGGGTTTTTGGAAGTTGCAAGCCCATAAGCCCACAAATGGATACAATGAGACTGAGGTCCCCACCCATGGGCAGTCACCACTGCACCTTCACAGCCCAGAAAGTAGCTGTGCCGGGGGCTGTGTAGGAGGGGTAGGCTCACCCACTAATTGCGCCAATCGGCCCTCAAGCTGCCATAGGCGGTCTCAAATCTCCCTGTCCAGCTCCCTATGCACCACGGCCTGGACCACACCATGGGTGACAGGTTCCTGTCCGCTCCTGTTCCTGGGGGGGGCCGAGCCCCAGCCCCTATGGCAGTTCCACCCGAAGGTGGTGCAGGGCCAATGGACGAGGAGGTCCCAGGCTGGTCCCCAGATATGCTGGTGCCCAATGCCATGGCCAGCTGAGGTGGGACAGGTGGGTCTACTGGGACCGGCCTTCCCATACGAGCTATGTTGTAGCATGTTTAAGGCAGATATGGGTTAGTAATAATCAACAGCATTCATGATTAGTTTTAACAGCATGCATAGGTATTCCCATTACCCTGGGCACCAGATATAAAATAGTTGCAGAACAGGGAGAACACATGCATATATGGGTAAACAGTGGCCATTACAACAACATGCAGGTTTCACTGATGGCAACAGGACTCCAGTATGGGAGTATTTTAACATGGCACATGCATAGAAACAGATGTGAATACTTATAAACGAATAGGACATATGTCCCAACAAAGGTTAGGAGTGTAGACATACCAAATGAGTTGTGTAAATTGGTTATTTTTGCACATATGGTAGGGGTGAGAGAGAGAGAGAGTTCAATTAGTAACTAATAAATCCTTGTAGTTGTCACAACATTCATAGTCACTGCAGTGGTCTGTCCCTTACATGTATTATTACACTACCCAATGGCGTTATATTGTACAATGGTATGTTTGTAGATTAGTATGTACGGGACCTGTGTCTTGCGTACAGGCTTGACAAGATGCAGGTGTTAATGCAATATGTTTTGAGACTGCTGGCTGCTGTCATACACTTTGGGTGAGATGCTGGGATGACAGGTATGTTTGCATGTAGAATCTCTATGTACAAGTCTGACTGTCAGGTATATGTCATTTACAGCTGCCTACATTTTTTGGATCATCACACTAATTTGTCAGGGGGAACAGGGCAAAAGGTGATGTGAGCCATTTATCAGGACATACTGGGCAGATTGGAACAGTTAAGGGGTATGAATATGCATACCACTTTCTATATGAGCATTCTAGCATAATCTGTACAGTTGTTAAGTGTATATATGCATACAGCTGTCTTTCTGAACATTCTAACAAACTGTGTGCAGTTGTGTGGCATGATTATGCATACAACTCACTGGTGCTCCTGGGATCCAAAGCCCTGCTGTGTGTGACAAAAACATTACAGTTAAGATCACTGTACACTATGCTATCAGGCAATTGTTGTGAGGCTTTCCAATGTATTTAGCCTAATATGACTGACATGTTTGCACTTCCAACATTGTTATACAGCACTTCATACACATTTTATCTGCATACCACAGTGTGGGTAACACTGCTTACTACAACAGTACTATTTAGTAACTGCAACAGTACAGCAACATATGACTGCAGAGTAAACAGAAGCAATACAGGGGTTACAACTTTATTCATAGCATATTACACAATTCTGTATACTGGTACAACACTTTCTGAGGCACTTATATTTATTTATTAAGACAGTACATGCAGGCTATTTACTAACCTGCCTTGTGATGCATCCTTTGCAGCCTAGCATCATAGGCTTGCTGGTTCGCAGCACTCTCATCTGCAGCTGTCAGAGAAGTACAGTGATATTTAGCCATACCTATCCATAGTATACACAAGCAAGGCAATTATTAACTACGTAGTGGAAGGAGTACTTACTCAGTTCTGGGGCATTCTGCATCTGCCTTGCTTCCTGGATTCACTGTTCCAGGACATCCCCCCTCCACCGCTTCAGGTCTGCATGGTGGTGCCTGACCGGCTCACCAGACCGGGGGATACCTGTGGCACTAGTGAGTTCATGGGCGAGAAATTCCCAGGCCTCCATTTTGTACTGTGAGCCCTGGTACTGGCCCTGCAGTAGTCTCCTCTCATGGTGCTTTACCAGGAGCCATATCATGAATTTGGAATCCTGGATGCCCCAGCGCTGCACTCTATAGTGAGTGCCTTCTCCCACTCCAGCCATTCTGCCTGCAGGTGGATGCTACAACCAGTTATGAGCTGTATTCCCACATCTTCATTTTAAGTAGGGCTGGATTCCCACACTTTTCCGTAATTGGCCAGTTTTGAAAAGGCTAAGCTATGTTTTATTCATCACAGGTTATATATGTTTCTGGTATCCGTCATTCATGTATACATACACTGTATGGGGTCCTGGGGACTTCATAACTTTATTACAGTGACACCTCAACTTTATGTTTACTACAGTACTCCAGTTCACATATTTATGGTCTGTGGCAGGTTATAGAACATTACACTGTACATAGATTCAGTTCACATGCTTGATTTGATTTCACTGTGGTGAGGATTAGTTTGCTGATACCTCCTTTATATGGATTGCTATCATGGCATAGTGGTTAACTACTGTGACTGTGATATGCAGGGTCCTGAGTTCTAGCCTTGCAGAGGCTGTTTATTTTTTTGCTGGCCAGAACAAAAGCTGTTGGGTACAGAGTGATTGAGGCACTTTAAAGCAGTTGTGAGCAGGTGTGCATGGGTTTGCGCGGAACTAAGCAATGCTAATCTATGGTTACAGTTTCTTGCACTCAGTTAGCCTCTGCATTGCTTCACCGGTGTGATACTCGCATACCGGCAGCCAAACAGGCTTACACCCGCTTGCTCCTGCACTTACAAATGCATTGCATTTGGGGTTTGCATCTGACACTCACACCCCTGGGTGGGGGTGAGAACTACAATAATACCTTGTGATGCCTATTACATTGGCTTACATGCCCACAGTGGGGTGTTGCGACCATGTCCTCATAGGTGCTGTGTAGTGGGTTATGCAATGACACATATGGTCATACCGTACTTAGCCATTTAAACTGGACTGTGCTACGGTGGGACCCATATCGGGAATGGTTGCCCATTAGGTGTAAGTATGCCGGTCGACTGTACAGAATCTGGGGCCTATCCAGAGTTTGCTTCATATTATTGGTGTGTTCCTCTTGCAATCTGCACCTGTCTGGCAAATACCTGGGAACTGACACCATTAAATACAGACATGTAATTGAGTTTAGGACCCCACATCCTTCAGCCGAGTCATGCTAATGCATACCTATTATTCTGTTAGCTTTCTAAGGTTGTAAGTGGAATATGTGCTTTCTATCCCTATTTGTTCCCCCAATAGTTTATGTTCTGTCCAGTGGTTTTGCTGTTAGAGGTTGAGAGGTATGGGCATAAGCTCTGCCCATTTTGGAATATTACTTACATCCCCGGGGCAGTCCTAATACAACTGTGACAGCCAACACCTGCACGCCTAGGCACATAATTGCATATATATAGTTTCCCCACTTGCCCCCGCCTCTACAGCACTCATCCTTACTGTGGGTGCATGTGGGGTCTAACCACACCACTACACACTGCCCACTCTTCACGTGTCAGGACCCATGTTGTACGTTGTGTCGACCCATGGGTTATCAGGCTTGCACAACCTACTGATCCGTGCACGTCTACAGCATGGTTTGATGAATCATTATAGGGACTGACTCCGATGATCAGTAATTTTTGGGGTGTCCCACAAGGGACATTGATGTTTTTATTTCAAGATTAGACCTGGCAGGTCTCTCCTACTGGTAGTATCATGCCTGTGGTCTGGGAAGCAGTGGTGTGTTTACTTGTATCATGCGTTTGTATTCTTCACCTGTCTAGGTGGGAGTGGTTGATGCTACGTGTTACACGTTTGTTGATTGGACCCCTCACCCCCATTTGCATGGCCTGTGAACATATGTAATTCGTAACTGCTGTATCATAGCTTAGCTATTTACATGTGTATATTTACACACACACACACACACACACACACACACACACACACACACACACATTTATATATATATATATATATATATATATATATATATATATATATATATATATATGCATATATATCTACATTACTATATACAGATATATCTATATATGAATGCATACATGTATATATGTATATATATTGCTGTCTATGTATATATCTAACAACATATGGGTGTATGGGTGTCTGCATATGTATATATCTATATGTGGGTATGTATATATATTCTGTCTCTGTATGTATACATTTGTACTACGGAGAGGGAGAGGTATATCTCCATGTAGCTATGGGTAGATATGCATACACATTCCTCCACATATATACATCTACAGCTGGTTATTCCATTCTCTGCCATGTAGATTAGACTTTGCTCCAGTGGGACTCATAGCAGGTGTGGCTGCCCGTTGGGCGATGCCTCTGCCCAATGAACACATTTGCTCACATCCCTGGGGCTGTCTGTATAGACCCACATCAGCCAACACCTGCCCACCTAGACCCATAACTAGCTACCCATAGTTCCCCCACCCGCACATCCTCTACTGCACCCATCTATACTCTGGGTGCAGGTCAGGTCTGAACACACCACTAAACGCTGCCCACTCTTCACTTCACGGGACCCATGTCGTACGTTGTCTCAACCCATGAGTCATCAGGCTTTCCCACCCTTGTATTCTGGGTATGTACACACCCCAGCCAAAATGGTTGTTGTATCGGCTTCCTTTGGTTATATGTCAAATTTTGGGGCATCCCGCAAGGGACGTTCCTGTCTGTTCCAAGAATAGATTTCATGGGTGCACTCTGCCCCCCCCCTCGGTTGTATCCTGCCTGTGGTCAGGGGAGCAGTGAACTATTTACATTGTTTGTGGGTTTGTGTGTATGTTTCCTCTGTCCGGTTGGGGTGGGGAGAGGTCATGCTACGTGTTGCATGTTTCTTGCTTGGGCCCCGCACTTCCATTGGCATAGCCTGTTAACATATGTCATTCTTGTGTGTTGTTTCCTATCACAGCTGTATATCAGTGTATATCTACACACACACTCACACACACACACACACATATATATATATATATATATATATATATATATATATATATATATATATATATATATATATATATATATATATATATATATATATATATATATATATATAAGTCTGCAACCATATATATATATCTGTCTGTAAGACAATGCATACCCCTGCGCAAACACACTTAAACATGCTTACTGGTTCTTATATATGCTTATTACTGCTTATTTATGCTTAAACCTGCTTACTAGTGCCTTATTCATTATGACACTGACACTTCGCTCCAGTTCACTTTTAATTGTTATTATGCAGGTTATACAGCAGACAGATGCCAACATATGTTCATATACAGATTACCAATGGAAAATGGTATGTGCTGCAGTGGGATTTGGAAGGGGAATGTCTATTCATTAGGTGGATGCTCTAACCACTACACTATTGCTGTGCTGCTTCATTTGCATATATACCCATATACCCATGGATCCTAGTTCCCCAAACACCCACCCCGACACTTCACTGACACAGCAGTCATCCATTCTCCAGTTGGATACAGTGTATCCACACCACTACACATTGGCCACTCCCTACTCCTGTAAACCCATGCCATGGGTTGACTCACTCCACGTATCCTCAGACATCCCAAAAGTTTAGTCCACACACATTGGTGAAATGAGTGACCAACAAGACACTATTCACAATTTTTGGGTTGTCCCTCCTGGGACACACATGTCTTTATTTCAAGATTGGACTCTGTACTTCATTACATCATTACTCCCATTAACATGACACTACAATAAATGAATAACTATGACTATGTGGTAACGCACACGATACACATGATAGCTAATAATGTATGAATTCTGCAAAATTATATTACAAATAGGACCGGTTTAGTGATTTTTTTGAGAACAGCACTGACTTTGGGCAATGTGCACACTTCTGCGTTTTTTCAGATTCATCCCTTCCCTCTTATGCACAACTATTATTCTATCTACTGTCGAGGTTTGTAGGGGCACTTTCATGTTATTTATGTCTGCAAAAGGAATGAATGTACTTCTACATATAGATATATGCATGTGTGTATGCATATATACTTATAATGAACTCGCAGACCTCCACAAGGCGGTCCATTTAGAACCAGGCCATCAAACCCTGATATGCCTGGATGCATAAGTTCATACCCATGGTTCCTCCGCCCCACCTGAGTTTGACATACACGCAAACCATCCATGCTCTGGTTGCTATCACAGCCATGACACACCTTTACAGATTGCCATCTCCCCAGCATTAGGGACCCTACATGTATGTTGTCCCAACCCATGAATCATCAGGGTCTCCCACCATTTAGTCCTTGAACATACCTGTCCTTGCTTGTGTAATGGTCGGATGTCCAACCATCCTAGCAATTTTTGGGTAGTCCCACCAGGGACTACCCTGTGATTGTTTGTAAAGTAGACTTAGCAGATTGACAATGTTATTTCCACTGGTAGTATCCTGCCTGTGGTGTGAGTAGCAGTGCTTTGCTCACCCCTGCCCAGCCTGATATGACATACGCTGACAGCACTAAATAATACTGGAGTTGCTGTTGATTCCTGTCTCATTATTTTTGTATGCTTTATTGTCACATCGTTCATTCTTCATATATATATATATATATATATATATATATATATATATATATATATATACATTATATATCTGTACATACACATGCACATACATCTACATAATTATATACATTTCCTATGCTGGGCACTGCTTACACCCGCACAAACGCACTCAGACTTGCTTACTGGCACTTATATATGTTTACTACTGCTTATTTGTGCTTACACCTGCTTACTAGTGCCTTATTCATTATGACACTACCACTTTGATTGAATGACATTAGTTAAATATTTCATGTGGTACTCAAGTTCACATTTACATGTTATTATGTGGGTTATACTGCTAAATGATGAATAAATATGTTCATATACACATTCCACATGGAAAATGATACGTGCTATACTGGAACTCGAATCGTCAATGCTTGTTCATTAGCCAGATGCTCTAACCACTACATTATTGAAGTTAACATTGATTCTGCATGTTTTTTTTTTCTATTTGGATGATTTTGATGTGTAAGCTACGCTAATCAGGGGGCAGCGATGTGCAAAGACACTGCGCTTCGCTTACACTTTCAATAATGAAGCAATACAAATGTAAAATATGGACACGGGGAATCTAATTGTGCTTGTTTGTTTACTACTTTGATTTTATTTCAGTGTTCATGGACACTCTTGCATGCTTAGCATACATTTCAGTATCCACGGACACTGACTTAATTGCCTACTATCAGAGGTGGGCTCTAATAGTAAGCATAGTAGGTTGTGAAACTGGGGGGCATGTTCACGCCTCCATAGAGCACTTAAACATGCTCCCTGCACTCGCACATGTTTCCTGTGCACGTCGAGGGAGTGGCAGCACACCATCATTAATATTCATATGGCATTGCTGCACCATCTGTAAGGAGGACGCATGGTGCAAGGCTGAAACCGTCCTTGCGCCGAGCTTCATGAATTCTGGGGAATGTTTTTAAATATTGAATTTTAACATACATTCAACAGTATGAATTGTGAGACTAAAGGGTTAATTTTTAAGTCAGGTTTGTGCTACTGGTTTCCCTGTGCCCAATTAGATGCATATGTGTATTATTTAAATGTTTGCCTTGTCCTACAGCTTTGTCTGAAGAAGTTTACACTGTTTTAAATGAAAGCGCTTACATTTTTTATATTTTTCTACATTAAAAACCTTTGTTTTACATCATCGTGCTTTGTATTTTGTACTTGTTGGAACCTAATCTGCCAGACTTTTCACATTTTGTCATTCTTTCTTTTAGCTATCTTTTACCTCCTTTTTTGTCTATGAGAATGTGGCTGACCCTCCTGTTGACAGAAAACTTTCCTGTGATTATGGGTAAGTTTCTCACCAAGTCTATTATCCCATGAACTTGCTGAAATAATTTGCCACAAGTACTTATTTTAACTTGCACCCAAGTGCTTTGGATGAGACAAAAGTTATTGACACAACCTACAATTTTTCTTCCAGTCCATATTATTGCAAGTGCCAGTCTATAACCATGGCTTCTTTCCTTTTGGGCTAATTTTTTTCTCACACCATCAATAAAATTAGAAGCTGCATCTTGCTTCTGGATCACTTTATACTCTGCCTTGCATGTCTTCTTGAGAACCATCAGGTAGCCAGTCATTGTGACTATTATAAAAGACATCAGATCTCTACTGACCTAAAAAACTCTCCTTTTAGATATAATCTGTAGAAAAAGATTTTAGTGTTAGATCCTTCAGAGTTGACTGACCTGCATACCCTGACGTTGATAAGAATTTTCTTCTTTTACACAATGTGAATGAAAGCAGACACAGTAACACCACTCCAAAGACAATAGATGCATTTCTCATTCTGTTCATCCTGTCTATTCCTAGAGCATAGCCCTGTAGCACTGCTGCACATTTTGCTGTTGCATTAATGAAACCTTCTAATCTAATGTCTGGTATTTCCTCTGAAACATTGACGAGGCTAATTTTAAATTCTGTCTGCATCCATTGTCCAGAAATCATCTGTTTTATCTTCCAAAATGTCAGGCACAATTCCAGGGCATCCACACAGTCATCAGAAAGACTGTTGGCTGTTAAATAATATTAAATAATATTAGCTAATGGCTATAGTTGCATTATACAATCTGACTAGTTTTACCAAATTTTAACTCTAAAGCAATCAATGGCATAACTCAAGCTTCAGACAATGTAGCATTTTTCTATCAAGAGATCGGAACTGAAAACACATCCTTCATTTTTAGTTATTGAGAAACAAAAACATGGGGAATCTATTATTTTACAAATCATGCCACTGGGGGTCTGCACCTTCCAGTTAGTTAAGGTTTACACATTTATTCGTGAAGAAGATAGCAAACACTAAAAAGAATGAAAGTGAAATTTGTGAGAAAGTTGCAATATAATTCTCAAGACTAAATTTTCTAAACACAGATTTTGTGTACCCACCTGAAGACAATCCCTCAGCTATAATTTAATGCACTTTCATAAGCAATTAACATATACTGAATATGTCATCATCAGTTATAGAAATGTGCAATATTCAAAGCAGCTTCGCCCTCATGATTAAACCACTCCATCTGTGAGTAATTCTTCAATATACCACACCACGTCATCGGTTATTGCTTAAGTACTAAATTAGATAAAATAAGGTCATTCTTTGAAAATATGACTAAGTTTAAAATCTGGCCTGCAAAAAGTGTAGTAAAGCATCAAAACAGAGAGAAGTCCAAGAGGTTTCAATTTGTAAATAATAAAATAAGAGAACAGCATTAAACAAAGAACATGTAGTGGATATCTGCAAAAAAGCGTGTATTGCCTATTCCTGCACAGGTTACAAATCAAGAAAGCAGTAAATTCTTTTATGTCATTAAGACACTAGTTCTTACAAAAGAAACATAAACAGACAAATGTATAATAAGGTGCTTGTGCACAATTACTTCAGTCAGAAAGGAACATTTTAATGTGGTACTATTTGGATGGTCTAACACTGACTGATGGAGTGAGACCTTGTCTCAGTTTCTTTTCTTTTTCTACTACCACTGTAAAGGCATGAGAAACTTTTTGTAAAGATACAGAAGGAGCACAAAAAAAAGAGAATTCATTTTAACCAGTACTGGGACAGTAGTACAGGCTTTGATAAGTCATGAAACTCTGAAAATACTGCAGGAAAAGTAATAGTCTAGATTCAAAGTCCAAGAGAAAAAAATGATGCAGAGTCAAGCTTTCATTTTTAAACAAGTCCACATTCTTCCCTTACTTTCTGAAAATAATTACCCTAAGCAAGTGAAAAGCAGTGGCAGATGTAATCAGTCAGAGTCTGTGGACAGACAGATTTGCTTGCATATGCACAGTAACAGGTACTATAGCTTCTGAAATTTACCCTCAAGATATATGCATAGCCTGACCTCTGGGCAGAATAAAGACACAATAAGAGTTAGTCTAAGACAAGGTTCATAGGTGCTTATGTAGGTACTAGGCTACTGGCCCTAGGGCCTATATAAGCCTAGCCAAAAAGGTACCCTGGCTTTCGCCACCCAAGAAAATTATTTTCCTGTCCCCCTTTCGAGCAGAGCCACAGAAGTGATCCCCAGGGTAAATTTCCTATCTCCCATCAAATCATCAAGATTTTTCTTGAAGAGCGCTAAGGAGGAGGTTTGTTTAATAAAGATAGGTAGTTTCTTCCAGAGTATGGGAAGTCTCTGGGACAGGAATCTATCACTCCAGCATGTTCTGTTTATTGTTGTGACAAGGTTTCGGTCCCTAGAGCATATAGCTCAGATTTCTTTAAGTGGAGCATGTCCAACAGCTCTGGGTTTGACATAGCTTTGTATATTAGGCAGAGATCACCTCTGAGTAGGCGATATGCAATGGAGTAAAGCTGGAGTTTTTTGAGACAGTCTGCGTAGGGCATCTGTTTGAGGCTGGTAATCCTCCACACCACAGGTCAGTTCCTTGTTGGTCAGATCCGACCATAAGCTAACCACCCTAGAAATCCACATCTTGCCCCCACCCCCCATTAGGGAAACCACAGTAAAAAATTAGTCCAAGGCCAAATTCACACTTCTTAAGACAGAAGTGGCAAACTTCATGACACTCATGCGGATGTACAATAGAGGTACAACTACAAAATCCTACGCAAATGCACGTCATAAACAATTACACGATACCATGATTGATTTGAAAGTATTTTTAAGGAAATTGAATTTCAGTTTATTTTATCAAAACAACATAGACAATGAGAGACGTAAATTTCGAATCAGTAGCATATATAACCCCCCTGCACCCTAGACTAATCACATATGAAATAATGTGTGAAACTAAGTTGAAGTGTATAAACAGATTAAATAAGAAGGCAAATTTCACATTAAACTTGAATGAAAAAGAACAAAATATTGTAAAAACATTAAAAAGTGAAGATGTGAGGATTATGAAACCTGACAAGGCGGGAGGTGCAGTTATTATGAGCCAACATACTTACAATATGAAACTGAATAATATTTTAAACACAGATACATATGTTGAAGTGTCTCTTAATGAGTTAAATGGGGCTTATAAAAAAATGTACAAACAATTAAATGATATTTTCTTGGAAAGACAAATTAACTTAGACCTATATAACTATTTGAATATAACTACCCCAATAATGCCTGTCTTTTTTGGAACCCCTGAAATCCACAAAAGTATATTTGATCCCCCATGCGGCAATTAGTGGCTGGAAGAGATTCCATTACTTCTGTATGTGCTAAATATATAGATTATGAGCTCAAGAACATTTTAGGAAAAGAATCACAAATATGTAAAGATTTGTGGTCATTTTTACAACATATGAATGACATTCAATTTGACCATAATGACATTTTGTAACGATAGATGTATGTGATCTCTATACGGTAATTCTTCACACTATAGGTTTAGAATGGGTCAATGAGATGCTTATCCATCACAAAGTTGGACATGAGGCAACTAACCTCATTATGGAACTTTTAGAAATGGTGTTGAGCAATAATTTTGTTTCATTTAATAAGAAGTTTTACTTGCAGAATAAAGGCATCGCCATGGGGTCACCTTGTGGGGGAGCTTATGCTAACATGGTGATGGCCTATTGGGAGAGGAATTTTATATTCAATTCTAATTTTAAGACATGTTTAAAATCTTAACCATAGATTTCAGGATGAAATCAGTATTATATGGATGGGGGCACAAGAATTATTGAAGGAATTTCTTGGATATATAAATGATACCACTGTCTTTTTAAGGTTTACTTGGGATATCAATGCTGAATATATGAACTATTTGGATGTTCACTTAGTAAAAGACAGGGCTAATAAGATGCACACAGCCATCATCCATAGGAAAGCAACGTATTCTAATTTTTTTCTACATTATAGTAGTTCACATCCGGAGCACCAAAAAAGAAATGTTGTCAAAGGACAACTTAGGGCAGCCCAGATGGTAACGAAATATGATAAATTTATGGATGAATGTCTTACTTTGCGTACCATGTTTCTTAACAGGGAATATCCTAGCAATTTTGTAGTTGCATTGATTCAGGAAGTAGCCAGTAAAAGATTGAATGGTCATTTTAAATCTATCTTGGACCAAACCAAGAACACCTATGATGTCATCAGTCTGAATTATAGTGATGTATCTGTTGTAGAATATGAGCAAAATTGTGAAACACATAACAAGTCTGACTTCACTAAAGCCCTAGTTATCAAGTTTACTCAGGATCATAAGTTAGTTAAAGATATAGTTGTGAAAAATTGGTCTATTTTAATAGAAGACCCTTACATTAGGAACCGCATGAGTGAGAAACCACAAATTGTGTATCGCAAAGGCAAAAGTTTTAAGGATATTTTTAAACAAGCTGCCTATATGCCTGTCCGTTCAAATCTAGGTATGACAAAGTGTGGGGCATGTCACTGGTGCTATGAAGGGAATACTGGTGACAATTTATTTTTGAGAAATATAAGATATTTTTTGAAAGGTAAATGCAACTGCAATTCTAAGGCAGTTGTGTATTTAGCTGTGTGCAACTCATGTCCCGTATTTTATAGCAAAAAAAATGAGACGTTTTGCACAAGGAATATATGAACATGAATATGCTATAAGGAAAAACAATCTAAATAATGCCTTAGCAAAGCATATTTATGAATTTAATAGTCACCAATTTTCTTATATGGCCATTGACCATGTGAATGTTGAAGAAAAACAAACATGGGAGGTGCACTTAGAGCTTAAAGAATTAAAATGGCATCCTAGAGTACAGGCTGATAATTGGCCTGGAATCAATGAACGTAGGTCTATTGCACCCGTTTTAAAACTGAAATCTTTGCAAAGAAAGAAAATTAATTAACTAGGTGGAATTTTTTATGTAGTTGGATTGTTTTTTACCTATGCATTGTCTATGTAATTTTATGTATTTTTTACATATATTTATTTTGTATTTATTATGACTTATTTATATGATATTTAATCACTTATTTATATTTGTATTTATATTCATATTTATCATTTAGCACATTTATAACACATTTAGGGTCATTTATGAGCAAATCCAATGTAATTTTTAGTATTTTTCAACACATTTATTTAATATTAATTAGGTTATTACATATGTTTGGTAATCATACTGAGGGTCCAATGAACAATGAAGTGGCAGTATAAAAAAATGTGATGTAATAATTTTTAAAATGTCTGATGAAGTTTAACATAGTTTTAAATGAAAGTGCTAACACAGTTATTCATTTTGTTAATAAAGTGTGTTTTGTGGAACTGTTGATATCGTGGTTTATAGCTGTGGCTGAGTTATATTTGCCTTTTTACTTTATTATGTATACGAAATGTGATTTAGAATTTTCATCAATATTTGAAATACTTGAAATGACATTTTAATATTTGATATTCTATTTTTCAGAAATACTAATTGGCAGCATTGTTTAATCTTAATCTATCTTTTGGATTTTATTCATATCTTACTCAGGGCAGCAAAAGAAGATGAAAAAAGGGTTGAGCAACAGCTACCATTTGGGTAAATGTATAAATTGTTTTGACCCTTACACATTTCCAGGGGGAACTTGTTGGAACTGAGTATATTACTTGCATCTGTATTTTAATGTATGCTTTTCTAACTCAATTACATGTCAGACTAACACATGGGATTAATGGGCAATACTAGCTATTCTTCAGTACAAGTACTAATGTTTCAAGAAAAGTGAGAAGAAACAGTTTGTGCTGATATTATCAGTGACTGATTATTTTCCTGACTGCTTCAATATGTACAGTCTGCACAGAAAGAATAGAAAATTCTAGTAAGTCAGCAGAACATGATTGCCCATGCCTGGTTATGACAAGATGTTATGACAAGATGGCACCCGGGATGAAACCGTCCACTCATTTTTGAAAGGCTTACAATACCTTTTGCTATGTCAAAGTAGGTTGCTTTAGTTATCCACTTTTAAACATACTTGTATTTCCTGACATTAAAGAGAACCAGCATGTAGTCTGTGCTTGCTATCGAAGGTACACTGCTGCCAGTATCTGTGATCAATAAAAGCACTTCTTCTTCTATAGGATCTTCTGACAAGTTACGCAAATTGTTTAATCAAGTAACTTATTCAGAGTTACACAGTAAGCAAATAGATGTAGAAGGCGTCAAACCCTGTACCCTTGGGTATAAGAGGTTGCTTGTTAACAGCTCAAAGCCTTAATCCTCTGCATTAACTGCCAGACTTTCTATCAACCAATTTATACTCTGGAATAGTTTTTTCTATAACTAAAATAAAGATCCTCAGAGATAAAGAACAACCTCATCTTATTCCTCTACATAAGCTCATCATTATTCAATAAGTCTAGTTCCTTTGCCTAAGATCACCATATCCAGTTATATCTTGTTTATTCAGATTAGAACACTTGACCCCTTATATGGAGCTGTGGTGCCCTGCACTGCTCATCCTGTCACCATAATAAAAAATTCTCAGTGTACCAAATCAGAAGCCTTCACTATAAAGGTTCATAGGTAGGTATTAGGCTATCGGCCCAAGGGCCTACGTAAGCCTAACCAGCAAGGTTCCATAGCTTACGTCACCCAAGAAAGTTATTTTCCTGTGCCGCTGTCCAGCAGAGACACAGAAGTGATCCCCGGGGTGTATTTCCTATTTCCCATCCACTCATCAAGATTTTTCTTGAAGAGTGCTAATAAAGAACTTTGCTTGACATAGATGGGTAGCTTGTTCCAGAGTGTAGGAAGTCTCCGGGACAGGAATCTATCCCTCCAGCATGTCCTGTTTATTGTGATGACAAGGTTTAGGTCCCTAGAGCGTGTAGCTTGGAGGGATTGGGATTTCTTTAGGTGTAGCATGTTCAACAGCACTGGGTTTGACATAGCTTTATATGTTAGGCAGAGATCACCTCAGAGTAGGCGATATGCTACGGAGTAAAGCTGGAGTTTTTTGAGGTAGTCAGTGTAGAGCATTTGTTTGATGCCAGTAATCCTCTTTGTGGGTTACTTCTGTGGCCTTTCCAGCTGCTGCAGATGTCTTGTGAGGTACATTCCAAAAGGGGCATTGTACTCTATCATGGGTCTAATGAGTGACGAGTAGAGGGGAACAAATGACCTCTTTTTTTCTGGATGAGAACCCTTTTATGATGAGGTATGCCACGTAGAAGGACTTCCTGACTACTGTGGTGATGTGACTATCAAAGGAGAGACTACTGTCCACCTGGGTCCCAAGGTCTCTTATCACAAATTTGGTGTTTCGGCATTCGGCATCTGTCTCAGTGAGGCCCTTCTGTAGGATGTCCACATCATTTGGGACTTGACTGTGGCTCCTAGTTTGCAGTCATCTGCGAACTTTGTTAGCCAGAGGCCTTTAGTGTTAGCCTGTACTTCAGAGAAATAGATACCAAACAAGAGAGGTCCCAGGATGGAACCCTGTGGTACTCCACTTGTCACTGCTTTGAGGTAAGATTTGGAGTCTGCAACTTTTACAGTGTGAGTTCTGTCAGTGAGCCACTTGGCAACCCATCTTGTGATGTAGGGATTTATACTTAGTTTAGTGAGTTTAGCTATAATTCCAGAATGGGGGATGGTGTCAAAAGCCTTGGTGAGGTCAAGATAGATTGTGTAAACCACCTTACCCTCATCCACGGCTTGGTGACTGCCTCAAAGAAGTTGATCAGGTTCAGGAGGCATGATCTGCCTTTCACAAACCCAAACTGGGTGGGATCCAGAGTTCGGAGGTTACCAATGTTTTTGTTTATGAGTTCCATGATGATACGTCCCATGGCCATGCAGACCAGGCTTGTCAGACTAATAGGTCAATAGTTCCCAGGATCAGTGGTGGCTCCCCCTTTGTGGAGTGGGATAACTGTTGCTGTGCGCCATTCAGTGGGCACAAAGCCTGATGCAAGGCTATTATTGAACATGGTGCTTAAGTGGGGAGCCAGTAAGTTCTGAAGTTCGTGTAAAATGCAGCCTGGGATGTTGTCCTGTCCCATGGATGCTGTGTTTTTGGCTTTAGAGAGTGCAACTCTCCATAAGAACTGCCTCATTCCCTTGCTGCTTTTGCACCTTCCTTTTCACACTAAGTCAATTATTTAATAAGAACATCTACAAAATTTAATAATAACATCCAGTGATGTGTAGAGGACCAACATTTCACAAACTTGACATGTAAATCTCCTACATATTTTAGTAGGAGGACATCTAATCTTTGGTCATTTACACTGTAACCATTGTTATGGCATATCTATTACAGAAAGAAAATTGGCCTGTCATTTTCCATGTCCACCCCCATCCCTCTTACATAGCACTGCCATCTCTGCCTACCACATAGACATTGACATCACCCCCCCCCATTCTTTTTAACAGATTCACCATACAATTTCCTACCTGCACCCTTAATAGATTATAGTGAGCAAGCATCTGGACAATTTGTTTCCCTTATTTCATGTGCCTCATCACCATGATGTTCTCTTGCTCTCTTTTTCTAGCATGCTTTATGCAGCTTCATCCAATCTTCCTCATACATTTCATTTTATATAAGGTTTTTCACAGAGATTTCTGAACTCCTTCATTAATTCATTGATCTTTGCAACCCTTACATCCCTCCTTCTCTATTCTACTCAGACCTTCTTCTTCAAATCCTTAAGTTTGTATACTTTATCTCACCCCCTCCCTTGTTTTCCCACACCTCTCTCATTGTAGCCGGTACCTGTATCTGTTCTTCTTCTAACTCCTCCAGTTCATCCTGTATCTCCTTTATGCTATCCATTTTGACTACCATCACCTCATCCATTAAATCTTCTTCTTCATTTATCTCACCTGTCCTGCCTCATTCCATTCCCAACTTCCTTATCCTAACCTGCATCCAATTATTCTAGCATCTTCTGGACTCCATTCCCTCAGCCATCAAGGATCTTAAATTCATCCCAGTACCCTTATTCTTTATATTCTCTCTTCTGGCTTATTCCTTTAGACCACCTCAATAGCAATTTTATATAGACACTATCTGAGATCTGTTCCTCCTCACTTAAATGGGATCCTCCTCCAGCTCTGCAGTTCGTCTAACCCCCTTCTACACCATAGTCACTGTAGAGTGGTCTGATAACCCTCTTGTACCTATGTCTATAGCCTTCACTTCACACAAGGTTTCATCAACCAAAAATCCTATCTAATCTGCCTACTTACCCTCTTGTTGCTAAATGTAAATTGCCTCATATCAGCCCACTTCTCTACTCTTTTCACACACTTCATAAATGCTTGTTACATTTATATTAAATTCCATCTATCCAAGTAAGCTATGCAATCTTGGGCCCATTATACAGTAACATTGCTTGCCAATACTACCCTAACACCTTTTATTATTACTTTTTCTATCAGCTATGTATCTCCTCTCATTATTTCTCCCTTATCTCCATTTTGGCCATAATCCGAGCACATCATTACTCCTCTATCTTCAAACACATCTTCTGCACTCTACTGTCCTGCTGTTCTCACCTGTCATACTATCTTCCCACCGCCAACCTTCACCTCCTTGTACTTATATCCCTATTACCTTTCCTTTCCTCCTGGGACAGTCTACCCCAAGAATTTATATCCTTTCTTCTGCATATTTCCTTTTGTATCTTAGACAGCTTAAGTTACAATAAATGTACTATATCCAATATTCTCTATTTAAAACACCTTCCCTGTTATTGGGTTATACCATGTTTCAGTTCTTTACCCTTCACCCCCTCACCCCTGTTCTACTCTCTGGTACTTATGAGCTGGACCCAAAGGGACATTAGACATGTTATATGGATGCACACATGCTCACTCCTCCTTGACAGTATAGTTTGATACCTCTCACCTGTCCTATCAACCAATATTGCTACAAGGATATGTTCTTCTCCTCCATCTTTACCCTATACCACCTTGCATTACATGCAAACCTTAACCCTTTCCTTGCCCAAACTCCACCTTTCACCTTAGAAGAAAACTTTCCTTAACATTAATACAGCAAAAACACTCAGAAGTATATCACATACAGCAGCAGCACACATGGACAAAACTAAATTGATCCCTTTTCCTAGCCCATACTTCAGCCATGACCTGCAAGCATACATACACAGAGACACATACACATGCGCATACTCTCCTCCTGCACATGCCACACACACACACACACACACACACACACACACACACACACACACACACACACACACACACACACACACACACACACACACTATCCATAATGCCAAAAATTGTGGAATATTGAAAGTTTTGGAATTAAAATCATGAACTCACATTTACCATAACCTGTAACATTCAGTCGTACTTTTTGGAAATCTCAAGCACTTGACAAAACAGTTCATTGGACCCTTTTCCAAACACTTCACCTTCCAATGAACTGACTATTCAACAAATCAAAGTAAATCCTTTTTACGTGATATTGTGGGTGTGGAATTATTCAACAGGCTGAAAGTAAACCATCTTAAGTGATATTGCAGATGTGGAATGCATCTCTCACCTCTCCCAGATTTTGCAGAGCATGCAGTATCTAGCTTCATTTGCCTGTCCCAGGTGAGATGTTTGATTTAATGGTACATCATCGAGGATCACAGTCAGTCAGTAATGTCTTACATTAGATTCATTACTCCTTATTTTTTCAGAAAAATGCATGCTGATGTAAAACATATTATTCTGTCGATTTTGTAAGTGTATTTGAATATTATTTAAAAATTGCCCCAATTTGTAGCCTTTTTCCTTCACTATTTTGGCTCTGTGCAGTATTCATGAACAAAAAAATTGAGAAATTTGGTGTGAAAGGAAACATATGCCGTCTTGATGGAATCATAGAATTGTGCAGCTGTCCAGGCATATGAAAAGTAAAATAAATAAAATAGAAAACACTTTTTAAAGACTCAGATGATAGTCTTGGTTATGGCAGTATAACTTCAAAGCAAAAAAAAAAGAAGCCTGGAGGTGCTGGCAAAGGAACCAAGGTATTGGGAACAAATAATTAGAGAGAGAGAGAGAGAGAGAGAGAGAGAGAGAGAGAGGAAGGTGATATAGTGGGACAAGGGCAAGGCCTAGATGACATTTTGATTGCAGGCTAGTGGTTGCCTTCCCTATCAGGTACTGATATCAGAATATAGACAAAGACAAAGGGATAGGGGAATCCTAAATGGATGACCTGCACTGGTTGAGTTTTTCATTGAATCCAGAACATAAGCTGCTGCATAAAAAAAAGATTATTAAAAGGACATAAAATATTGCATAATAACTATATGAATCAATCAGAGGATGTCAGAAAAGATTGGGAAGAAAGATTGGATTAGCAGCTCACCAAGAAACAATGGAAGTACATTTGTATGGCTCCCAAATATGCAACAAAATCTAGAAGATTTAGGATTTGTGACCGGAAGTGTTTGCATAGATACTTTTATATGCCAAGCACACTCCAAAGATTTTTTCTTCAGGTAGATTTGAAATGTCAGGGTATAAAGGAGAAGAAAGAGGTACCTGGGAACATATGCTCTCAGAATGTAATGAGTTGTCAGATTTTAACATTTCCCTTCAGAGTACTGTGTCAGGAATATTGGGTGAGCAGATAGGTATAACTAAGGAAATTGTTTTTTTTTTGAGCTGGGATATAGGATTTGTATTGTCTAGACATAGTAAGATCTTATTAAGTTTAATTCTGGTGGCTGCCAAAAAAAAAAAAAGAAATTACTAGAATATAGAAATCAAATTCTAAACCACTATACTTAATGTAGTGAATACTGTAACAGACAAAAAAGAACAGGAAGTGTGATCATTAGAAACCTTGAAAAATGGAAATTGTGGAACAATAAATGCAGAAAATGTTTTGAAGGAGGAATGATGTTTAAGAGAAGGAAATAAATGAACACTTTATGTAATGCTGCTTTGACTATATGGCAAAGATCAATATATGTGATGTATAATATTTGTAAATGTGAATTTGTTAATACAGTTTAATTACTTTTATATGAAATTAAGTTTGCCTGTGCCGTAAGCAATAATTCAATAAAGGTGTTTTAAAACAATAATAATAATAAATGTGGGAAGGTAGTCCTATGAAATAACTACACAATTAGATGGAAAGTAATAGAAAAAAATACCTGGGTAAGCAATGTAAAAAGTCTTCTTCTGTAACCTAATGATAACTGTGCAGTGTGCAAGAGACATTGAATGACAGTGTAATACTGAGCATGTGATATGGCACAACAACAATAAATGACAGTGTAATACTGAGTATGTGGTGTGACAGAGTTACAATGATTGACACTGTAATAGCGAATATGTGATGTGACAGAGCTACAATGAATGACACTGTAATACTGAGTATGAGGTGTGACAGAGCTACAATGAATGACTGTGTATTATGTGGTGTGACAGAGCTATAATGAATGGCAGTGTAATACAGAGTGTGTGGCATGGCAGAGCTACAATGAATGACAGTGAAATACTGAGTATGTGCTGTGACAGAGCTACAATGAATGACACTGTAATACTGATCATGCGGTATGACAGAGCTTCAATGAATGACTGTAGGGTCATAAGATCATAGGAGGTTACTAGGCTAATGACCCTGGGGCCTTTACAAGCTGAGTCAAGGGTTTATCCAGAAAAAAGAAACCTCAGTCAGCACCTGTTACCCCTATCAATGATTGACACAGGTGGAGCCCCTCGGCCAAATTTGTAGTTTCCCATCCACTCATCAATGTTGTGCTTGAAGAGGGTCAGTGAGGTACTCTGACATGTATGGGAAGTGTATTTCAGAAGATGGGGCAGCCTCTTGGAGACAAACTTGTCTCTCCAGCAAGTCTTGTTGATGTTGCATATTAGATTCAGGGCTTTTGAGCAGGTAATGCACGAGGAGTTAGACTTGTGGATATGAAGCATCTTTAGTAGGGCAGGGTCTGAGATTGCCTTATAGGCAAGATCACCCCTGAGCAATCTGTATAATACTGAGTACAGTGATAGTGATTTGAGCCTGTCCACAGAGGACAGGTGTTGGATTCCAGGGATTCTCTTTGTGAGGTATTTCTGTGGCCTTCCCAGTTAGTGCAGATGTTTGGAGAGGTACATACCAAAAGGGGTATTATACTCAATTATTGGTCTAATGAGAGAGGAGAATGGAGAGGTAATAACCATCTTTTTTCTGGATGCAACTCCTTTACTTATGAGATGAACCAATTAAAATGGTTTTCTGACACTGCCACTACACAATGGTCAAAGTGAGATTGTTGTCAACCTGACTACCCAGGTATCTCACCATAGTGTGTACTTAGGGGGTTGCCGTTGATGTGGTAATCAGTAGGGGCTGTGTTTTTGCCAAATTGTATGATGATACATTTTTTTGCATTTAACTTGAGGCCATGACTTTGGCACCAGTCATTAGTTGCTTTGAGACCCTCTTGCAGTATGTTAACATCATTTGGGGAGTCAATGACAGCACTCAACTTACATTCATCTGCAAACTTTGTCAGCCACAGGCCTTTTATTTTTGTCTGGACCTCTGAGAAGTCAAACAGTAGTGGTCCCAGGACAGCTCTCTAGGGAAAGGTACTAGTGACAGGTCTGCTATCAGAGGTGGAGGCACCTATTTTGACCTTGTGGGTCTTGTTGTTGAGCCAGTTGGCCACCCTCCTGATGAGATAAGGATTTACACTAAGTTGTGTTAGCATTTCGATGATGCCCGAGTGGGGGATTGTGTCAAAGCCCTTGGCCAAGTGAAGATAAGCTGAATTTACTGACTTTTCCTCTTCCAGGGTCTTGGTAACAATCTCAAAGAAGTCAACCAGGTTCAACAGGCAAGATCTGCCCTCGATGAATCTGAACTGGGTGGGGTCAATTGCTTGGAGATTGCCTATGTCCTTGTTTATGAGATCCATAATAATACTCCCCATGGCTTTCCAAATTAGACTTGTCAAGCTGATGGGGCAGTAATTTCCAGGGTCAGTAGTGGCACCACCTTTGTGCAAGAGGATGACAATGGCAGTTCTCCATTCTGCTGGAATGAAGCCTGTACTTCGGGTGTGGTTGAATAGAGTGCTCAATAGCAAAGCTTTCTTGCTGGAGATGGTGCAATACTAGATAGCCTGCAATACTATCAAGTCCCATGGAAGCTGTGTTCTTTGCCTTGGATAGGCCTTTATCACTTGATCTACAGAGATGTGAGGTGTGAGACAAGTATCAGGGATGTCAAAAGGGCCTTTGGGAGGGACGGGGGATGATATTTGCCCTGAACCTATCTGCTAGCAGGTTGCCTGTGTCAACAGGATCAGTGTAAGTGACACTGTTAAGTACTAATTTGGAACAAACCCGGGCTTTGCCATGGAGGGTCCTGATGTAACTGAAGAAGGCTTTATGGTTTCCTTTTGTTTCAGAATCTATTTTCATTTCATAATTGGCTTTGGGGGTTTTCACTAGTGATCTAAGTTGCTTGTTGAGGCTAAAGAGGGAGTTTTCCCAATTTGGAATTTGTTCCTTTTTACCCATGGACAACAGTTTCTTCTTTTTGTTGTAAAATCGGTTGATAGTGCATGTCCACCAGATAGGTTTGTGTTTCCTTGAGGAGTAGATTTTAGTTCTGTTGCATATTGCTGGGACCATGCAGTTGTATAGGTGCTTTTATACTGCACTAGTGTACTTTTCAACATAGATGTCGGTATCCTCTGGGGGGGGGGGGTGAAGCTACTGATATCTTTTCTTAGGAGGTTGTAGTCAGCTTTTGTGAAGTTTTTTAGCCCGATTATGGCTGGGGAGGTTGGGTGGGATAGAAACTTTGAATGAGACAGACTGATGATCTGCTCTCATCAGGGAAGAACATACTATGGTAGTGGTACAGCAGTCACCCATGTTGGTGAGAACCGAGTCCAGAATGTTATCTCCTCTTGTGTGGGATGAGATGAGCTGGTCTAGTGCATTAGAACTGATGAAGTCAAGGAATCACTAGGTGAGTGCATTAGTGCAGGAATAGTTCACCCAGTCTATTGTGGGGTAGTTGAAGTCACCAAGGATCATGGTGTTAGGGGGGTACCTTGATGGAGTCAAGTAGATCCAGTTAGGAGGAGTGGGTGTCCTGTGTCATGGAGGGGGTCTATAGCTGGCTATAACTTGGATGGGTGCCTTGCCAACTGTCAGTTGCACCTGGAGTAGTTCCAGTACATCATGTTGGCAAACCAGTCTGGAGGTGTGCCTTTCCTTAATAAAGATAGAGACTTCACCACCCTTCGTCTTCCCAACCTCATTTTGGGGTCAGAATGTGTGGAATGTGGTATAGCCTGGTAAGGCAGGTATGGTCTCCGCAGCCCTGAACCAGGTTTCTGTGACTGGACAGACATTGGCATCTTCCGGTGTGAGGAGAGTGTACAGTGACTGCATTTTCAGGTTAAGGGTCCTAGCATTAAGCAGCATGATCTTCAATTTGCTTTTTGATAGATCTTTTATGTTGGAAGATTTGTCTTTGGGACATTGCCTAAAAAAAGTTACAATGGGTGAGGCAAGAGCCTTGGACAGGTTCCAGAATCTCAGCGGTGACAGATAGAGGCGATCTCTGGCAATGCATCAAGGCCTGTCAACCATGTCATCCCAGGCAGACATGTATGGGTTCTCCTTGGAATGACACCAGAAACTAAGTCAATTGTTGAAGTCATTTTTTTTTCTTGGTATTTTGGTATCATTCTTGGTAAAGCAGGACACTGCTTAGGGCTAGGGTCATACCTGCCTTTGACACATATTCTGAGAGTTCAATCATGTCTCTCTTCATATAGCCCAAGGAGGTATGTCTCAAGTCATTCACAGCAACATGGACAAGGACAGAGTCATTCTTGTACTTGTGGAGAGACTTAAGAGCGTGCATGTTGTGGTGGATTCTGGCACCAGTTATACAACTGAACTTGACCTTCTCCTTGTAGAGCCTGGTGAGGGGGTCATTGGTGTGTCTCACTACTGAGGAACCAATGACTAGTATGCTTTGTTTATTGTTATGCTTTGTGGGCTGTGTTGGTTTATTGTGGTGCCTTATGGGCTGTGATTGTGAGACACTGGTGTGTTGTCTGCTGTATGTGATGTGTTTGGTGTTGTGTGTGGAATGTTTGAGTGTGTTTCGGAGGTCTCTGCTGTTCAGGTACATTTTTATTCAGGACCTCTGCATAGGTGTGTGTGTGTGTGTGTGTGTGTGTGTGTGTGTGTGTGTGTGTGTGTGTGTGTGTGTGTGTGTGTGTGTGTGTGTGTGTGTTTGTTGTGCTTGGCTATGTGATGTGAGTGGTGTGGTGTTTGTGCTGGCAATCTCTTCTTTGTCAGTAGTACTGACTGTGGCATGAAAGATCATGGTTGTGATGTAGATGCATTTCTCGCAAGTAGAAGAATTATGTGCTAGGAGAAGAAGGCTGTCAGTAAACATGAGGGTTTTGATAAGGTTTTGTCTACAAGAATGTAGACCACAAAAACCTTCTTAAATGTAAAGTAACTGGCCTGATGCCCAAGTGCTTATACCAAAACTAAGATGCTTAGAATAACAGATAGATTTAATCAGGATACTAACAAGCAGCAAAAATGCAGTAGAAGAAAAGCACTTGAACACTTAAGAGTACACAGCAAAGCAAAACTAAGGTAAAAAAAGTAGGAAGAACACAATTACAGTACAAGCAGATGAATAACGTGTAATTTTATTTTTTAGGTAGAGAGGGAGAAACAAGAAAGCTGAAGATTAAGAAACTAAGGGGGTTGGCCTTCCCAAATGATGTCTTTGTACTCAGTAGACTGAGCTGATGAGATGGGACTGGGATGAGTGTCCAAAATCAAAGAAGCAAGGGGTAGTCCTTCCCAAATGATCTTGTTGAACTCAGTTGAGTGAGCAAATGAGATGGGGATGGGAGGAGTGACTAAAATCAAATTTACATCGGGGTGGGCAATTCCAAAGCCATCAAGTTTAAGAATAAAACAACACTTGTGTGGGAGGGTGGGAAAAGCAAACATAATGCAGACAGACAGAGGCTAGCAATAAACAATGAAGCAAATAAATAAATGCAGTACAGTTTTGTTAACTATCACTGAAACAGATCAAATGCAAAAAAGTATACTTATATCAGTTTGGTATATCCAGATGGTTATAGAATCAAATACAGCCAGGTAGTTAGCTCTGCCATATCAGCTCTGCTACTGAACAGAAATCCACAGAAATGTAAGTCTTTGTATCAGAAGTACAACAGAGAAAATAGACCTTCAGGCAATCAGACAAACACAGTATATGTATAGTTTTGAGTTTGCAGTGTGACACAGCTACAATGAATGACAGTACAATGATGAGTATGTGTTAGAAAAATATATATTTACATATATGCTGCCTAGAAAAATATATATTTACATATATGCTGCCTAGAAAAATATATATTTACATACATGCTGCTTAGGAAAATATGTATTCAAACATTCAGACATATATAAGTTGTGTGGTCAGATATATAGAGAAATGTGTGCCTTAGACAGGAATAAATGTGCTCAAATCTATATGGAAAGCAAAGGTTGAAATATGTAATGCATTTAATTCTGTTTTACTAGAATAATAGTAGAAATAAACTCGCATATTATTGCTTGAAGCATAAGCTGCAGTGTGACTAGAAATTTGGCCTTGGCAGAGATCAGCCCGGCCTGGCTCATGTCTGTCAGTGAAAGATTATTTTGCAAAGTTAGAAAATAATGAATCTGTGTGCATGTGTATCTTTTCCTGCTTCCACCAGAAGAATAGCCTTGTGCGCACTATCAAAGATAATGTCCAGCTGGTGAACAAGAAAGAGACAAAGAGAAGCATTAAAGAAGACATGCACCCATTGTATTCGAACTAATCTAAGAACCTTGAATTGGCTACATCCTCGGAAGGACATTGTGACTGACCAGGTGCTTGCAAGGCTGTAATATTCTCATGGGAAAAAGATTTTTGAAACACCATCTCAGCACTTTTCATAAGTTACTATGATGTAAAGACCCTGTCACTGACCACGTCAGTGAGGTGGGCAAAAGCTGATTGTAAAACATATAAAATGGCATATGTTGCACCAATAAAACCAGACAAAATTCTGTACAAGTTTGTGTATGGTTTTTTGCCTCCTAATGTACATTAGAGTATTTGCAAATTAGATACTTGAGTTTCCTGCATTACTGTTTGTTATTGACTGACATTGTTTTTAAATGCCAGATGATTTTTACAGTCTGACTTTAACAAATTTATTTAACATTTTGGTCCTAATCGCCGGAATTCCTTGGTAAGCTGCAGGTCAGAGCATATAGGTGGCACGAAACCTGCGCAGAAGAAGGAAAGACCTCCGACTGAATTGTCGTATCTAAAGAGGCTGTCCACTTGTCTGATCTGTGGCGAAAAGCGGAAAACTGGATCCTAAAAGAAGTATAGCAGTAAGCGGGAGGCTCGGTAAGCAGAATTCCTCTCTTTGTTTTTGTTTTAGATCAGGGACCAGGTTACACTGTGCTATTGCTAAGGTTTGTGATAGCAGGGAGAGAGGTAGTCAAGTATTGTATCTTGAGTCATAGATCAGGAAGTAAACAAAGCAAAGTAAAACAGTCATTCTAGACACTACTGTGGATACGGGAATAAGATACCACGTGGTACAAGAGAAAGGGTTACGTAACAGTTCTTTTTTAAGAGACATGGGAAATGAATGCACTAAAGGGTCACGTGACCCCTAACAGAAGACGCAAAGTATATGCAATTGCAAAGAGCAGATAATGTGAGACATTTTTCAAAATGGGTTAATAAGTACGACTTTGATGGTAAATTAGATAAAATATCATTAGTAAAACTTTTGAAACAGTTAAAATCTGACGCAGAAGGTCAGGCAAAAAAACAACGACAGTTCCTCAAGCACATAGGTGGATTGAGGAAGTGAACGAAGGAACAGAAAATAAAATGCAAAAGCATTATTTTTAGACAAAGAGGATAATAATACAATAGTAGCATCGGTCCCTCCCCTACCACCTCCTCCGATGCCTTACTTAGAATATGAAGCGTGGACCCCCCACGTTATCCGGAGACAACAGGGTATTAAGACAACCATTTGTAAGAGAACCTATCGAACTAGATCCCGAACACGTCAAACATTTATAGATGTTCAATCAAGCGGAAATTCATTAGATGAGAGTGAGGAAATCTGTCCATTAATTGAAGTACCAAACCCACAGGCAGGACAGGAGGGCCAGGCCTCAACTCTCTTAGTGTATAGACTGTGGACACCGGAAGACATCCGAAAGCTACAGAGGGAATTCCCCATCCAAAAATTAACTTTGAGAAATTTGTACAAGATTTACAGGGTATGAGATTGAGTTATCACCTGAATGGGGAAGAGGTAGAAAAAGTAGTTAGACAAATTTTGGGTCCGGACTGGCATATGATCTGTGGTGCCTGGAATGCCAACTCAGGCCACTCCCACATAGTGACGCAGAACTAGATGCTAGATTGAAAGGTCTTACAGACCGCATTACTGAAAAATGGAAACCTAGGGCAGATTGGACTTGTATTAACCAATGCGCATAACAAGATAATGAAACAGTAGACGATACTATGGTAGATTATTAGAATGCTTCAATAATCATAGTGGTATGACTATTCCTGAAAATCAAAAAATGATAGCCCATATGAACAGCAGTTGAAGAATGCATTTTTAAAAGGTTGTATTGCCCTATCAATAGCATATGATAGACCACCGAACAAGTAGGCTCCAGGCCTTGTTAGAGTATGCTAGGCATGCCGAAAAACATTTTAACAGTAAAAGAAAAGTCTTCACAGCTGAAGGTAGTACAAACAGCCAAAAGGGTAAGCGAGGGTGTTTAAATGCTCAGGGTAACAAACGTTCTGACAGAAACTCAGAGTTTTATGAGGACAGGAAAAAAGAGGTGAGTGCTTGAAGGACATTTAGCAAGGGATTGCAGGAGCAAGGCACCTGTGGAAAAAAGGATAAGGATGATGAGGATTGACTAGATGGCAGTTATACTGCTCGGCAGTCATTAGGAGAGACTAATGAGCAGGGAATAATGTAAATACCTTAGAAAAAACAAATGATATGCAACCGGATGTAGAAGTTGAAAAAAGTAAAGTTTTAGACTTGGCACTACTGAGCTTGGAGCTCTATTTAGCAGACACTAAACCGAAGTTACACTTCTGGTGGAAGGGAGAGAAGTCAAGTTTTATGTGATTCTGGAGCATCACAAACTTTGATACACCCTTCAAAGTTACCGGAACATTCTGAGTCACCCGATTATATATTAGTGAAAGCAGCAAACGGACAGCTGTACAGGGAGCCACTTTCCCATGATATAGCAATAACTGACCCTGTCTCGGTATAACCCAGAGAAGTAAAATAGTACTTTCTGCCAAATGCCCCATGAACTTATTAGGAAGAGATCTTATGCAACTTTTTGGTATAGCAGTAGTCCCTACCATGAATGGTATGGAGGCACAGAGACAAACTGATGCTTTTGTAGTACGATCGGAGGGTGAGGACTATTATTGGTACAGCCAGGACCTGGTTACAACCGGTCCAGGGGCAGTGACCAAGGAACTGATGAATGTAGCCACCAGCAAGGTGCTTCCTCGATATTGATCAGCAACATTTGTTACATTGTACCCTATATTATTGTAGCACATCAGGACCTGATAAAGAATATGAACAAAAATTCTTCAGGAATCCCGCAAATAGACTAATACTACGGACTTTATACTGGGACACTGAGGGCAATAGTGTAGTGAGTTGTTCATTGCCTCAGGAATTCTTGGAATTGTACAAATCCAATAAACTACCGCATGTTAGCCTAACCAAAAACAGGAATGTTAGGTGGGTAGACTTGGGTGACAAAGTGACGAAATGGGAGAAACTAACTGACTTAGAGTTATCAGACTTAGGAGTACAGAAACAGAAACTAAATTGGTTAGCCAGCCCAGCTGTACACTTACAACAGAGTGAAAACAGCTGATTGGCGTTCTTGATAGAAGAAGAAGAAAAAGCTCTGAGTAAAATACCAGATGTTCTTTGGTCAACAGGGAAATCGGATGTAGGGCTTATTCGAACAGCAGGGCCAGTAGTTATTACACCAAAATCGGCCTTTAGACCAAGAAAAAGACAATATCCTTTGAGCAAGGATGCAGAACAAGGAATCAAACCTATCATAATGGCATTACTTAAAAGGGATACTGGTAGAATCCTTGATTCACCATGTAATACTCCTCTATTTCCTGTTAAAAAGGCAAACGGGAATGGCGGATGGTACAAGATTTACAGGCTGTAAATGATGTGCCAGACCCACATACCTTGTTAAATGATTTGAAGCAAAATATTTCACCGTGGTAGATATTAGCAATGCTTTTCTCAATACCTATCCACCCTGACAGCCAGCATTGGTTTGCATTCACATTTCAGGGCAAAAGGTACGTACACCCGACTACCACAGGGATATAGTGAAAGTCCAACAATATTCGCACAAGAGATGGCTAGCAACCTGGCGGGTTTTTCTCCACCAGGGGGCAGTCAAGTACTACTTTATGTAGATGATATCTTGCTTGCAGCTCCTACCCAGCAGCAATGTAGGGAAGACATAATAGCATTGTTGAAATTTTTGGCTGAGCAAGGGCATAAAGTGAATAAACATAAATTGCAACTTTGGAAAGAACAGGTTAAATACCTGGGATATGTGATATCCAAAGAAGGTAGAACATTAGATGAAGATAGGAAAACAGCAATCTTACAAGCACCTAGACCAACTACCAAAAGGAAATGATGTCCTTCTTGGGAACGACTAATTTTGTCGAAGTTGGATACCAATTATGCTTTAGAAGCGCTCCATTGGCTGATTTAATATTTAAAACACCAATGGCAGCACAAGAAACACTACATTGGACACCAGAAGCAGAAGCAGCCTTTGCAGACTAAAACAACTGATAGTTTCATCGTTAGTTTTAGGACTTCCAATTACCATAAGAGATTTTTCCAGACTGTAGATTGTAGGCGGGGATATATGACGTCAGTACTGACGCAACAACATGGCATAGCTTACTATTCATCACAGTTAGATCCGTGGCACGATCATTACCACCCTGTGTACAAGCAGTTGTTGCAGCAGCTCTGGCAGTGCAAGCTCCGACCTCAGTGGTATCGTTTCATCCTCTCACGCTGAGAGGACCTCATGCAGTTGCGATAATTTTACTGCAAGAAAAATAGCATTTTGTCCCCTGCCAGACATCTTTCTTGTATGACCATACTATTGAGTCAACCTCATATGACAATTGAACGATGCACATTAAACCCATCGACATTACTTCCGATTCCTGTAGATGGCACACCACACAGTTGCCTACAGGAAATGGAACAAATAACCACACCCAGACAAGATCTTACTGATGTGCCTTTAGCTGATGCAGAAGTGACATTTTATGTGGATGGATCCTGCAGACGAGGTCCAACAGGGAAGAACCTAGTGGGTTATGCAGTAGTGACTGATGACGAAATCATAGAAGCACAACCCCTGCAACATAATCTGTCAGCTCAAGCAGCAGAATTAATAGCTTTGACACGTGCTTGCACTCTAGCAAAGACAAATGTGTTAAGATATATACTGACAGTCAGTATGCTTTCTCTACAGTGCATGTCTTAACAGTGGAAGAACAGGGGAATGATAACATCTACTGGCAAACCAATTAATCATGCACAATTGATTTTGAACCTGTTAGATTCTATTCAGTTACCCACTAGAATAGCTATCTGTAAATGTGCAGCCCATACCAAACAACAAGATAGAATTTCAAGCTGCCTCAGACCTAGAAACTGTGTTTTTAAATGAAGAACTACAACCTTCTGAGACTCTAGATTTAGAAATGTTAAAAACAATGCAGACATTAGCTACAAAAGCAGAAAAGCAAAAGTGGATAAAACGAGGAGCAATCCTTGAAGAGGGACTGTACATCTCCAAAGAAAAAAAGCCAATATTGCCATCTAATTTATTTAGATATGTAGCGTTCTTCAGTCATGGGCAGAGCCATGTCTCAACAGGGGTACAGTTAGTTAACAAGACATTCCAAACATAATTATGCACAAAAATTTTGTGCAACATGTCATATTTGTAGCAAACATCATGCACAGGAGCATTTAAACCGCGAGGGAGCTTTCCGACACCACCCTATCCCTTCCATACTATTTGTATGGATTTCATAGAACTGAATAAATGTGAAGGGAAAAAATACTGTTTAGTGATCATAGATATGTTTTCAAAATGGGTAGAAGCTTTTCCGACCAGGAATCCGGATGCAGCAACAGTAGCAAAAGTCTTAGTAAAAGAAATCATTCCTAGATTTGGCATACCGGAAAGAATTTATAGTGACAATGGAACACATTTTATAAACCAGACAATACATCAGCTTGGGAGATTTTTTGGGATTTCTTTGAAAAACCATTGTGCTTATCACCCTCAGTCAGCAGGACTGGTGGAAAGGTACAATGGAATTCTGAAAAATAAGTTGAGAAAATTGATGAGTGAGACTCAAATGACTTGGATTTGCTGTCTGCCTTTAGCACTGCTGAGCATGAGAACTGTTCCAAATGTAAGGGGCTTGACCCCTTTTGAGATAGTGTTTGGAAGAGCATATTGTGTGCCACAATGGAAGTCCCTCATGCCTGCAGAGCTGGAGGCTGATGGCTCATTAGCTAGTTATATGAAGAAATTGTTAACAAATAAGACTGTTTTGCAGTTGAACTCTTTTTCAGACAAACAAGAAGCAAAACCGAGGCCGTGCTGACCCCGGGGTCCTGGATCTGGCTGAAAATCATCAAAAGAAAGAACTGGGCGAGAAGTGGGAAGGCCCATACCAGGTACTATTGGCAACACCTACTGCAGTAAAAATTGCTGAAAGATCATCTTGGGTTCATTTGACGCACTGTAAACCACTCAAAGAATTTAAGTTGGACAAACACCTTTTAACTGACATACCACAGATACAGGATGGCCAGAGGCAGAGGGAATAAAAAAACAACCCCAGAGACATTGGTTCACTGGCCTACTGATCATACACTTATTAACCATGTTTGTAGTGACCTTTGTTGTTATGGTTTTTCTTGCATATAACTACAGAAGTGAAATTGATAAAACGTGATGATGGACTGGCTATAGACTGGCACCCGAACTTCAACACATACCTGGCTATGAAACGAGTCTATGTAGAGACTATGAATGTTTCAAATTGCTGGGTTTGTACTGCAATACCTACAGCATATGGAGGACTTTTAATGTCTGCTGTCCCCCTGGGGATAAATGAAACTTGGGAAAACCTATTATTTGACACGGTACTGTGAGATCACAAGACAAAGTGGCATTATATTTACGTTACTCAGAAAGGAATTGTTTGCTTTGTTAAAATGATACACTCCAGGTTGGTTGGAGTAACTGTAACATAACTGTGTCTTACAAATGTTATATAAAACCTGTAGACCAAGGTACTAGTTGTATACGAACTATGGTTCGTATTTAAGCTTGATGAAAACAACATTGAGAGATGTGCAAAAACTCCTGAAATATATAGACAATTATCTGTTATAGATAAAAAATGTTTCATTCAGGGTTAACCCGCATCAGTACTAAAGTAGAAAACTGTTATTTTGTTTGTGGGAAAAAGGCCTATAAATGGTTACCTGAGAATTGGTCCGCAGTTGTTTTTGGGTTATCTGGTTCCAGCCATAAGACATACTGCAGAATTGCCCTTGGGTAAAATACGAATGTGAGAAATGTAGCTCAGCAAGCCGAGAATACAGTCAGAAAACCTGCTAATCCAGTGGGTAAGATTGAAGCAAGCTGGAAGGATCATTCGCTGTGAAGGACAAAGAAAAATTGACTCATATGGACTTGAGTGACAGTGTTATATCCTGGGCTGGGATATTCCCAGCCTACGGAGCAGTCAAATCGATTTGGGAACTGAGGAAATTGTCAAAACTCCTCAAGTAATGAGCAATGCGACTTTTTCCGCTCTTGAACTTGTGACTGATGAAATGAATGCAATGAGAACAGTCGATTACAGAACCGAATGGCTCTCGACTTCACCCTAGCGGCAGAGGTGGTCTTATCAAAGAAGAATGCTGTGCATTCCAGACAACCAACATGAAATCAATGATCACCTGGAGGTAATACAGCAGGTGTCAGCAATGGCAGAACCAGGCCCAAACCCACTGACGAACTTTTCCAGAATCTATTTGGGGGTGGGGTCGGTCCTTATGAATATTCTGATAGCAATTTGTGTAGTACTGCTCATAATTGGAGCATGTGTCTGCTGCATACCCTGTGTGAAAAAATTAGTTAAAGACCTAGTTGACATATCAGTAACTGAAACTATGTACCAGGACATGGAATTGAATTTGTTGATACCAAGTGAAAGCCTATCTGAAATATAAAACAAATGACTTACTTAGCTGAAAATCCTTGAAAGGAAAAGGCTAAGAAATGAAATGATACTGTTTATGTTTCAAATAGAATGAAATGCATTAACAGGAGGGAGAATGTTAGAAAAATATATATTTACATATATGCTGCCTAGAAAAATATATATTTACATATATGCTGCCTAGGAAAATATATATTTACATACATGCTGCTTAGGAAAATATGTATTCAAACATTCAGACATATATAAGTTGTGTGGTCAGATATATAGAGAAATGTGTGCCTTAGACAGGAATAAATGTGCTCAAATCTATATGGAAAGCAAAGGTTGAAATATGTAATGCATTTAATTCTGTTTTACTAGAATAATAGTAGAAATAAACTCGCATATTATTGCTTGAAGCATAAGCTGCAGTGTGACTAGAAATTTGGCCTTGGCAGAGATCAGCCCGGCCTGGCTCATGTCTGTCAGTGAAAGATTATTTTGCAAAGTTAGAAAATAATGAATCTGTGTGCATGTGTATCTTTTCCTGCTTCCACCAGAAGAATAGCCTTGCGCACTATCAAAGATAATGTCCAGCTGGTGAACAAGAAAGAGACAAAGAGAAGCATTAAAGAAGACATGCACCCATTGTATTCGAACTAATCTAAGAACCTTGAATTGGCTACATCCTCGGAAGGACATTGTGACTGACCAGGTGCTTGCAAGGCTGTAATATTCTCATGGGAAAAAGATTTTTGAAAAACACCATCTCAGCACTTTTTCATAAGTTACTATGATGTAAAGACCCTGTCACTGACCACGTCAGTGAGGTGGGCAAAAGCTGATTGTAAAACATATAAAATGGCATATGTTGCACCAATAAAACCAGACAAAATTCTGTACAAGTTTGTGTATGGTTTTTTGCCTCCTAATGTACATTAGAGTATTTGCAAATTAGATACTTGAGTTTCCTGCATTACTGTTTGTTATTGACTGACATTGTTTTTAAATGCCAGATGATTTTTACAGTCTGACTTTAACAAATTTATTTAACAGTATGTGGTATGACAGAGCTACAATGAATGGCACTGTAACACTGAATATGTGGTGTGACAGAGCTATGCTAAGTGACAGTGTAACACTGACTATGCAGTATAACACAACTGCAATGAATGACAGTGTAATACTAAGTATGCAGTGTCACACATCTGCAGTGAATGACAGTGTAATACTGAGTATGAGGTGTGACAGAGCTACAATAAATGACAGTGTCATATTGAGTACATGGTGTGACACAGCTGCAATGAATGATGGTATAATACTGAATATCTGGTGTGACAGAGCTAGAATGAATGACTGTGTAATACTGAGTACACAGTGTGACACAGCTGCAATGAAAGTGTAATACTGAGTATGAAGTGTGAAAGAGCTACAATGAATGACAGTGTAATATGGAGTTTGTGGTGTGACAGTGCTACAATGAATGACACTGTAATACTAAGTATGAGGTGTGAAAGTGCTACAATATATGACTCTGTATTTAGTATATGTTGTGACAGAGCTACAATGAATGGTAGTAGAATGCTGATTATTTGCTGTGACAGAGCTACAATGGTTGACAATGTAATACTGAGTGTGTCTTTTGGCAGAGCTACAGTGACCAACACTGTAATATTGACTATGAGGTGTGATGGAGCTACCCTTAATGACAGTGTAGTACTGGGCATGTGGTGTGACAGAGCTACAATGAATGACAATGCAATACTGATTATGTGGTTTGACAGAGCTGCAAAGAATGACAGTGCAATAGTGAGTATGTAGTGTGACAGCTATAATGAATGATAGTATAATATTGAGTATGTGGTGTGACAGAGCTACAATGAATGACACTGCAATACTGAGTGTCTGATGTGACAGACCTACAATGAATGACACTGTAATACTGAGTGTGTGTGGTGACAGACCTACAGTGAATCACAGAGCAATAGTGAGTATGTGCTGTGACAGAACTACAATGAATGACACTGCAATACTGAGTATGTGCTGTGACAGAGCTACAATGAATGCCATTGTAATGCTGAGTATGTGGTGTGTCAGAGTTACAATAAATGACAGTGTAATACTGAATATGTGGTGCTGCAAAGCTACAATGAATGACAGTGTGATACTGAGTATGAGGTGTCACAGAGCTGCAACGGATGACAGTGTAACACTGAGTATGTGGTGTGGCAGAGCTATAATGAATGACAGTGTCACAGAGCTACAATGGATGACAGTGTAACACTAAGTATGTGGTGTGGCAGAGCTATAATGAATGACAGTGCAATGCTGAGTATGTGCTGTAACAGAGCTACAATAAATGACAGCATAATGCTATGTATGTGAAGTGCCAGATCTACAATGAATTGATACTGTAATACTGGGTATGAGGTATGACAGAGCTACAATGAATGACAGTGTAATACTGAATATGTGGTGCAGCACAGCTACAATGAATGACAATGTAACTATGTAATGTTTTAAAGAGCCATCTCCGATTGAAAAGAGTTTATAATTTGAATCTGACAATACCACAACTGGAATACATGTGTACTTCTGAAAACCTTAACATTACAAGCACATAGCCAACATAAAATATATTCAAAGAATAATAAAAAGAATATTCATATTTTCATTCAGAAGCCATTGAAAGAGGCACAACAATCCATTGCTATGTATAATGTAAATAAAAAGAAAGGTGCAATGAATTAGAAATATTAAAGTATCTTAATTCAATCACTAGAGCTCAGCTGGATGTTATATTTCAAACAATCAGAGAGATACTGTGAGAGACAGAGGCAGAGAGAGAGAGAGAACAGGAGAGATACAGTATGTCTAGAGGACAATAAAATGAAAACATACTTTAAAAATGCTGTGTTTGAATAGACTGGAGAGAAGTAAGGATATTTTCCCTCAAATGTAGAGCTATATATTACTTGAGCTGCTTTCTTAATGAGATAACCAAGTCAAAAAAGTATAACAGATTTCAGAATTGCATAAGATAAGCGTTAAGTAATTATTGTGTAGGGGCATGTAAATGAAAGAGAAGTTTTTGATGAAGTAGTATTAATAGAATAAATAAGTAAAAAGGATAATGTAGATTATCAAAGTTGACACCTTATTTTTGTATTGTTTTGTTGTTTGTCTTTAAAAGGTGACTTATCTGCTACTTTCTATATGTAAACTCATAAATAAAAGAATATTTAAAATGTTTACTTCACCTTTGCATAAGTAAATTAAATAAAAACAAAGTGTATTCAAGATGTTGATTAATAATTAGACAATTTTAACAGTATGACAACATGTGTTTCATAAATGCAATGTTATAACTGGGCAACATTTTCATTAGCCATTCAAAAATGTATCACATTTAACATAATGACAAACCAAACATTTGTTTCGTATTTCTTACAACATTATAGTAATATCAGACTATTATATATCAACATCTATAAAGTTCCATGCTGTAATGCTTAGCACTCTGGACTCTGAATCCAGCAACTTGAGTTTGAATCTTAATAGAGCCTTATTTCTTTGGGTGGGGTGGGTTAAGGTCCTCACCTCATGGACACAAGGTACAGGGTTTTGTTCCTACCTTGAGTTATTAGCTAGGCTTAAGATGACCCTTCAGAACAGTTAGCCTAATATTCACCTATGAACACTTATGTGCAATGTATACTTGGATGAACTGAACAGAATAAACATCATTCCAACTGGGTTTTGAATTTCTTTGACCTGTGTCTGTTAATGTTCCATTCTAATTCTAGATATGTAAGCTAAAATGTTGGAAAAAAGAAACATAAAAAGCAAAACTGTGAAAGAGAGGGAATTATTCAGAGAAGAAAAAATGGTGCCTCATTACAACCATCAATCATCTACCACAAAGTTGACACTAGGGATGTAGTAAGAAAAATAAAACAAAGGCATATTCTCAGAAAAGGTGCAGAAATTCTAAACAATGCCAAAAATATTCTGTTGTGCTCTAATGCATAGTATACCAATTAAGTGATTTATCTTCTACAAGTGGTAAAGTCTGTTTCATAAGTTCTTTGCCATCCTTTATATTTCATAACAAAGTACTGCATTTTCTTGGTAATGCATGTTGTTACTGCTTTCTGAGCATAGCATACAAGTGGCTCTGTAGTCATCTCAAATCTGTTAATTTATCTATGTATCTATTTAGCTATTTCCTTACTTATTTATATAGTTAGATTTTTTTAAATGTGAGTAAAACACAGATCCACTGACATCTATTACAAGCTAAGCCTGGTAAAATAAAAAAAGAAGTAAAAATAAGCAAATGTTTCAAAACACTGTCTATTGGTAAATATACCAAGCATCTGTATAAGAAATAATGCCTATTGGAATTATTGGGGAAATAATGGACCAACCAGGGGTGTAGGTAGGCCTGACAATACAGGAGAAGGGCCATTCCACCACTGGAATATCCATACCTTCCCCTGTAATGACCAATTCTGAGGGCATTATTGCATTACATAATGTGATAGCTGTTTAATAGTTTCATATGTTTTATTATTCATATATACATTTTTTTATATATTTTGGCATGAAATAGTTCCTCCTCCCACAGGCATAAACACACATACTCACACAAATGTGCCTAGTGATTACAGGCACTTTCTTGACCGAATACACCATAGTTGTCTCACTGTGAGGAAAAGAAAAAAAATACATTATATAAAGGAAGATGTTGCACCCCCCCCCCCCCAGCTGTTCCTAATTTTGCAGAATGTCTCTAATTTTGCCTCATATTTTTAAACTCTGTGACTCAAAAACATTCTCATTTTCTATCAAATCATTGGGGATTACAGTCAGTCAATAAAGCAAGACATAGCAGTTTCATACATCTTACGCTTCACACAATGCATGATGCTGGATAGTCTGTCACTATTTCTTTTAAAGTGAATTCTTGACTTTAGTTCTCTGTTGACTTTATCTAGAACTCTTGATGCTTCCTCTCTCTTCTGTCTTGCTTGCTCTCTAGCTAGATCGTTCACTCTCTCTCTCTCTCTCACACACACACACACACACACACACACACACACACACACACACACACACACACACACAAAACACATTACTTTTTTACTGTGTTTATTTATTCCACATTGCTAAATATAGCTTTCAAAGGCAAGCACTTGCAGCTGCTGATGTAGTTACTTAAGAGTAGTTGAGGATTTCTTAAATTTATTTTCTCTTTCTTTGCTATTTTTCTATTTCATACTCACTAAACTGCAAAGTCACATTTAGGGAGAGTAAAAAATAATGTCTTCTTTATTTTTTCTATCTGTGCTTCAAGGCAGTTTAATATGCTACTGTGAAGCAGCAGACTTGTTTTTTACTGGGCGTTATCTGCACATTAGCTTAAGATGTTGCTATAAAGTGTCATACATGTTTTTACCAAGTAATATTTTTATATTAGTACCTTGTCAGAGAGTGTTCTTTCTCCAGTATGGTTTCAAGGTAGCTTTCCCATTATATTAAAGTGATTAATGTTTATTTATCTTGTCACATTCAGACTTTGAAAATGTAAATGTGTATTGTTTGACCAGAAACATATGACATACTCATTTTTTATACCACCATTCCTTAGAGCCAGGAAAAAAATGTTAAAAAAGGAGAAACGATTAATTTAAAGTACAAAAGCACAACTAGATCAGCCTGTAAGAACATAACATTTTTTTCATGAGCGTGGATTATAAAAGGACTATACTGAAAATTTCAGAAAATACGGAAAACGTTTATATTTCTGAGTCTACATTTAATCTTGAATTGTTGGAAGT
This sequence comes from Protopterus annectens, assembly GCF_019279795.1. Taxonomy (NCBI): domain Eukaryota; kingdom Metazoa; phylum Chordata; order Ceratodontiformes; family Protopteridae; genus Protopterus; species Protopterus annectens. Next base: position 1,428,098,687 of record NC_056739.1, on the reverse strand, counting down.
TGGGACATTTTTCTGAATGTTGCAATCAGATATATGTGTGTATGTATATATGTATGGGGTTTATCTACAGCTCACAGTGGTAACATTTCCTTAATAGCAGCTGTCTAAATCACAAGACTCAGTGGAACAAAATGTTCATTGTTATTCCATGGGAAATCACTACTGGTCCAGTTTTTGTGCTCTGACTCAGACCTCTCAACTGTCCCTATTTCTGGAGGAATATTCTCATTTTCAGGCCTGATTTACCACTACACATCCTATGCCATGTTATGAAGCTATCTACCTGTTTTCAGACTTGATTTTTCCTCTTCACACAATTTTCTGAATCCACCTCATAACATGATTTTTGAAGCTGTCTAGTACACAGAAACTATTATACTGTATATGGCCTACATACTAATGGGAAAAATAATTTAAATAAAGAGGGCATACATCTTACATCTCCAAAAATAAATTACCTTGCATGGTAGAATCTTAAAATACAGTTCATTAATGTCTGCACGTCTTATACTGTCTCTTTGATACAGTACTTATATTTTTCTAATATTTTTGTAACTTTCTGTTTTTTTAAACAGGTTTCAGAGTAGTATCCCATGTTTGTACTGGCAGTGAAAAGAGTTATGCAATATTTGGCATTCAAATGTTATATTAATTAGATATCTAGATTTTTGGCTGGCTGTACATATATTTCTTAGGACTTGGTTCCTATTTTCAATATTGGCATGTTGAGAGTTATGGCTGTAAATATTTCCATTATTTTGCATTATTACTTTGTTCTTTGAGTTGCTGCAACAATGGAGTTAGTATGCATGAGTTTAGGATGTATGGAAGTGCTGGGTCTTGTGCACAGTAACAAAAAAATGCCCCAAAACCCCCCAAAAACTCAGTTTATTTTTTTCACCATTCTATGTTCATACATTAGTTTTTGGTGCTTTGTTGTGTGTATGTATGTGTGTGTGTGTGTGTGTGTGTGTGTGTGTGTGTGTGTGTGTGTGTGTGTGTGTGTGTGTGTGTGTGTGTGTGTGCAGGTGTATGTTTATGTGTCTGTGCATGTACACTTTTGCATGTTTGTGTGTTTGAGCTTTCAGATGTTTTCAGACCATTATGTATCTCAGAGTGAAAGAATAAATGACAGAGGCAGTGGAAGCTACCCAGACTCACTCTCACAAAGCATAACAGGCAGCAGTCATGTAAACATTTAATTATTAAAATTATGTCTGTCTTTTAATGACAGAGGCAGTGGCAACAACAGCTGCTCATTAAGTCATGTAATGACTGCTTTTTTTCTTTAATATTTTTGTTCCCCTCTTCACAGCTAACCAAATCTTAATAGTCTCTCCTTAGAGCTGGCCATCAACCATTCTGTCCATGTGCCTGTCTTCAATCTTCTAATCCTCAACACCAGTAGCACTCCAGAATCTAATCTGATATTTAGAGCAAGGAGAAGATGGATGTATACTAATACAGCATCATACTGCTGCTCAAACACATTTTGTGTCCTACCTCTAATCCCACTCTGACACACTGCCATGTAATGTTCAATCATCGAATAATATGGATGTTTACTGACATGTCCTCAGTCTTTTTCAGATGTGATGTGACCCTTCACAGTCCTGACTGACCCTTGAAAGTGACAATACCAATCAAGTGAACTATCCAACTAGCACACACAGGTCAGCCTGTAAATCTCCACTCTTTTTCTATCCCCTTCACCAAACTCCACAGGAATCAGGACTGCTATCTGCACCTAGGTCTGCTAAACATCAGGTGGGCCTGTATTCTTTTGTACCATGAAGTTCCACTAGGACTCAACAAGTTACAACTCCACCATAGCCTAACTACCAGAAGAACAATTGGTCAGAAATTAACCCAAAGAAAATAAAAAAATATCTGTAAACATTTTTTACATAGGGGCAAACGTTCCCATAGCCACCTATCTCTCCCATATCCACCCATGTTGGGGAAGCCTCCCCAACCCCCCTAAAGTAACCAGCCATTGAGTTGGGCACACAAAAATGAAGAATGGAAAAATGTATCAAAACAAGTCAATTACTGCCAGTGCACACTTAGAAACTGCACCAGTAGTTATTTCCTAAAGAATACAGAGATTTGGAGATCAGCTTCACAGTGTTTTGTATAATAAGTTGGTTCTTTGAGGAGTTTGGTCTCTACTGATAGTAAAGCAGCCATTATATAAATCCAGTTACACATCTGTCATTTGTTAATATCATTACATAATGCAATGTTCCAAAATAAGCAATGGACCAGTGAGATAATTAAGTAAATTTCCTAGAAGAATCTACAAGAGAACAAGAAAAAGTTAACATTTTTTACTATGAAAGTGAAATGTTTCCCAAAAGGTACTATTTTGAATTCAGTGTTATTTATCAGTGGGTTTTTTGTATTTTTTTTTCGGTCAAAAATAATCATTATTGGTATTCAATCTTTAGATGAAGTGTAATATAATTTGGCAGTCGTTTGTTCTACCCTACACAGCTTATCTGATGAGAAGCATGTTGATTTACCAAGAAATAAAAAACAGCTTAATTTAAATGTTCTGCAAAAGTGTGTAACCACTAGAGACTCCTGTGATCTTGTAGTTCTCACATAATTCTTCTCTAGACTATTTTTTAATTCCCTGTAGGACATTCCCCTTTATGTTGGTATGTAATAAGATACACCATATTGCTAGAATTACATTTCATGAATTTCGTTAATGAGATTGCCTCCCTTACAGTGTGTAATTCGGTTTATTACAAGCACTGCTGCAATAGCAACATCTGTCACAATGATAGCTCTTCCCCCTAATGATTCCAGTTATGGCTGACCTTCACATAGCACAGATTCTCTTAATTATGCAAGTTCTAATCTAACTCTGAAATCACTGACCCCTTCAGTGGCTGAAACAGAGCAATGTTGAATACAATCATTCCCAAAATGAAAGCCTTCCATTGCTGCTTAACACTTCTTTTTGTGATTCTCAATTATATGAATATTCTCAAGGCAATTTCAGTCTCTGTAAGTTGTGCCATCTGTCTAGTAGTTTAATATTTAGCCTTATTTTGGCTATGTTCGTTGCTTGTTCTGTGCACCTCAGCTGACATTATCTGACAACATTCCATCTGTTATTTCTGTTTGGGTTACCTTTACCCTTTCTATTCTGCAACTGATTCTTTAATTTATTTCTGGAAACAGCTATAGCATTGAGTAGTTTATGTTTATCTCTTCTCTTTAAGCAATCTTCCTTTTTTATTGTAGAATTAACAGCTTTTCAGAAAAAGCAAATCAATGTGCTTGTTGAGCAGGTCTGTAAATAAGAGCTCTGAAGAGAGTTTTTGTGAAAAGTTGTCCTTATATAAGGACCCATTTACTCATACTTTCGGATTCATTCATTCACATATATCCTCACCCGTGTTATTGAAGTGTTTATATCTTAGGCAAAAAAAACGGAGTAGCTGTGATTGAAAATTAAATTGTAGTGTACCATAGGAAGCACATGACATTAATGAATTAAAAATTATTGATAAAGCATTAATATTTCACCTAGACATAATAGTACCCATCTGATTATATGATTCCTAAATTCCTCTTAAGGCCGCCATACTGTTCTTTGTCAGACTCAAGGAAAGTACAGTTGTATATGTAAAGTTACCATAACAGTAGATGTTCAGATCATCACTGCTGCAGTAGTTTTAGCTATATGGAAAATATCTTTCTAAGATCTTTCCAGTTTCTAAAGTTTCAAGGGCACTTTTCATTTACTCAAGCCACTACTCAGCTTGGACAGAGCTGTAGAAAATTAACTGTTTGATTGACAATCCCTTCAGAGCTTTCATGGCAACTGAGAACAGGGAGGTTAGATCCTGAAATGAACAATGTTAGGAAGATAAAAATAGAAGTCCTCACCCTGGCAACAAAAACATACAGAAAAAGGGGGGAGGGAGACACTATTGTAGCAGCAGTTATGTGAACATGTACTGTTATGGTAAGTTTACTTAAACAGCTGCGGCAGTAATATTAGCCATATGAGAAGACTGGCATAGTTTTCACTGACTAGGAGGAAGAACATTTAAGGCCCAGGATGCCCTGGGGGATGGTCCTAGCATAGCTTGCCCTAGATCTGGAGACAGAATCTAGCTTATAATGTTTAATAATGTTATGTACAGATGACCAAGGTGTTGCTTCTAGAATACTTCTAGAATCGATTTCATTCTAAAAAGCCACAGATGAAGCCAAGGCCCTGATAGAATAACCCTTCACCCTACCTGGGTAATAGCATAAGATAGCTATTTGGAAATAGTCTGTTTTAACACAGGCTTCATTTTTTTCTTGTCTTCATAAGAAATAAACAGCTGATTAGAGATACTAAATGACTTAGTTCTGTCGTTAATAATCAGTACTATATAATTTTGTGTCTATTTTTCAGATATCTCTGTGAGAAATAATATGCTCAAGCTTTTAGGCACCCTTCATTTTTGTGAGAATGAAGAGAAATGATAGCACTTTTAAAAGATAACCAAATGTGATCTAACTTTTTGTTTTTCATTTATTGCCCAATAATTAATAAACCATAGAGATAAATAAATTATTTCCATCTCTTGCAAGAAAATTTAGTTATCTACATATATCATATACGAACTCATGAGTTGTCTCTTCCTCTTCCTTTCATTCAAACATATGAATATATCACTTCATGTATTAGTTTTATATGGATAACATTTGTCCACTCTGCATAAAATTATAATAGTACCACAGGTGACTTGTAACAATCTGAGATTTACTTTACTATCTTAAACACAAATTACTAACAGTGTTCCTCAAACTACCTGCTCAGTAAATTTCTGTAAAGAACATAGATATGGGGCAGGATTCACGAAGCCTCCATGTAAGAGTTACAAGGCTTACACGGAGGCTGCAGTTAAACGGTGTGACGTCAGCATGCCATGCATATGCATGAGGGCAAGCTGACTCACACCCAAGGCTAACACGGTCCATGTAAGACAGTAGAGTGCGTGTCTGTAGGGCGAGCCCTGCAAACGGACATGCCCCCAGAAGAGTAACAGTCCCAAAAGTAAACCCCCACGACAGAGTCTGTGTAAATGTCAATAAACACAACACATGCCCCCACAGACTATTAACATAAAATGTAAAAATGTACATGTTATATTTGTTTTTATAAGTTTTAAAGATGTTTGCCCATGAGTGCGCTCGTTTGCGCGGGCATGCCTGTCGCTAAGTCACAGTTAACAGTCAGTGGAAAAGCATATAAGATCTAAATATGCAATGTAAGCCAAGAAGCAGTAGCGTAGCGGTAGAGACATCGCTTGAAGAGGAGGCAGTCATGGTTCGGGCCCCCACAACATCAATTTTTTATCCTAGTGAAATAAGCACAAAACAATTCCCTGACATATATGTACATGTATAAAATTATTTTTATGTAAAATGTAATGAAATGGGCCATGTATTATGAAGAAATGTGTGGAAAAAAAAACAAATCTCAGAAGTGCCCATAGCTGAGCTACACTCTAACAAGCTGAGTATATCTGCCCGTAGGTGAGCAGTGGTTTAACAGGTGTAAAATGAGTGCCCGTAGGTGAGCAGTGGTTTAACAGGTGTAAAATGAGTGCCCGGGGGTGAGCAGAGTTCTCACACACTGAAACTGTGTGCCCGTAGCCGAGCTGAGCGTAATATGCGTGCTGACAGCCAAACGGCACATAAGCCAGCATGACCCATTTGCGCGGAGCTGCGCCACGCGCCAACAAGCTAACTGACTGGCAACGTTTAGCAAGCTGTATCAAAACTGCCTTTACACAGACACACCTCCTAGCCTGTATAGACAGTCATAAAATATAAAAAGCAATGGCCAGGTTCGAACTCAGGATACCATGCACCATAGTCAAAGTACTGAACCACTAAGCCATGACAGTTGCTCTTAGAAATGCAGTAATAGCATATATATAGGAATGAATGGAAAGAGAAGCATGACAAAGCAGGTTTTGTGAAGCTGATACATTTCCAAAATGGCCAATCACAGATAAGTGAGGAAAAATGGCATATATAAGCCCCATAGGCGGGAATACACAGCATAACTGATTGTGGAACTGATTTGCAGCCAGGATGGCAGGTGTAGGAGAGGGTAGCTGCTTCCGAGCACAGAGGTGGGGCGTTGGGGAGTCCAAATATATGGTTTGGCTCCTCGTCCATGATCATGAGGCCCAACTCATGCAGGGCCAGGTCCTGTGGGGAGCATATAGGGCTGAGGCATGGGACCGGTTGGCTCATGATCTCACCAGTGCCACAGGAATACCAAGAACTGGTGAACAGGTCCATCACCACCATGTGGACCTGAAGAGATGGAAGCAGGACCAACTGAACCGTTGGATCCAAGAGGCCCGGCAAATGCCCAACGCCCCACTACTGAGTAAGTTACATGTAATTATTTATGTAAGAAGTTGACCTAGCTGATATTATGGAGATGTGTATTCCAATATTACTTCATTTATATTACAGCTGCAGGTGTCCTTTCCATGAACCGTCGAGCCCATGCCGATAGGCTTTTGCGGTTACGCCACCAGGCAGGTTAGTAATTCTCTCCATGTAACTGTTAGAAAATATAAGTATGACAGCTTGCAAAAGAGTGCGGTGTAGTCACTTATTAATAAAAAGTGCAAGTAACAGCTTAAGAGAGATTCTGCTAGTACTGTGTGATTACATAAGTGTGATGCAGCCTGTAATCCAAAAATAAAAATGAAACAAGTCTGAAATAAAGATGTTCCACCTGTAATATAATAGTACATAACCTGCAGCAGGCTGAAAATTACAGCTACACAAGCTGAGTAAAACACATGTGTGAAATATATCCCTGTTTAAATTCTGAAACATGACACAAGTGAGACTGTTGGAAAGGATTGTTATAACCAAGTAAAACATGTCAATAAAGCCTAGAATTAAGTACCATCCTGAATTGTAAAAATAAAACAAGTGAGAGTGTGAGAAAGAGGTATGAATCCACCAATAAAGTAGTAATAACTCCTGAATAAAGTATACTGCAGTCAGTACAGAATGAAATGAATGTGACAAGCACAACCAAACAGCAAAATGTCTGGAATAAAGTACTGAAGCTGGAATGTGTGTCCCAAAATCTGGATATGTTGCTCTCAGTTTGCAATATGCAGATTGTATGGTTGTATGAAATACCAAACATCCACAGTTGTCTACAGCCATATAAAGCAAATGTAGCAGGATGATGTAGCTGAACAGAGCCAGATATGAATGTGTATGAATAAAAATGAAATGTATATTGATGTAGCAGTAATATTCCTATCACCAACATGCATAAGTTTACACATAGGAAACTGTAGTCAGACCTGTAATGTGTATATATCTGCAGCTAGTAGAAATGTACAGCATATGTATAGGTATTTGAAGTTGTTAATGAAATATTTCTTCACCCTACCCTGTAACCACAAATAATCCATTCCACGTGAAATGAGTATGTGTATTCACAATTAACTCCCCTGGACAATTGTCCCATTGATTCATACATATTTGCATGTATGTTGATGCATGTGCCCTGTTCATACATCCAAACCTGATGGCCTGTTGCCATCACTCAACTCTGCATGTTGTTGGATTGTGTATTGCTGTTCAAATTATGCATGTGTTATGCTTGCTGTTCAACGGCTTGAATTTATGTGTGTTTGGTTAATGGGAATACTAATGCATGCTGTTACAACTAATTGTGAATGGTATTGCATGTTACTAACCCAAACTGTCATTAAATAATGCAAAACATAGGACGACAGGGAAGGCGGGTTCCAGCGGACCCACCTCTCCCACCTCAGCTGGTGAGTGCACCTGGCAGTAGTGCCCAGGCTGGACCCTCCTCCAGTGGCCCTGTGCCACCTGCGGGTGGAAACAATGCAGGGGATGGGGCTCGTCCCCCCTCTGTAAGCGTGGCCGGAGGAGAATATCCACTCACCCTCCGTAGTGTCCGGACTGTGGTGCATAGGGAGATCTGGCATGCTGTGCTTGGGCCCCTACGCCAGCTTGAGGCATGGGTGGCACAACTCACAGGTGTGCATGCTGCCCGTCCTACACAGCCCCCAGCACAGCCCTGTCCTGGGCAGTGAAGGCACAGTGGCAACTGCCCATGGGTGGGGATCTCAGTTCCACTGTTGCCATCTGTGGGATCATGGGCTCAAGATATCCAAACATCCATCCCCGTCAATTGTGTAACCCCCCCACATGTGTCATGCACCACCCCTGTATGCGTCTTGTTTGTCTTGTCTGTTAACCTCCCCTACCTACCTCCCCAGCTATACCAACTTCCTGTACCTGACATACCACTCTCACCTGAAAAAAAAAAAAGGGCACTCTGTACCCACAAAAACATTACGCCCCATACATAGCTGCCCATTTTGCACACATGTCTGCTGGACATGTAAACTGGCAATTACAATTGGCTGTACAACAAATATTATTGTTGTCCTCACACCTCTCTCAGGGGTGGAAGGTATCAAATTTCACACCAAATTACAAACATATGCATAGCTGTTGCTGACGAAGAAATGGGCAGCTATGGGCCTTTCCTACATCCCTCCTGCAAAACCCGAGCTTGTTTTCCTACTGTCCTACCCTCTTTGTGCCCCCTTTTTCACCACTGTCCTATCTCCACATTTTCTTTTCTTTAAAAGAAAATAGTGCGGGTGTGCGCGAGAGAAAGCACTTCTAAGCAGTAGTAAGCGGGAGTCTGCTTCTGTCCGCTTAGCTAAGCGTGTGTGCACGAAGCTAAGCGGCAGTGCGCATGCATGACCTCCGCACAAACCAGCGCTAACCTGCTTACAACTGCTTAAAAGTGCCTTAGTCACTCTGAATGACAAGGCCTGTAGTTTTCTCAGCAGCAAAATAAAATACCTATGTCAGTCTCGAACCCAGGACCTTGAAAACACTAGTCTGCATGACTTACCACTAAGCCATGACTGCTATACAAGAACATTGTGCTGAAAGAAATATATCATAAAATAGTAGGAAGTAATGTAAAGGGAATATAGCAAGTCCAGTAGACAAAGCATGTCATGTATATTTACTGTCAAATCTAGTGGAGTTGTAAAATAGTACTGTGTGATGATAAACAGCCATGCTAGTTGGTAGCTACTAGGTAATAATGTCACTGTAGCATCTGGCAAGCCACACACATACTCAGAGCAGGATAAACACTGCCATAGTTGAATAGATAAGAGCCCAGACATAGCAACTGTGATTGACTTACAGGGATGCCCCTGATGTGAAAACAAATGTCAACTGTGCCCCTCTGACACCCTGTCAAATGTACTAACAGCAGGCAGAAAGGTGTAACTACACATGCGATGGTAACTATGAATTACTGAAAGTATGCACCACTTGCACGTCACAAATGGTGTAGTAATACATATGCTCAAAATAACCCAAAGTCACAACTGCTGAATACCAGAATATTTCATTGGAGTATCCCACTGATATGTACCATTCCATGAGGCTGATAAAAGATGCACCTGAGAGTATCTGAGGCCTGCTCAGCAGCATGATCAAATAGCCTTGTAAGTGTCAAGACCCACACCATGGCCAGACCACACTGCATGCAGTAACACTCTACCACAACAAACACATAGGGAATTGCTGCCCAAACAGAGTTAGCAAGCATTACAAGCTGTGAATGTAAATGGAAAATAGGAAAGCCATAGCAACACATTACAGGAAAGATACCTAACAGGCATACAAGGAGTGAACGTAAAGGCCAAATATTGAAACCATAGCAACAGATTGCAGGAGCCACTGCTATATACCAGTTACACCACAATCCCCACAGGAAAGTAAACACACCCATATACACAGTATTACTAGTCGTGGGTGTCAGTTTACATACACATGGAGAAGAGAACACTGGTGGAAGGAATGCTCAGCTTACAGAACAACATGCATTGCAGTGTCTACAACACAGCCTGAAATATGAGAGACATACCAACCCTTACACTCACAGAACAGTGTCCACAGCAAACCACCATGGTCCCCACCCTGATAATCTGAAAGGGCTATGCCTACCTAACAGACCTTTTTATAGCACTGTCCTGAAATCACAGTGAGAACTGCAATCACTACACAACAGGCTGCATGCAATTAGTAAATGCTGGCTAACAATTGGTGCAGAGGCCATCACATGGACATGTGCAGATACCTACAAAAGCATCCTGTACTCCCAGTCCACACATGCAATACTTTCATTGCACCCTCTGGAGGTAGAGACAGAGAGAGAGAGAGAGAGAGAGAGAGAGAGAGAGAGAAAGAAAGAGAAAGCGAAAGAGAAAGAAATAAAAAAAAAATAAACAGTAACAACAAAACAAAGAGGCTGACAGCAGGCCAAGTAACTGCAAGCCTACGCAAACAGCTGCAACAAATACAGGTAATGTAAAGTACTACTATAATAGTCTACATACTGTGAACCCTCCAGTTGTGTTATTGGTCTGTATCTATGTATATGAAGATGCGCATAGGGCCGGGGACATACTGCAACTGTCACTGAAGGCTCTACATACATATGTATGTGACGGTAGCTATGTGCACATAGCAATGTAGGTTGTAGTAAAATGTACAAGGAGGTTGTACAGTAATGGATGTTCATCAGTATGTTACTGTGTGTATACATATGTGGAACTAAAAAGGAGTATATATATATATATATATATATATATATATATATATATATATATATATATGTATATATATATATATATATATATATATATATATATATATATATATATATATATATATATAATATGCATATGTGTATACATAGATAGAGAGGGATGTAGAAATACATAGACAGATATAGTTCCACAGTGTCATACTTTAGTACTAGGCTATCTGCAGACAGTGTGTAGAATAGAGTTAGAAAATTGTGCCTCTGTATAGTAGTGACACAGCGAAGACCCCCGTACATAATAGCATCAGTTCACTGTGCTTCTGTCTAGTGGTGACACAGAGATGACCCCTGGTGTAAACCTATGATCTCCCATCCACTCGTCAAGAATTCACATGAAGAGTGTCAGTGAGGGTCTCTGCCTAACATGAACTGGGATCCTGTTCCACAGTATGGGAAGCCTCTGAGTTATGGATCTGTCCCTACAGCATGTCCTATTCATATGTGTGCTGAGGTTTAAATCTGTAGCTGTTGTGGTTCTCATGGATTTGGATTGTATGAGGTGGAACATGTCCATCAATTCCTGATTGGACATGGCCTTGTACATCAGGCACAGATCACCTCTATGTAGGCGGTATGCTATGGAATAGAGCATGAGTTTCTTTAGTCTGGCAGCATATGACATTTGTTGGAGACCCTTGATCCTCCTGGTGACATACTTATGAGGTCCCCCTAGCTGTTGCAAGTGCCAGGTGAGGTACATACCAAATGGGGCATAGTACACAGTCATGGGCCTGATAAGGGAGGAGTATAGGGGTGCAATGACCTCTTTTGATCTGGATGTGAATCCCTTCATGATAAGGTGGGCAAGGTAGGAAGTCTATCCAACCACTTTGGCAATGTGGGTGTCAAATGAGAGGTCAGTATCGATTAGTGTCCCCAAGTCTCTAATTACTCTGTCTGTACTCAGTGGGTTACTGTCTATGTGATAATATGTGGGTACCTTGTCCATCCAAAAGGGTATGACTAATACATTATTTGGCATGCAGTTTAAGGCCATGACTCCGGCACCAGTTGTTGGTTTCAGTGAGGCCTTTCTGTAGGATGTATGTGTCAGCTGGTGTATCGACTATGGCGCCTAGTATGCAGTCATCTTTGAACATTGTCAGCCACTACCCTCCCATGTTTGCTTCCACATCTGAGAAATAAATGCCAAACATGAGGGGTCCCAGGACAGAGCCCTGTGGGACACCACTTGTGACTGGCTCTGAGTCTGACATGGCACCAGTGATTTTGACTTTAGGGTTTCCATCCATTAGCCAGTTTGCAACCCATCTTGTGACATATGGATTTACATTTAAGCTGTTGAGCATGTCTGTGATGCCAGAGTGGGGTATTGTGTCGAAAGCCTTAGCCAAGTCCAGGTAGGCTGTATGAACCGCTGTGCCCTCGTCAATGGCTCTAGTGACTGATTTGAAAAGGTCAACCAGGTTCAAAAGGCAGGATCTGCCCTCTACAAAGCCGAACTGGGTGGGATCAAGTCTTTGTAAGTCCCCAATGTCTCTGTGTATGAGTTCCATAATGATTCTTTCCATAGCGTTGCAGACCAGGCTGGTTAAGCTTATGGGGCGGTAGTTACCAGGGTCTGTAGAGGTGCCTCCTTTGTGGAGTGGGACTACTGTTGCTGTATGCCAGTGTCCAGGTACATATGCTGTAGTAAGGCTATGGTTAAATAGCATTTTATGTGCGGGTTTAGCTCCTCTTGGAGTTCACGTAGCACGCAACCTGCGATACCGTCGGGTCCCATTGATGCTGTATTTATAGCTTTGCTGAGGGCGGTTCTCAGCTGGACATCTGAGATGACAGGGAGGTTACAGTCAGCTGGGATAAGTAATTCCTCATGTTGGGGTGAGGGAGGGGAGAAATCTGCACTGAACCTGTCTGCCAGAATGTTGGCAGTATCTGTGTGTTCAGTGTAGCTTTTGTCACTGTGAACTTACCCTGAACATATCTGAGGGTTTCCACCCAGGTGTTTAACATAGCAGAAGAAGGCCTGGTGGTTATCTGTAGTGTCCATAGTGATTTCCCACTCATTGTTGGCCTTGCATGTTTGTATGAGAGAACGTAGCATTCTACTAGTGCTGATCAGAGATGTCGTATCTTTATGGAATTCTGCTCTGTCGTGCAGTAGCTACCTTCTGTTGTTATACAATTTGTTCATGACTGGGTTCCACCAGACATGATGCCTGCCCTTGGTTGAGAGGGTCTTGGTTTTATTTGGGATTGCATGATCCATGCATTCTTGGAGATGTCCATAGAAAGCATTTGTAAAGGAGTCTGCACTGTGGGGTGTGGTTTCCACTGGCCCAGTGGGCTTAAAGGATGCCAACTCAGTTTTAAGAAGTGTAAAGTCAGCATTTGAGAGGTTTCTCACTGTAGTCTTTTGTGTTGTGGGGGAGGTGGGATATGTATATCCAGGGTGATTAGTCTGTGGTCAGATGTGACTAGTGAGGGGTATACTTCCGGTGTGTAGCACATTGTCCCCATGTTTGTGATGATCAGGTCTAGTATATCATCTCCCCTTGAGGGAGAGGTGAATATCTGTTCCATTGCATTTGACTTAGTGAAGTCTGGGAACCTTTGGGCTAGGGTGTTTGGGCTAGAATAATGCACTCAGTGTATGTTAGGGTAGTTGAAGTCTCCCAATATGATGGTGTGTGGTGGGACATTCATATCCTCCAATGTCTTCAGGAAGGCTGACTGTGGTTCCTGAGATTGGGAGGATGGTCTGTAACATGCTACCAGTTGTATAGCAGGTTTGCCTATGGTTATTTGCACCTGGATTGTCTCTGATGCTTCATGTGTTGCCACTAACCTGGAGGTGTGGGTGTCCTTCATGAATATGGACACTCCCCCCTCCCTTTTTGCTTTGGCCTGAGTTTTGGGGCCAAAAAGCATGATACAAGGTATAGCCTGATACCGCTGGTGTGCTCTCAGGAGCCTTGAACCAGGTTTCACTTACTGCACAGACATCGAGATTGATAGAATATGTACATACAGATATATGTAATACACACATACATATATAGATATATGTAGATAGATATACATATACAGATAGATCTGACTGACAACAGATATGTCTGTATATGACTATCTCTCTCTCTCTGTCCCACCCCCTCTCACTCTCCCTCTGTCTCTCTCTCTCTCTCTCTCTCCCCCTCTCTCCCCACATCTATATGTATATATCTACATCTATATATACATATATATATACATATATATATATATATATACAAATATATATATATATATATATATATATATATATATATATATATATATATATATATATATATATATATATATATATATATACTGTGTGAGGCACATGTGTGCAGATGTATTGCAACAGGTGCCTGGTTTCAAAGGCATGGAGTGAACACCAGTTTGGATACTGGAGTGCCATACCCCATTCAAAAACACTGACACCAGTAACCACCACATATGTGCATGCCTGCCCACCACTGCATGTGTCAGGGGGGAACAGAGGCAACAACTGTACAATAGGCTCCCCATTGATATACACAGTGGCACACTACTCCTGTAATACCTGTACATGGAATGTGTCAGCGGACATGGTGTGTCAGCTATGGAGATGTAGGTCATTGTACCCCTCTACACCCCACAATGTCCTACACGGTATGTACCTCACATGACAGCTACAGATATGGAGAAGGACACAGACATACGCAAGTAACTGTGTCAATGCACTCAAACACATTACCTATGCAGAGTGACTGACAAGACCACAGAGTGCACACAGACTACCTACATAGAGGTTATCACTGCTGGATATACATAGTTCGTTCACACCCATGACAGTTGTCTAACAACCATGGTAACACCTCCAACATCCACAACACAAATTACCTATGTCTGTCGTCCTTGTCACTGCAGTATAGAGCACATGGTGGAGGTACAGGTCCCTACCCACAGATACAACATACCCTGTAGTAAACCATACAGAATTAAGAAGCAAGGCACACCATGAGTAGATGTCAGACATACCCCTGCTGAATGTTATGCAGATAGGTAATATGTCATATGAGTCACCATATGTAACTGTTTGTAAGGAGCAGGTACGATCATAACACATGTGTCACAAGGGGCAGGGTAGCATAACAGTATGCTGCTGTAGGCCCAGGGCCAAAAGCACACTACCTACCTAAGACACAATGCACACCCATGAACACATTGCAAACCAAATATGTAAGGTTTAATGTGTGTGCCAGTGAATGGGTGCATGTTATGTACTGGTGTGATTGCTCACCATGACTGTCTATCTGTCATGGTAGTGTGTGTCCTTGGTGTGAGGCCAGAGACAGATGTGTGAGATATTGCGATCAACACATACTACATTGCCATATGTTGTGCTGTGTTACCCTGTATGTCACTGTGGTGTAGGTGGGGTTATGGCAAGTATGAGTAGTGTGCATTACCATTGAAATATGTAACGTGCATTGTGTGCAGTGCATGGGCTGATAATGTTCCCCATACAGTACCTTGATACAAACCCCCAGTGTCAGGTTGTGCATTGGACCTGAACCAGTGTGCTGACTGCTGCAGTATACTAGTCTGTCATATGGAGTGTGCCAGGTACTGTTGCACAGTTGTTGGATGAGCACTGATATCTGGTCATTTACATGTGTATCCCCCAATAGACAGACAGATGCTATATATGGTGGTTAAGTTATATCACTACAGTCGAGTATTATGTGTATTATGTGTGCCATAGTTTGCTGACAGATATTGCTGACATATTTTCCTTCTACTTTTCAGGGCTATGGTTCACCAGCGAAACCCTGTGTACTCTGCTGCAGTGGAGGAAGAGATACACCAGAGCCTGGAGCGGGATTTCACAATACTCTTTTCCTGCACCACCCAGAACCAGCAGGAGAGGGCTGCACTGTGGCAAGACCTGGTCCGTCGGGTAAATGACATAGGCACACATAAGCAGACATATGAGCAGGTACGTCATCACTGCAGTGATTTAATTAGAAATGTCCATCAGCATGCGTCGGATATCCACAGGCAGCAGCTTGCCACAGGTGGTGGGGTGTCTAGACATCCCCCCCTCACCAGACTGGAGGGACTACTCCTAAGTGTTGTGGCTCCAGCCCAACAGCAACAGCAGCAGCATACATGTGTAATGATGGAGGCTGGAGCCACCCAGCAGCAGGACACGGAGCGTGCAGGTAACATGCCATGTGTATAGTTGACCATTCTGTACACTGTTAGGTTATGCATGTGTGAGGTGTGTCCTCGTTTTGTAGCTGTAATCTTGGTAATTATTGTGCAAGAATGATATTCTCAATATCAGCAGTAGACCTGTGGAAGCTAACTGTTGCACTACTGAACTGTATCATACCCACAGTATCAATGGCACAGGTGTGCCCACTGACAATAAATGTCTCATTTCTGCAGGTCCCTCTGGTGTAACAGCAAGGCAGCCTATCCATGCTGGTGAGTGTGTAATACCATTACCTTCAATACACCTGATACTAACAGTAATAATAGGCTGAAGCAGTAGTGTTATGTGTTTGATTGCAGGTGTGTTTGTGTCTGTGTGTTGGTATCTCATATACTGAGGTGTGTGCATGTGCCCATGTGCACATGTGTGCATGTGTGCATGTGCCCATGTGCCCATGTGTGCATGTGTGCATGTGCCCATGTGTGCATGTGTACATGTGTGCATGTGTGCATGTGCCCATGTGCCCATGTGTGCATGTGCACATGTGTGCATGTGTGCATGTGCCCATGTGTGCATGTGTGCATGTGTGCATGTGTGCATGTGCCCATGTGTGCATGTGTGCATGTGCCCATGTGTGCATGTGTGCATGTGTGTATCAGTGGTGACATTGTGTACACATTGTAAACTGTGTTTCCTGTCTTACTCCCACAGGTTCTGGTGCTGCTCTGGTGTTGTGCAGCAGGGAACCTGAATCAGCTGCTGTGGATAGTGATAATGATGATACCTGTGTAATGGCACGGGTAGGTATGCCAGGGTCCGTCATTGGTCAGCCAATTGACACTACACAGCTGTCGACCCCATCAATGTGCACAGTCATCCTGCCAATACATCCTTTGTCACCAATGTCCCTAGGTGATGGACAGGATACAGTGGGCATTGACCAGGGTAATGTGGTATCGGTGGCACATGCATCCCCACACAGCAGCCATGGCTGGGGTCCTGACATGGTACCACACAGGCAGACATCCAGGGGTTCTTGTGGGAGCATCCGTGGGCATACCACCCCTGTCAGACATGCCCACAGAGGTCTTTCAACCTCAGCTATGTTTTGCAGGCACAGTCACGTATGGAACGGTACACCAAACAGGGTCTGAGGGAGCTGAGAGCATGTCACACAGCTATGAGTGACAGTATGCGTGATGTTGCGGCTGCCATCCATAACTTCACTGAGGTCATTGACAGACGTTGGGGGAACACATTAGATCTGTTCCATAACTACATGTCCATGAGCCAGGGCAATGGTGGATGGTTGAGGCATCGACGTGGCCGTATGTCAGCAACAGCAGCAGCTGGCTGCCATCGCGGATGACAACAGGCCTGCGGCCACTAACATAGTGCCAGCAGCAGCCCCAGCAATGCTGGGTCTGTGCTGTCATCAGACCACCTGAGGAGACCACGTGTATGTGGCTCTGGACAGTCGCAACAGGGACCTGTCTTTAGTCACCAACCACCTGCTTCTGATGACAGTACCCAGTCTGGCTTAGTACCTGATATGGTCCGTAGCACCCCTGCCAGGCACAGGTACCGTGTCCATGGCCACAGACAGTGATCTGTATGACCTGGCAGGTACAGTCTGTGGCTGTCGACAAACACCTGTATATGGCAGCCATGACGTGGGACTGTGTGCATGCATACACACATGCAATTTGATAACACCTAGGGCTACCGCATACAAGCACACACTGCATCAACATTGCCCCATCTTGTACTGCTGTCCCTCACCAACACACACACACAGACATGTCAATTGGTTGTATCAGTGGCAGACTCAGGCATACCAGATACACACCCTGTGCATATGATGAAACTGTGCTACCTCCTGCAATCTGTAACATCGGTGCAGGAACAGGTTAACATGGTGCTGATGCACAGGGTGACTACATAGAAGTGTTGTAATAGTATAATGTTGACAACAGTACAGTGTAATGATATCATTGTGGGTATATCCCAGCATGCCTGATGCAGTTACAGTATGAATGTCATTGTATTGTTTTGTACACCCATAGTAATTACCATAGTGTACTGTCTGCACATCTTTGCATACTGGTGATGAGGCTGTCAAGAGATGGCCACCTACATAGGTAGCACAGGGGATACGAATATGTACATATTGATACTCAATGATGGTCATGTCAACTGCGAGTTGCATGCTGTCCACACTCGACTCTGCAATGAGGATGTTTGAGGATGTTGATATCTATGCAGTAATACACAACAGGTTCAAGACTCACAAGAGCACACTAGCACTACAAGGTCACACCTCATACCATGCATGACAGCACCAAAACACAGAACTAACTAAGACAGGAGGGAGAGTCTCCATACATGTCAAGGATACTGTGGTGCCAGGACAGGTAGCATACATCATACTAAGTCTGGAACTGCTGAGTGAGGGCTCAGTGTCTGTTATTTAACATGTGTATTATTACAGGTATGAGCACTTGGGTATCAGGCCAGTTATTCAACATTACGAATGTACATGGTCTATACACTTGTGGGGGGTGGCCCTGGACCCAGCCCGTCTGACCTGTGAATGTCTGGGTACAGGCTTATAGTGCCTGCATATATGCACTCTTACCTACTGGAAGTCGTACACCTTGTTTGTTGTAGCATAGTCTACATGCAGGCCTGCTAACTGTAGCTTTGTTTGTATGCATGTTTGCTTGCTATGTTCCTGAAACACTGATTCCACCTGCCATGCAGATTTACAGTGCCTCTGTGGATCCCTAGTGACATCTGTATTGCTTACTGTACTGATGTCCATGTCTCACTTGACAGAACATCACTGTTTGTCCTGTTTGCATGTAGGTTGCCTGTAACACACTGCATATGACTTACCTCACCTTTGCTCAAGACAGCATTCATATATGCCAGCACTAACAAATCAGGAGCACTACACCCTCACATACTCACCTTGAGTACCTTGTTCCCCATTGGCCCTATGTGTCTTTACTTAGTATGGGATTCACAATGCTATGGTAGCATGTGCAAAGGTCATCTGTCAATCTACTCTCTGGTCCACTTGGTAAATTTGTGAGTCATGTTGCAATGTTACAGCTGCCTCATGTACACAGACAACCCTCTCCCCTTCCCATACACTTACAACACATGTGAGAGATGCAACCACATAGCCAAACTGGGGGCTAAGCTCTCTTAACTCAGTACTGGCATACCTTGTCAGGTGGAGTGGGATACTACAGTGAATACAGTACCAGTCTCACATAGACCTGCCATGACCGCAATCCAAACACAGAAACACACAGGTACATTCTTGGACTCTCAGAATAGCATCCTGCCTGAGCAGCTGACACCTGTAAAGCAGACACACAAGCAAACGTTAAGCCAGAGCAGAGCACGTGCAATACATAGCTCACAAAGCCTGTGTGCCAAACAGTCACAGGCCATACAGCTTGACAACACACCTTCTACAGTTGTATGAGGTACCTCTATCATCAGGTACACTGAGGACCTGCTCACCAGGCTGAACAAGATGAAGGTCACGCTGAGATGCCCGTTGGGCACTATGATCCACCACATAACACAAGCATACAGGTCACTCCAAGGCATGTAGAAATATGACTCAGTTATTGTCTGTGCCAGTGTGTATGACCTGTGACGCACCTCCCTGGACTATATGTTAGGAGACATAGAGGGGCTGTCTGAGCTTGTGGCACAGGCTGGTATGACCCTGACCTTGAGTAGCATCTTACCCTCACCAAGAATGCTGCCACAATATGTAGACAGGATGATCAGTTTCTACAATTACCGTATGTTTTGGTGACATTCAAAGGGGATCCAATGCCAGTCAGTGTGGGATTACATGCTGGACAAGCCACGATGCTTTGCTTGGGACAGCTTGCACCTGTCACCCATGGGCCATTGTATATTGGCAGAGGCTGTTGCTACACACATAGTGCCTTTGTATGCAAGGCTGACATTACATAGCCACCTACACAGGTATCACACGGGATAGGACACTAATAGTAATGCTACTCAACAGCAGCAGTGTAAACCTCAAGATGCATGCAGTGGAAACTGTCCTTAGCATGGGGTACAGCAATATCCATGCAGTATCAGACTCCTGGTACAAGGCTCCCAGGTGCACACCATCACTGCCAGGTCATACCTCATACCATGCTTGTCGTCCCCTACACATGCACCAAACCAGAACAGGGGGGATGTATCCAAAGGCACCTCAGATACACACACCCCCAGGTTGGTGGCACAGCACAAAGCATCAGAGCCTATCCATGTGCAACTAACAGTGGGTTAGACTGCCTTCAGGTTCATAGCCTGGCACACACCACCCTCCCATACCCAGGAAACCCACTTGGCCTTCCTGACAACACTGGGAATATGAAAGTCTTTACAAACACCATTATATGGGTGGACTGCGACTACCCAAACATGGAGTGTGAGCATTACTCTAGCTCCAAGACCCTATCTAAAGGGTTCTTAGCATTCATTCCCTGCATTGCTATGGAACAACTTGTTACCACTCCCACAAGAGGTGACAACATGCTGCATCTGTTCATCACCAACATGTGGACTATATGCTCCAGTCCAGTCATGTATCCCTCACTGGTGGGATGACACCATCTACAACCCACACTGTATATTCACATACCACATGCAGCCCCTGCACAGAACACCACAGTCATACAGTTGTCTAATGCATATTCCATGTATTCACATGAGCCAGGCTTTGGACATGGGAACAATTGAAGTTCACAGGTACATATGTGTAGGTGGCACACACATACATCATGTGTGCAGTGACATTACTGATATAATGTATGTCTTGCAATATTGGGAACAACACCCCACACATATGGACAAACTGTGTGACAAAATTACACATGGTGTTTGTAGGATACAAATCCCTACCTAACTATGTTATGACACTTGTGAGAGACGCAGTAGCAGAGCGTGCTATTCAAATTACTGGGAGGATTGCTTTCTCCTGCTGTACTTATAGGGTGCTGACATCATCAGTGTTTAGACAGTGGAATATGCAGCATGTGTTGTGTAGTAATAGTTGCCAAAAGGGACACTTCTCTTAGACATAGCATTGCACACACTACTCCTCCCCACACAGTCACACATACACTGAGCACTTGCAGGATTCAAACCCCTACCTAACTATGTTATGACACTTGTGAGAGATGCAGTAGCAAAGCGCGCTATTCAGATTACTGGGAGGATTGCTTTCTCCTGCTGCACTTATAGGGTGCTGACATCATCAGTGTTTAGACAGTGGAATATGCAGCATGTGTTGTGTAGTAATAGTTGCCAAAAGGGACATTTCTCTTACACATAGCATTGCACACACACACTCCCCCCCACACAGTCACACACATACTGAGCACTTGCAGGATTCAAACCCCTACCTAACTCTGTTATGACACTTGTGAGAGACACAGTAGCAGAGCACACTATTCAAATTACTGGGAGGATTGCTTTCTCCTGCTGTACTTATAGGGTGCTGACATCATCAGTGTTTAGACAGTGGAATATGCAGCATGTGTTGTGTAGAAATAGTTGCCAAAAGGGGCATTTTTCTTACACATAGCATTGCATACACACTACTCCCCCCCACACAGTCACACACACACTGAGCACTTGCAGGATTCAAACTCCTACCTAACTCTGTTATGACACTTGTGAAAAATGCAATAGCAGAGCACACTATTCAAATTACTGGGAGGATTACTTTCTCCTGCTGTACTTATAGGGTGCTGACATCATCAGTGTTTAGACAGTGGAATATGCAGCATGTGTTGTGTAGTAAATGTTGCCAAAAGGGACATTTCTCTTACACATAGCATTGCACACACACTACTCCCCCCCCACACAGTCACACACACACTGAGCACTTGCAGGATTCAAACCCCTACCTAACTATGTTGTGACACTTGTGAGAGAAGCAGTAGCAGAGCGCTATTCAAATTACTGGATATCATTTCTGCTCCTGACATATGTATAGTGTGCTGATATCATTATGTATGAAGATATATGTGCATCTGTTACTATCCATCAGTACAGGGGAGAGCATATCTATGCATTAACTTTGCACAGGCACAGTGGCCTACTGTACTGCAGAGGCAGTCACCAAATACACTGTGGATAGCCTTCTGTATTCCCTAGGGACAACAGCCTAGTATTGCACTCTACGGCCATATGTTTACCTGTCAGATGCAAGTATCTGTTGCTCATATACTGTTTGTGGGTCTTTATTGCCATAGCTTTCCCTATCTCTATGAACAACTTGTGTACAGTGGAAGATGTTTGCATATGAGTGGGATCCAGTACTTTACTTATGTCTCTGTTGTAATTTCACTGTGTGCACTGGGCAGATTTCTGTATTGTGGGAGGTTCCTGTGTTAACACATACAAATGCCAGATATGTGTGTGCAACTGCTGAACTGTGACATGGCCTAAGTGTGTCAGCATGTCCAGTTCACAGTTTCTATGGCTTCTTGACGGACACGTCTCATTTATCTAAGTGTGCGAGCATGCCCAGTGTGAACTTTACTTATGTTGGGATCTGTGGTCCACCACATTTGTGTTTGTGTGTGGACGTCATCTATATTTCACATGTACAGTTGAGTGTTGGACATCAGGTTGTGTTCTTACTGCCTGACTGCTTTGTGTCTGAACCTAACAGGCATTATGCTGTGCCTGCAAGGTCACTATGGGATAGTTTGCATACAGTTGTCAACATCCTTTCCTACTGACCAAACAGTTGTATTGTCATATAGTGTACTGGTGCAGTACTTTCACTGTGGTGGACAGTATCATCGGTTTCAGTCCTATCACTGCTTGTAATATTTATAGTGAGCACACCAGACTGGTTGGGGGCCAGTTGTGCAGATATGACCATGTGGCATTTTGTTCAGATATGGACAGCATAGTACATGATTGTCCGACATTGTTAATGTATTCCACAACTTGTGTGGACAGTGACAAACAATGGCCATGTGCCCTAGTCCATTTGTAATGCTAGTCAGAGAGTGTTTGTCCTTCAACACACATTTACTGGTGTTTGCCATGACATATGTCAAGGTTAGTGTGCTGTGCCTCTGTCTACCTGTGACATACAGGTGATATCCAGGGTACAACTACCATCTCCCATCCAGTCATCATGATTCCTCTGGATGACAGTCAGTAAGGGACTCCCTGGATAACCTGTACTGGGAGTTTAGTCGTGAGTGGAGTGAGCTTCTGGGTTATGGACCAATCGGTACAGCATGTCCTGTTTATATCTGTGCTGGGGTTCAGGCCTGTCAGCTGCATAGGTCACCAGCATTCGGATTTTACATGGTGCCAAATGTCCATTGATACCAGCTTGGTCATGGCTTTATACATCAGGCACAGTTCACCTCCAGCCAGGTGGCATGGCACTGTGTGGAGCTGCAGTTTGTTTAATCAGGTGACACATGGCATCTGTTACAGCTCTGCGATCCTCCTGGTGGGGTTTTTGTGGGGTCTTTCCAGTTGATGCAGGTGTCTGCTAAGGTACATCCCTGAAGGGCGATTGTACACAAATGTGAGGCTGCTGATGGATGACTGGAGAGGCACATTGACCTACCCTGACCTAGCTGTGCTTACCTTCATGATTAGGTGGGTATATGGTATGTTTCTGTAACCACTACAGACACATGGTTGTCACATGCAGGATATCTATCACCTTGTGTCCCCAGGTCTCTTATTGCTCCTGATGTACTTACTGGGTTAACACCTATGTGGTAATTTCTGGCCATGTACTGTGTTTCCACAGGGGATGACTATACACTATTCTGCATTTAGCTTGTTGGCATGGCTGTGGCACCAGTAGTCTGTTTCTATGTGTGCCTTTTGTAGGTTTCTTGTGTCAGCTGGAGGGTCCAATATGGTGGGTAGTTTGTAGTCCTCTGCAAACCTGTTCAGATAGAGTCCTTCCATGTTAGCCTGTACCTATGTGACATATATATCATACAAGAGAGGTCCCAGGACCATGCCTTGTGGGATGCCAATTGTACCTGGTTTGCAGTCTGACATGGCTGCAGCATGTCTGACCAGCTCAGTTTTGTCCTTGAGCTGGTTTGCAATCCATCTACTTGGATAGGGGTTTATAGTTAGGCTGGTGAGCTTATCTGTACTGCCAACTAGGGTATTGTATGGAAGGGTTTAGCAAAGTCCAGATAGGCTGTGTGATCCACATTCCCCACATCAATGGCCTTGGTGCACGTTTCACATGAGTCAGACATGTGTAAGGGGCAGGATCTGCCCTATGACAGCCACACTGGGTAGGGTCCAATGTCTGTAGGTACCCAATCTCGTTATTTCTGGGATCCATGATCATCCTCTCCATTACTTTGCAAACCTAGATAGTCAGGGTTGGGGGTGATAGTTTGCAGTATCCATTCAGGCACCCCCTTTGTGGTGAGGGATCATTGTTGCTGTACACTGCTCTTTGTTTACATATCCTGTGGTAAGACTGATAGTGTGCAGTACTGCTATTTGGTGTTCCATTCTTCCTACAGTACTTGTTGGACACAACCCAGGACACCATCTGGTACCATTGATGCTGTGTGCTGTGCTTTGTAGATGCTGGCTGTTACCTCAGCATCTGCAATGTCAGGGGGGCCAGCTCTCTGCTGGGATAGATATTTGGCAGTTAGGTGCTGGTGGGGAGTTTGCAAAGAATCTGTTAGGTAGGATGTTGGCAATGTGTATGAGTTTGGTGTATTGTTTGTGATATTAGAGTACTGCAGAGCATATCTGTGGTTGATCAACATGCTTCCTACCATCAGTTAGGACAGCTGTGTGATATTCCTTTGTGTCCTGCACAATTTGTATCGTCATAGGTTCATAGGTTCATTCTAGGCTATCTGCCTTGGCCTTGTTTGAGCATGGACAGACTGTGTGTGAGTTTAGACACCCCTTGCAATGTGCATATTATGCCCATGTAGGGTTTACTTTACTAGATGTGACACAAGGATGGCCTCCAGTGTACACCTACTATCTCCCGTGCACTTCACCAGATTTCTCTTGTTGAGTATGAGTGTGGAGCTCAGCCTGTCATGGACTGGGATTCTGTTTCAGAGTGTAAGGAGCCTCTGGGTTATGGATCTGTCCCTCCAGCACATCCTATTTATCTATGTGTGGAGATTCAGATATCTCACTGTGGTGTCTCTGCTGGATTTGGGGTTTCTGCAGTGGAGCATGTCCATTCATTTTGGATTGGACATGGCCTTGTACATCAGGCATACATCGCCTCTGACTGGGCAGTATGCTTCTGAATTGGGCTGTGGTTTCTTCAGCCAGGCTGCAGATGTCAAATGTTTGGACCCTTTATCCTGTTGGTGAGGTACGTTTGGGGTCTTTCTAACTGCTGCAGGTGTAAGGTAAGGTACATCCGAATTGGGGCATTGTGGTTATGTATGGGCCTGATAAGGGAAGAGTATGGGGGCACAGTGACCTCTCTTGATCTACATGTGCATCCTTTCATATTAAGGTGGGCAATATAGCAGGTCTTCTTGGCCACCTTGGCAATGTGAGTGTCACATGACAGGTTACCGTCCACTTGTGTCCCTAGGTCCCTGATTACTTCTTCCATACATAATGGATTGCCACCTATGTCATACTTTGTGTGTGCCTTGTTTGGTATTTGTTGAGACATTCATACTCTGCAGTGTCTTCAGGAAGGCTGGCTGAGGTATCTCGGTTTGTGAGTGTGGTCTGTAGCAGGCTTCAAACAGGGACACAGTTTGAGCCACTGTTACTTGCCCATGGATAGTCCATGCTGCTTCTTGCTGTGGTACCAGCCTGGGGGTGTGGTTATCCTTGACAATTACAGATAGCCACACTCCTATTGTAGTGTGTTCTATGTTTTGGAGCTGTAGAGCATGGTATGAGGCATAACCTGGTAGTATTAGGGTGCTCCTGTGGGCCTTGACTCAGGTTTCTGTTACAGAACAGATATTACCATTCTCCATGCTGTGGTGGGTTTGGTCTGCATGCACCTTGCAGGTTAAACTTCTGCCATTGGGTAGCATTACGTCCAGGTTGTTATCCCTTGTGCTACCTATGGTGGTGGGTTTGTGTTTCCAGCCTTACCTATTCAAGGCACAGTGGGGGTGACAACAGCCTTTGCCAGTATCCACACAGCCAGGTGTGCTGGGTGCGTGCCATCCCTAGCAGGTGGGGCATCATGTATTGCTCAGCATGTCAGCCCAGGCTGTCAGCCATGTGTTCCCCCTTGCTAACAGCAATACTTCAGCCAATTATTGTACTTAATCTTGTTGTCTTCATAGTATGGCATCATGCTTGGTGAGGGTGAGATGTTAGGCAGGGTCTTCATGTTTGCATATACTAGATGGTGTTACATTGCTTAACACAGGGCAATCATGCCTCAGGTGGTGCTGCAGGGCTGCTTCTGTCAGATGCACATACTACACTCCCTGTACATGTTTGAGAGCAGGTTGTGTCATGTTAGACATCCCTGTTACTATATAAGTGAGTCAGAGAGGGGTATTATTCCCAGGGTTCCTACTGAGCCAGTGTATGTGCTATGCGTTGCCTCTTTGTCAAGGCCAGGGCATACTGGGCATGCCTCCTTCTGCCTACTGGGGCAGGCTCAGGTTGTTTCTCCTCCGAGTCACGCTCTGCCTGTGATGGCCTTGACAATGGTGGGGAGCTGTTTGTCCCGGCCCTATGCTGGTCCTGCTGCAGCTGTTTTCGCAGAATCATATTATGTAACATAGCACATACCATGACAATCTGGGTACATGTAGTTGTTGAGTACTGCAAGGCTACACCAGATGTGTCCAGGCACCGGAACTGTGACTTGAGCAGCCCAAACACATGCTCTATTACATTTCGTGTTTGTGCGTGTGCCTCATTATGGCGTTCTTGTTTAGGTGTGTGTGTGTTTCTGATGGGTGTCATCAGCCACAGCTCCAGTGCATATCCAGCATCCCCCACTAGGTGACCATGAGGGATGTCCCCATTGGCAAATGTCTGGTACAGCTGCGTCAAATGCCAGATATGGAAATCATGGTAGCTCCCAGGGCAGCCAGCACACACATTCATTATTATGCCCTGGGCATCACACATGACCTGGCAGTTGATGGAGGGGAAGCCCTTGTGGTTAATGTAGGCCCTACCCAGCTCACCGGCTGGTGCTTTGATGCATATGTGCATGCAGTCTATTGCACCCACTACCTCAGGGTATTCCGCTATTTGATGGAAGAGATGCATATTGCTGGCCAGTACCTCACGGGAATTGGGGAAATATACATGCTCACCGACATGTGCTGACATGGCATCCAGGAACTGGTGCAGTACCCTGGAGGCTGATGCCTGTGATATCCCCATCATATCACCAGTTGGTCTCTGGAAGATACCTGTTGCTAGTATTCTTAGGCAAACACATACCTTGGTTTCCACTGGGATGGGTTCCCCTCTGTTGGTTCTGTGTGTGAGGCGTGGCCTGCACAGCTCAACAATTTGCTGCAGGAGGTCTCTGTCCATTGTAAAGTGCTCCACTATCTCCAGCTCATGTAACCTCTGGTAAGGTGACCCTGGGCCTGTACACTCTTCTCCGTCTCCTCACTGTGGGTTGTCTGACAGCATTTGCATTGTCACCACCCTCAGCAAGTCTCCTATGTCTCCTTATAACAGCTATGGCAGCCTCTAGCATGTTTGGTCTGAGTGCAGTTTTTTCAGTTTTCACTTCTACTAGCTTACTCCTGTCTTGCAGTGTCTCTTGAGAGAAACATACTGCAATACTGTTTACAGTGTTTTAAGTGCTGGGCTGGGCTAGTATTCTGCCTGTGTGATTGCCTGCTTCTAAATGTTTTCACCTGCTAGCTCTACTAGTATTCCCTGCTAGCTTCCTACTATTTCTTCTGCTTTCTTTTTCCTCTCTGTTTCCACAGGGGGGAGCAGCGCGCATACCAGCGAAAACACGCTCACAGTGGCTACCACGCATGCACACATGCTTACACGAACTAGAATCTGCTTATTCTGGTTAAAACGCGCGCACACCAGTGCAAACAGGTTAATGGATCTTTACACAAGCTCCTACATGCTTACTCTGCCTTACACACGCGCACTCTGTCTTACTCGCGCCTCCCAGCGCGCACACGCATGCATGCACACACAACAAGAAACTTTGGTGTTGGCCACAGTGTACACCTTCCATTTCTTGACTTTCCCATGCTTATCTGTTGACACTCCTCTTTTTATGCTGTGTGATTGATATCTTTCACATACCACTTTGCTCCAATGAGCTTGATTTCTTCCTGACATTCCCCCTGTAATGTCACCTATCTCCTACTCTGTTACTCCCCCTTATCTAACTCTTACACTACATGGAATGTGCTCATTTGCTATGTGACAGTGTGATTCACTATCCTACCACTCATTTACATAGGATTGCCTATTAATGCTTAGTTACATGTCTTACACTCAGCTTCCCCCCTTAGCAACCACTAGACGGTGGCCATGTTGTTTTCAGTCTGCTAGTCCCTGCATTGCAGGTCCATGCATTACATAAAACCCACATTTGTGGGTTTCAAACCTTTATTTTTATGTCTTATTTAGCGCAGCCCGTTTGCGCGGGGCTGTGCTGCGTTTAAACATCGCCGAAAAAAAAAAATTTCATGTTTGCATCGGGTTCCCATGCCAATGGTCACATATTTGGCCATTGGCATGCTGACTGCAACATAGGCACACTTTATTTGGAGCTGTCATGACTCCATTGTGTTATTTTCAGTAAGTACTCAGTTGTCAACTGAGTACATTTCTGCACCTAACACGACTCTTACACAGGCTGGTTTCAGCTTCGTGGATCACTAATCTACCTCATTTGCATGCCTTTCGGCTGCAATTGAGGTGATTAGCATATCCACGCCCTGCCCGTGTAAGAGTCATTTTAGCTGGTCTCTTACATGGGATTTCGGGCTGTTCCTGGATCGCGATGGCTGCATGGAGTCTTACACGACTCTCAGACTCCGTGCAAGCCATCGTGAATCCTGCCCATGATGTGCAATTTTGTTCTGCTTATTCATCTCTACAAGAGTGTAATGGGGCTTTTAATTATATTTAAATAGGGAAAAGTATCCTCCTGTTTAGAGACTCATACCTTTACATATTATATAAATTCTAAAATCATCTTCCCATATTAACTATATAAAATAGTGCTGTTCTTTATTTCTATACAGATTTATTATAAGAAAGAAGTCTGGTACAGTAATATAGTTAGAGAGCTGTTAGTATACCTTTAATAAGTAAGTAGTTAAATTGATTGTGTACTATATATACTCAATGTATAAGTGAAAGGGTACTCCTGGTTGAGATGGGAGAATCATTGTCTTTTCATACTGAGTTCTTACACATTTCTATGGAGTCAATGGATACATTTTGTTTTAAAAAAAGTGTTGAATAAGCCTGTTTCTGAGGGACTACCAGAATATCAATACATGACTTAATAATGTCAAGAACATACCAGCAATGCATTTAATAGATAGTGCTACAGAATCAGTTGAGTAGCAGGTGCATTTTATACATTGTATACATAATTGCACAATAAAGTGCTGTTGCATACACCTGCTACTTATGTAAACCAATGGATACTAATGAAATACCTGTTATTCTATCATATTTCTAAGTTTGTAAGAGCAGTATTTACAACATGTTGCTTTAGTGATGGTCCTTTGTCCCCATTTGTGTAAATATTCCAACATATCTGCTAAAGTGCCATATCTGGCCCCTGCTGTATGGATTGATGTACTGTCTGCATAATTGTAAACTGCAAAGATATTTGCAGAATGTCCAGATGTGTGACTCATACCTCTAGCCAATATTAAAGATTATGGTGATTCAGTTGCAAACTATTGACAGGTCATTAAAGATTGGAGACATAACATAATGACAGAGATCTTACATGCAGACTCCATACCCATCATAAATGTCATGGTGAAGCAATACCTGTTATTCAATCATCTTTCTAGGTTTGTAAGGCATTATGTCACAATGGTACCTATTTGTGGGCCTTTGTTCACACATAGGTTCATAGGTTCATAGGTGAGTACTAGGCTAATGGCCCTGGTGCCATTACAAGCCTAGTGCATAGTATTACCCTGGCATAATGCCACCTGACCTTAGTTCCCAATGCCTCTGTCAAGTAAAGCCACTGAAGTGATCCATGGGGTGAATTTTCTATTTCCCATCCACTCATCAAGATTTCTATTGAAGAGGGCCAATGAGGTGCTCTGCTTGACATGTATGGGAAGTCTATTCCATAGCATGGGCAGTCTCTGGGTTATGAACCGGTCCCTCCAACATGTTCTGTTGATTGTGGCAATAAGGTTGAGGTCTCTGGAGCATGTGGTGTGGAGGGATTGCGATTTCCTTAGATGTAGCATTTCTAACAGAGCTGGGTCAGACATGGCTTTGTCAGTTAAGCAGAGATCGCCTCTAAGTAGACGATTTGAGACAGAATAGTTGGAGATTTTTAGTCTGTCCATACAGGACAAATGTTTAAGGCCTAGGATCCTCTTTGTGAGGTACGTTTGTGGTGTCTCCAGTTGTTCCAGGTGTTTAGTGAGGTACATGCCAAAAGAGGTATGGATATCTCTAATTGTGGCAGCTGTGTAAACTGTTTAATATATATTGCAGCAAAGTAGTGCAAATATTAATGTATTCTGGTTTTCCTTACTTTTATCACAGATGAACATGGAAGTGGTTCTGTGTCCCCTATGCCATTTAATGTCATTGTCTCATCAGACGCTGATGTTGATGGTGGCCAAAGTGAGGCACAGCTGGGGATTGAAGAGGAGGATTCTGACACAGAGGTTGAAATCCAGTGACCACCCTCATTATCACCGGACACAGCCAGTATGCCTACACATACCCAGTCCACTGAGGCCATAGATATTGGACAGTTTGAAGGGAAGGACATTGACCAGGGAAGTGTGGCTGCTCTTGTGGCTTCAGTGACTGTTGACACTGGCCATAGCCAAACTGTTGTCTAGGTGTCACACAGGCGGATTGATAGGTGAGCTTGGGGGAGGCCTGCTCACCCTCCCCATGCTGTTACAGGTGTCTCATCATGTGTCACTCGATGTATGTTTAGGGCCATCATGGAGGCACATTCTAAAAGGAACTCCAGCAGAAAGCTCAGGGTTATAGATGCAGCACAGTCTGACATTTGTGACTGCCTCTACTGTGTTATTGATTCCCTGGATTGTTTGAATGACACATTGGATTGGGATGCATCTGTGAGGGAGTGCAGTGTATCTGCCATAGAATGCACATTGACTGTGATGGAATGTCTGCTGGGATGGGATCATCAGCCTTGCGTGCGTAGGTCAGCAACTACTGCTCCAGCAGGGAGTTTGCTGTCCACACCCAGGTATATCAGGACATAGTGTCATGGTCCTGGGCATTTCTGAGAAGGGAGCACTTACAGGAACATGTACAGCAGACATTGGTTACCCTCAGGTAGTAGCACAGCATCTGACCTTAGGTGCGGAGGTGCCAGTGCACCTTGCGGTAGAGCCAGTTCTTGTGTTCAGGGGCAGAGATGATGAACTGCCAGCTCTACCATGCATGTCTCACTGCTGTAGCTCTCTGACATACAGACATGTAGGACTAGCACTGAGCTTGGCTGTGGTCATGCAGGCACTCACACACCTATGTCACATTGAGGGCACCTACAGACACACGCAACATTTACACAGTCCATGTTTCCTGCTTCCCTTGCTTACTCACATACACACTCACCAGCTTTTATGTGTCAGCCTAGGCCTCCTACACCCCCACACAACATCCTGTACAAGTGATGATAGCTGTGCCACATCCCTGTTGTCTATATTTTTGATTCAGGGATACTAAAGCTATGTGTCTGATGCACAGGGTGATTATCTACGTATATTAATATGATGTTATTACCTCCATTTGCACTGTTCAACTGATAATTGTACCTATCATTTAGATTGTATGTAGCCACTTAAACAGCTGCTAGCATTATAGTTTATCTACCATTTAGTGGATGCATTTGTAAGGGCTGTAAAATCAGAAAATTACATATGCCTTATTAATATATCCAACTTTCTTATTAAAGATTGTTTAGTACAAACATATGGATGCACATCCAAAGTCAACCCATCAGATTCAGAGCTCAGGACTGTATGTCAGCAATGAAGGCACATCTCATCAGAAAGGTAATACACTATGATGTTCCTTTTTGCATGTACATCACCATAGGTTTCGAAGTTCATAGGATGCGACTAGGGTTTGAACCTGATGGTGTTTAGAACCATAGCCCTTACATCACAATATAATATTCAAAGGCAGATACAATGCATAACCGATTTTTGTCTAGCAAGGACCCCCTATGCCCAGGAGAGAAGCAGAAGTGATCCATGCCAGATGTTTTCACATCAAGTCATCCAGCTTGCCCTTCAACAGAGTAATGGAGGTGCTCTACTTGACATGGATTTGAAACCTACTCCAGAGGAGTGACAACCTTTGAAAGATGTATCTGTCTCTACAGCATGTTCTATATATGTCATAATGTACATTGAGGTCCCTCGAACAGGTAACTGGTATCCCACATTACTTACTTATGTGCAGCATTGTCATCCTATTTTAGCCACAGATAGCCCTATAAGGCATACGTAATCCACCTCAAAGTTATCTGTATGATACTGCACACAGTATCAGCTATGTTAGTCTGCCCACAGAAGACACGCGTAGGAGACCCTATGATGTTTTATTACTCAGACATGTTTGGGGTCTGTCAAGTTGGTGCAGGTGTTTGGTACAATACATATAAAAGAGTGGATTATATTCATTAATATGTCTGATGAGGGATGGGTATAGGGGATTACTAACATATATTACTATTGATGTAATGCCGTTACTAATAAAATGTAAGATGTAGACTGTCTACCTTTCCACAGTAGACCCATGTTGCAGATGAGATGTGTACCAAGGTTTATCAATACAGACATGCAGAGCTATGTACTCATATTTTTTATAAAAAGCAAGAACATTTATTATTACCAAAGGGTATGCTGATTCATTCTATTGCAGTTCATATAACACCCATGGCTTT
This sequence comes from Protopterus annectens, assembly GCF_019279795.1. Taxonomy (NCBI): domain Eukaryota; kingdom Metazoa; phylum Chordata; order Ceratodontiformes; family Protopteridae; genus Protopterus; species Protopterus annectens. Next base: position 1,428,065,585 of record NC_056739.1, on the reverse strand, counting down.
CTCAGCAGTCATTAGTCCCACAGATACTCTGTTTTGTTCATGACTTTTGAGATGCATAGTCAAACATAAGAGGCCACAGCACTGATACTTCTGTTACCACACAGGTGATATTTCTGCTGCTTGAGGTGAAGTCTCGCACTGTGATTGAATGTTTTTTCTGTGATTCCATTTGCAAGCCAACTGACAACATAGGATTTGATATTCACCTTGGTTAGTTTCCCACTGAGGACAAATGTTGGATTGTGATGAATTTCTTGGCCAAGTTACAATAGGATGTTTGCACAGCTCTGATGTTTTCTATGCCTCTTGTCACAGTCTTGAATCCCATCAGGTTTTGCAGCCACAAGATGCCCTTGGGAACACATAACTGGAACACATTTAGTGTTTACAGGTCACCTATTTTCTTGTGCCTGAGGTGCATGCAAATTGTATCCATTGCCTTACAGCAGAGGTTGCATAAAGTTATGTATAATTACACTTGTATTTTGCCACTCATCCCTTGTGTGCTTGGAAAATGGTCACTGTGTTCAATTCATTGTGCACAACAGCAGTATTCAGACTGTGGTTGAATATGGTGCCTAGGGGAGTAGCTTACTGTTGAAGTACATGAAAAACATAGGCTAGAATGCCATCTGGTCCCATGGAGACGGTTCTCCTAGTCTTGGAGAGGGCAGTGATAACTTTGTCATTGTAGATACCACAGCTCAGAGGTGATGTTGCACACATGGTTTGTACTAGGTGTGGTGTTGGCAGTGGGGACACTTTTCAGCCAAATATGTCTGCTAGCAGGTTTGGAAGTTACACTGGGTCAGTGTGTGTGCTACCATATACAATTTGATCCAAATACATCTGAGTTATAAATATCAGTTTGCAGATATACATGAAGAAAGCCTTCTGGTTATCTCTGGATATGTTGTTGTGTAAAGTCTTAGCATGGTTGCTCTTTGTGGATTCTTGAAGGTGTCTTATTTGCATGTTTATGCTGAGGAGAGTGGCCTTCCACTCCTTGTTTCTCAATGTTGTATTTGTAAACAGCAGCTTCTTTCACTTTCAGTGTAATATAGTTATGAAAAACATACACTGGTAGGGTATGTATTTTCTAATGAATCTTTGTTTGAGCCTATCAGGCATGGCTGTGTGTATACATTTGTGTAAGTGTATAGACAGGGCATCAGGGAATAAGTTACTATAGCTGTCAGTGACCTTTGTTGAAACTGTGTTTTGGAAGTATTTTAGACCATCACTTAGGAGTGTGTAGTTACCTTTGATGATGATTGTGAACCTGACTGCTCCTTTTGGGAGTTCAGTAGCTATATCTACTTCAAAACACAGTACCTTATGGTTGGAGTAACAGTGCAGGCACTATACATGTACCATTACATTGTTCACTCATATTGTTAAGGTACATGTCTAGAATATGAGATAACCTTGTGGGGTGTTGCACTCCTTCTTCTATGGCATTTCAGTTAATGAACTCCAGGTAATATTGTGCAAGTGAGTTAGTTGTCCTATAATTATCCCAATCAATGAATGTATACTTCACTCACCCCTGCCTGGGTTGCTTTGCTCTACTTTAATTGTTCCATGTAGTAATATGTAGTCTGTGTGGCTTTCAGTATTTATGGACAGTAACCTAGTAATGGTGATAACATGAAAGGTTTTCCTATCCACAGCAGGTTGGACATAACATAACTCCATATGGTTATTTTCTCTAAATAGAAATCATCAATTTAAATAGATATGACACCTCCTGTGGTGCACACAACTTCCGTTTGGTGTGTGGATGTTTGGAAGGTAATGTAGCCATACATAGGCAAAGTACATACACCAGCATGAACCAAGCTTCTGTGACTGCACAGACATCAACATCTTCATTGAGAAGCGTGCTTACAGAGAGTAAGATTTAAGATGTGAACTCCTAGGGTTTAGTAGCATGGCCCTTACTTTGCTGGATTTGCACATTTTCACATTGGTTATTCTGCTGTTGTGACTTTGACTAATAAAGGGATTATGGTGCAGTCAAGTGGCTTATGTCTGGCAAAGCTGCATGCTCTATCCACCATATCATCCCACACTGACAGGTACTGTATCACCGTATTATGAGCAAGTGCAGTGAATCTGTTGTTCTTTATATAGTGGTATCTTACTCTCAAACACAGGGACATACCTGGTGGTGTCTGTGTTCATATATTCTATATAGTCACGTATCAAGTAGTGCATCCCAAGATGAAGTATGCTGGAATAAGAGTGGACTTGTTGTTGAGAGACTTGATTGCATGTGTGCTGTGATGACTGCATCTGCCACACAGCTGACACTAAACATATCTTTGTTAAAGCTGTTGAGTGGGGCATCTGTACATCTCACTACACAGCCAACTATTATGAAAGCCTTTGGGATACACATCTATTGCCTTGAACACTTCTATGGTGAGACAGTGGTGATGTTATGTCTGATGTGTATTGTCTGCTTGTAGCCTGATTGTGTTTAGGATGTGTCTGCTGTTTAGGTTGGTTTGTGCGGATTACTGCTGCACATGATGGTTTGTGTTGGGTGCATATTATGAGTAGGAGTAAAGGTGTGTGAGCAGACAGCCTTTCTAATGTTACCCATCTGGAAGCTAGAGAGCACTGATTCCATCTTCCTCCTATATGTGGATCTCTTGAAATTGTACTTCAGTGATGTAGGGATACAGGCTGTTCAGTGCACATGAGGCATTATCTGCACCAAGTCAGAAACTCATGTCAACTATGCTAGTAGGGGAAACAGAGGGGAAATATACTTGATAATGGGAGGTTTGAACCTGGTGTCTGCATAGAGAATGCAAAAAGGAGGGGCATGTGTGATCTGACTGCCATTTTCAGGTGACTACTCTATGGAGTGTACATTATGAGGTCCTTCATAAGGTGGAGCAATAACTTTGTTATTGATAGGCAAGTGAGTAAATTGCTGGTTTGTTATGCAACAGAGGTTCTGACAGCTAGATCTGCTCTCCTACATAGCAGAAGCCAATTGTATTTGAATGCAGGTGTATTGACATTTCTGCATGTATGAGGGTAAAGTGTTACAGCCTCTGCACACAATACAGAGCAGGTCATACAAAGACACACTGTTAAAGCCCAAACTGAGTCCAGACACAGTAACCATCAATTAGATACTCCTACTGTACAGTCTTGCCATAAGTGTACAGATGGGATTTCTCCAAACAAAAATGTCATCATCTTCTACTTAGTCTTTTGGATAGTACAAAGACAAATATCCACAACAGCAATTCTGGTATCATCAGAGTCTGTTGAAACACTAATTCATCCATACTTAAATAGTAAACCATACATCATGACTCACACAGTTAATTAATTAACCATTCCATTGATTCCTTAAAGGAATATCTCCTTAAAAGTAGGAACAGCAACACTTGAACAATTGTGAATGAAGGTAAAATTGAAAATCTATGTGTAAAATACCTTACATAATAAAGAAATAAATATAAATATGAATGCAATATAAATATAATAATAAATTATAATATAACTATATACATTAATGTTATTACACAATTTATAAAAAATATGAAAAATTAATATATTCAAAATTCAAATACATTATGCGGTCTGAAGGTACTATAGTCATTGATATCCTCATATCAAAATGCAAAATCATGCAATTAATACCAACCCCAACGTTGTTTAAACAAATACATAGCGATTCAATGAAGAATATACAATGTTACAACATACATACTAAATTAACTAATTGATAGCTTAAATTGATCAGTTTATTAAATTCATAACTATTTACCATACCTAAGTTGTGACACAACATCAAAACATTGATACTTAATAACTAATAACTAATGGCATAAACAACCATATGCTCATTATATTATGCTAGCTCTTAATTTCAAATGTGGTTTTAAAGAAATATGAGTCTGGTGGCATTTAATCTCATCTGCCACTCAGATTCCAAAACTGCTACCCTATTGTTAGTGTCACCAGGGGTAAAAGGCATCACCCTGTCAATGATGAAAAACAAAAATTTGGTAAAGTTGGTACACACTTACTATGCAAATATAAAGCATTGTGCACATCCTTGTTCTTTATACATCTAATATGTTCGCAAATCCTTCTTTAACTTTACGGGTAGTCATGCCAATGTAATAAGCATCACAGGAAGCACATGATGCTAAATAAACACAATTACAGTTTCCACATTTGCTCATCTTAGATCTATTGTAGCCTTTATTCTCCCTTTCCAACATATTTTTGATGTTACTTCAACAATTTTCTTGTTTGTTCGTTAATACAATGATTCCAATTAATCCTTATACTATTACAAAATTCATTGGCCATGTCATTAAACTTCAACACAAAGGTAAGGCTATCCCCCTCAAGGTCCACCACTTCCTTGTTTTTTCCTTGTATTAATGCTATATTGTCCAAACCCTTTAATATAGGAGTGTACACAGTCCTTCTTTTCCTATAAATTTCCTTTTTTGTTTTAAGAAATAAATTCAGGGGATATCCTCTTTCAATAAATAAACCTATCAAGGTGTACATCTCCTTCTTAAACATTTCGTCATTACTGACCAATCTTGAAAGTCGGACCATTTGCCCTTTAATCACACCCTTCCTTTGATGGAAGGGGTGACAGCTAGTAAAGTGTAACATTGAGTTGGAAATCTTGTTTGGAAATACAAATGTCCAAATAGTTAGTTGATGTCATATTCCATGTGTATGTAAATCTAAAAAACTCAGTGGTTTGATTGATATATGTTATGAAATCGATAACTTCACTTTCAGTGCCCTTCCAAAGAATTAGGATATCATCCAGAAACCTGCTATACAATACTATGTGCTCTTTAAACACCGATGATAGAATGAAACTCCTTTCCCATGACAATAGGACCAAGTTTTGGTCTGTTGGTAGGTTTCTCCTTCAAATGTTAAATAATTACTTGTCAAAATAAATCTCATGAAATCTAAACAGATATTGAGCCTCCCTAGATCAAAACTTTTACTATTCATTAAACTATCCTGGAACAATTCCAGACCCTCGTTGTGGGGAATGGTTGAAAAAAGATTCACCACATCTATGGTTAAAAAACCATAGGTCTCGACATCCATTTCACTTACTGCTCTAATTCTCTCAAGGCAGTGCCAGGAGTCTTTAATAATGTGTGGTGCGTCTGTAACTGCTTTCTTACAAAGTTGATCCACAAAGGCTGCCATAGGTTCTGTCTTAGATCCTCTTGCCGAAACAATGGGTCTATAAGAAAGGTGTTCAAGGCCCTTGTGGACCTTAGGAATTCCAAATAATACAGGTAGTTTAGGAAATTTGACACTAAGATAATCAAATTCATCCTCATTAAGAGCTCCTTGATAAATTGCATCCAAAAGATACAAATCAATCTTGCTATACGCCCTGTTTATTTCATGTCTTGACACCCTACTATATGTGCCTTCATCACTCAACATCTTCATCATGGCCCCATTGTAATCCATTTTGCTCATGATATACATCTATATTCATTGGTCACCATAAGATCATTGATAACCTTTCTCTCCTCACTAGTTAAATTATCTTGTATATGTTTTAATATATTAATGTCAGCATTTTTCCTTTTCATCACTGCTGCACCAGTTGAAGAGCAAGGGTTTACTAACCTCACACCTAAGTTTGAAAAATACAGGTGCAGATTTAGCTTTCTTGTATAAAGCTTTAAATTCAACAATAACTGAGTTATATCTAATCTATGACTTGGGACAAAACCAATGTCCATATCAGTATAGTTGTATATCATAAGCCCCCATTTTTAACACTTCACATTTCATTGTAGAAATTGTCCCCTTCTAAAGAGGCAACAAAATCTTGATTATATTGCTCACAACCCAAACATACTTCATTCATACAACTATCAACCATACTTTTGTCATAAATATAAAGTACAGAAGAATCTGAAGCAAAACATATATTAAAATCAACAACTATGTCATGTTTTCTCCTCGGTGAATGGTTGTCCACAGCACTCCTTCCACAGTTATAGATGCTAACATGAATTCTGTCACACCCTCCGTAGTTACCATAGGTGCACCTGTTTCCATTCTTGAATCTTTGATATTCATAAGTGTCTCTAACTAATTTCTTTTGCTTTATAGTTCTACTTTTGGACACAAACATTTCAACTTTATTAATCACTTTATAATAATGTCAAGCATTTGCATACCTGTTTGATCAAACATTGAAACCATCTGAGCGCATTATCCCCCATAGGTAACTTCCTAGACACGGCCCTCTGGACCTGCTTCATCTCCTTGGATTTGGTAAGGAAAGAATTGTTGTATTTTCGACAGAGCTTTTCATATTTATCCTGGTTACTATCAAAACTTGGTGCCTCAAACCAAGAACCCAGTTGAATGCCCAGTTATTATTATTAGTTATTAAGTATCAATGTTTTGATGTTGTGTCACAACTTAGGTATGGTAAATAGTTATGAATTTAATAAACTGATCAATTTAAGCTATTAATTAGTTAATTTAGTATGTATGTTGTAACATTGTATATTCTTCATTGAATCGCTATGTATTTGTTTAAACAATGTTGGGGTTGATATTAATTGCACGATTTTGCATTTTGATATGAGGATATCAATGACTATAGTACCTTCAGACCGCATAATGTATTTGAATTTTGAACATATTAATTTTTCATAATTTGTGTAATAATATTAATGTATATAGTTATATTATAATTTATTATTATATTTATATTATATTCATATTTATATTTTTTTCTTTGTAAAGGTTATTTTTTACATATATTTTCAATTTTACCTTCATTCACAATTGTTCAAGTGTTGCTGTTCCTACTTTTAAGGAGATATTCCTTTAAGGAATCAATGGAATGGTTAATTAATTAACTGTGTGAGTCATGATGTATGGTTTACTATTTAAGTATGGATGAATTAGTGTTTCAACAGACTCTGATGATACCAGTTTAACTGGCATCCTGAAATTGCTGTTGTGGATATTTGTCTTTTTACTTAGTTGTGGATCCTGGTTTTGGTTTCCTGTTTGCTGCTTTTGGATAGTACCACTGGGGCTCACCACAGCAGATGGTCTGCTTCCATTTCTACCCATCCTCTGCATCTTGGTCTGTCACAACCAACCACCTGCATGTCCACTGTCACCACATCCATACACCTTATCTTCAACCTTCCTGTTTTCCTCTTTCCTGGCAGCTACATCCTTAGGATCTTTTTCCCCCATATACCTAGCACCACTCTTCAGCACGTCAAACCAACACAATCCCACCACTCTATCTTCATCTCCAAACTATACAACCTGAGCTGACACTGTAATTTATGGTTAATACTCCTGTCCATCCTCAGACCACACAATGCAAACCATAACATCTGGTACTCTGCCAACATCTGCTATGACTCCTGCCTTTTTGTCAGTGGCACCATCCGCAACCCATATGACATAGCTGGTCTCACTACCATGTTGTAGACCCTTCATGTCAGTGTTATTGGTATCCACCTGTCAAAAATCACTCCTGACACTCCTCAACTCCCTCTCCACCCTGCATGCTGTCTCTTCTATATCTGTTTTCCACACTCACCATTCCTCTGAACTGTTGATCCAGAATACTTCACATCATATACCTTTGCTAACTGCTCTCCCTGCAATCTAACCATCCATCTATCCTTCCTCTCAGTCACACACATATATTCTGTCTGAGTCCTGCTGATCTTCATTCTTCTCCTCTATAAAGCATATCTCCACCTCCCCAGGGCCTCATACACATGTACCCTACTCTCAATATAGACCACAATATCATCCACAAAAACATGGGGACTCCTGTGTGATCTAATGTGTCAACTTGTCCATCACCATTGCAAATAGATGTCATGATGTTTGTGCATGCAATAACAGTAATGCCACTGTGGTCTGTCTTATATAGGATGAGGTGACATCTACCTGTCTGTCAGGCCAGTGTGTGACCATGGTCTGTTGTGACATATACATATCCAAAAACCTGATATAGCTGATGACATCAGCAGTGTCTGTTGAACAAAAAAAGGCAACGTTACTTAGGCTGCTGTAAAATGCTTTGCATAACCTCCACCAACAGCACACACACACATATAGACACACTTGACTGCAGTGAGAACAAAGCTCCTGCCTGTGCAAGTTTATGGACCACAGATAAGAGTACTTGACTCACACTCCACAGCACAAGTCTGAGTTTAACAGGACTGCAGGTGATCTTATGGTATATGACATCAGCAGGCCACATGAGGGACAAGAGGTTGGAGGCCTGCTTTGAGTGGGTGTTTATGCAAACACCATTTGTGATGTTGCACTGGGATACACACTTCCACCTTTGTTTACACACACACACACACACACACACACACACACACACACACACACACACACACACACACACACACACACACACTTGACTGTAGTGAGATTAGAACCCCTACCTAAGTTTAAGGACTACAGATAAGAGTACTTAACACATGCAGCACAAGTCTGATTTATGTAGGATTGCAGGTGAACTTTTACTAGATGACATAACCAAGCCATGTGTTCAACAACAGCTTGGGAGGCCTGCATAGTCACATTGCTTCATAGTGTCATCTGAGGCTAGTAGCCTAGCAGGCAAATAGTGTTTAGTAGCCTAGTTGTGTAACGATTTGAAACTGAGCCTGTTTGTCGCTTTGCATTTGGATGAGCAAGCCTGTGAGCACCATCAATTGGTCCTGTACATGAGGGAGAACACAACATCATACATTACAACTTGTACAGTGGTTGATATATGTGTGGAAAACTTAAGGTGACCCAGGGTTGTTGTGCTTGTTGGTGTCATTGCTGGTGATGAAACAAAGGGATGGTTTGTCAATATATGTAAAGATACATATATTGTACCCTCAATTTGCAATGTTTCCACACGTAGTCTTAGAGAAACATGGTGTCTGAGAATGCTAGGGCACTGTACATCTCAACTGTCCAGATTTTTGCATCATGTCCTGATGTTTGACTCATATTTGCAGTCTGTTTCCCACAATATTGTGGTTTTCTGGAAAATCAATGGGAAAGCATTGAGAAATAAGGTCAGTAAATAAGGCAGACATCTAAATTTTACATGTCATATCCTTCTGAAAATTCATGGTGATGCAACACCTGTTAATCTATCACCTTTCTAAGTTTGCAAGCGCACTATTTAAAAAGTGTCCTATTTTTGGGAGTATGTCCCCATAATATCCTATCTTTAATCCAAGCCAGGATTTCTTGATTACTAACAGCAATGATTGAATGTATCCAGTGTCTGTGGTTGGTGGTCAGGCACAAATCCTATTTCCTCTTTCACTGTTTTGATACTGCTATGCAATGTGCAAACAGGCTAAGGCTTATCAGAAATATTTTAAATATGTGGACACAAAAAGGCAGCGAAACTTGCAGATGTTCTCCTTTTCCAAAACTTTATTCTGTAAGCGCTTTCATAAGGACTTGTATCCAAACTTCCTCAGACAAAGTTACACAAGCAATCGATGACTTATATACTTATACAATTAATAAATAAAGCAATAAAACAATTATATAAAAAAGCCAATTGAATAATTAAATAAAAAACTCAATTCCTTTCCTCCTATGGAAAACCATTTACTTTGTATTTCCATATATAATTCATGATTTTGTTACTAAATACCTAGACACTAAATTAGTGACTTGAATTAATATAAAATACAAATGTATTAAGTAGAAAAAAAATATATATATATAAAAATATTTATGGTATAATTGAATAAGTAAAATACCTGGGGCTATATTTTGTGTTACCCCCCCCCCATCCCAACACACACACACACACAATCTAGATATCTAGCTGTTTAAGTTTCAAAATGCATTTAATGGAAGAATATTCATTAAGGCCTGGGTGTGTGTGTGCAAAGGTTCTAATTTGCCACAACATTTCCTTTTCTTCTAACCTTAATGCCCATGGCCCTCCTCTTTTGTTATATAGTTCCTAGTGCACAATGGCAAACAAAAATTTGTGAGTGGGATGTTGCAATGTGTGCCTAGCCAAAGCATTTCTGGTTGTACCTTTACTTATATGATACGTATGCTCGTACATGCATTGGCGCACTGTCCTTTCTGTCTTTCCTATATAAAAAGATTGGCATTTTTGGCATATAGCAGCATAAACAATGCCCTTTGACTCACAATTAAATTTACCTAATATGTTGTATTCAAGATCTCTAATGGTTATTTTAGTGCCCACATGAATATGCTGACACTGATGGCAGTGACCACATTTGCGCATACTCATGTTCTTTTTTATAGTTCTACTTGGAAGTTCTAAGATGTCCTTTAAATTTTGGCCACGCCGATAAATAATGCGTGGCAATTTTCCAAATTTTCTGTTGATATGTGTATCTTCTGCCAGCAGTGCCCAATTCTTATAGATAATATTTGAAACAATTTTTGCATCCTTTGAAAACGTCGTGATGGATATGGGACCCTCCCCCCATGTCTAATGTGCCTTTAGTATGGGAATTCATTTGTACATAACTATTTCTATCACCGTCCGACTCATGAATAAAATCATGGTATCCATTAAATAGGATAGGCCTGAAATGTCCCGTATTTCTCTTGTTAACCACTTCTTGCCTTATTTTATCAAATAGCCTGGGTGGATAACCTCTACTACTGAACATGGATCTAAATAAACTACATTCTACTTGGAAATCATCTTCAAAAGGAATCATCCTTGATGCCCTGACCAATTGGCCTTTCATGACCGCCTTCTTTTAATGGAAGGGATGGCTGCTAGAAAAATGCAAGAAAGTATTGGAATATGTGGGTTTCCTATATATAGTTGTTCTAAATCTGTTATGGGCTCTATGTTTTGATATGTAAGCATCCAAATAGTTGATAGTTTCTGTTTCAAATTGAAAGGTGAAATCCAAAAAGTTAGCAAAACATTTAATCTCTTCTATAAAAATTGGAACTGTGGTGTCATCACTTTTCCAAATGAAAAATATGTCATCCTGGTATCTAGTATATTAGTATACTCTAGTATATAGTGTATTTTAGCACACCCGGCAAAAGGGCTGATTTAGCAAAAGCCATTTTGGATTTAAAAATTTTCACTCGGAAACTTAATTTAACAGTGTTAATGGGAAATACACCTTGCTTAACACATGATTTGAAAGTTTTGAGTTTGTTCAACCCACCACTACACTCTACTATAGCACTATTCAAATGTATTTGTGAAATGGATTTGAAAAATGGTATACGCAGTAATATTTCTAAGAAAACTACTAGTAATATAACTCCAGATGAGCTGAACATTTTGGTGTCCCTGAAGTTACACAGAATTCGGGTAATGAAACCCGATAAGGGAGGGGGGCTTATATTTATGCATGAGCATGATTATATAAAAAAGATGCATGATGTTTTAGAAGATGACTGTTATGAGTTGATCAGTACTAATGAAATTAATATTGCATATAAGAAAATTTATAACCATATTAACAATCTGTTTTTGGAAGGTAGCGTCAATTTGGATACACTTCACTACTTAACCATGGCAGCACCAAAGACACCGGTCATTTTTGGGTGTCCTAAAATACACAAGAAAGTCTCTGATCCACCTTTTAGACCTATAGTGGACAGAAGAGGCTCTATTGTATATGCTTGTGCCAAATATGTTGATGGAAAACTAAAACCAATCATAAAAGGGGAAGAACACATTTGCCCAGACTCATGGGGATTTTTAGAAGGCATGAATAAATTAGAATTTAATGCCAACTACAATTTGTTAACAGTTGATATAAAAGATTTATACACTGTTATCCCACAAGATCAAGGCATAGATTGGGTTAGGTATCTATTGTATGCCAAAGGCATGGATAATGATGAAATACATGTCTTGGAAATACTCTTACAACTAGTCCTCCATAACAATTTCATGTTATTTGATAGACAAGCATATAAACAAACTACAGGTGTTGCCATGGGTGCACCCTGTGGTGGTAGCTTCACCAATTGTGTTTTAACATATTGGGAACATGAATTTTTATTTAAAAATGATCTGTTCTAACAACATGCTGCCTGGTATACTAGATACCAGGATGGCATGTTTTTCATTTGGAAAAGTGATGACACCACAATTCCAATTTTTATAGAAGAGATTAAATGTTTCACTAACTTTTTGGATTTCACCTTTCAATTTGAAACAGAAGCTATCAACTATTTGGATGTGTACATATAAAAAGATAGAGCTCATAACAGATTTAGAACAACTATATATAGGAAACCCACATATTTCAACACTTTCTTGCATTTTTCTAGCAGCCACCCCTTCCATCAAAAGAAGGTTGTCATGAAAGGCCAATTGGTCAGGGCATCAAGGATGATTCCTTTCAAGGATGATTTCCAAGTAGAATGCAGTTTACTTAGATCCATGTTCAGTAGTAGAGGTTATCCACCCAGACTATTTGATAAAATAAGGCAAGACGTGGTTAACAAGAAAAATACGGGAAATTTCAGGCCTATCCAGTTTAATGGATACCATGATTTTATTCATGAGTCAGATGGTGATAGAAATAGTTATGTACAAATGAATTCCCATACTAAAGGTACATTAGACATGGAGGGGTCCCACATTCATCACAACTTTTTCAAAGGATGCAAAAATTGTTTCAAATATTATCTATAAGAATCAGATCAGGCACTGCTGGCAGAAGATACACATATCAACAAAAAGTTTGGAAAATTGCCACACATTATTTATTGGCATGGCCAAAATTTAAAGGACATCTTAGAACTTCCAAGTAGAACTATAAAAAAGAACATGGGTATGCACAAATGTGGTCACTGCCATCAGTGTCAGCATATTCATGTGGGCACTAAAATAACCATTAGAGATCTTGAATACAACATATTAGGTAAATTCAATTGTGAGTCAAAGGGCATAGTTTATGCTGCTATATGCCAACAATGCCAACCTTTTTATATAGGAAAGACAGAAAGGACAATGCGCCAATGCATATACGAGCATACGTATCATATAAGTAAAGGTACCACCACAAATGCTTTGGCTAGGCACATATTGCAACATCCCACTCACAAATATTTGTTTGCCATTGTGCACCAGGAACTATATATCAAAAGAGGAGGGCCATGGGCATTAAGGTTAGAAGAAAAGGAATTGTTGTGGCAAATTAGAACCTTTGCACACACACACACACTGGCCTTAATGAATTCTCTTCCATTAAATGCATTTTGAAACTTACAACAGTTAGATAGGTAGAGTGTGTGTGTGTGTGTGTGTGTGTGTGTGTGTGTGTGTGTGTGGGGGGGGGGTTAACACAAAATATAGCCCCAGGTATTGTACTTATTCAATTATACCATAAATATATATATATATATATATATAGATATAGATATATATATATATATATATATATATATATATATATATATATATATATATATATATTTTTTTTTTTTCTACTTAATACATTTGTATTTTATATTAATTCAGGTCACTAATTTAGTATCTAGGTATTTAGTAACAAAATCATGAATTATATATGGAAATACAAAGTAAATGGTTTTCCATAGGAGGAAAGGAATTGAGTTATTTATTTAATTATTCAATTGGCTTTTTTATATAATTGTTTTATTGTTTTATTTATTAATTGTATAAGTATATAAGTCATTGATTGCTTCTGTAACTTTGTCTGAGGAAGTTTGGATACAATTCCTTATGAAAGCGCTTACGGAATAAAGTTTTGGAAAACGAGAACATCTACAAGTTTTGCTGTCTTTTTGTGTTCACGTGTACCAGTTGGTTGTGCTGATTTTAAATATGTGGGACATCACACAAATGTTGAATTAAGACAAGACAAAGCTGATAATAGTATGGGACACAGAGTCACAGTCTGTAAAACTCAACATATTTCTAGTACTCATCCTAAAGCTCTACTTATATCAGGATTCAACCCCCCAAAAACCTTACAGCTTCATCAGACAGGATGGATGCCTTAGTCCTTTTGGCCACAAAAGCAGCTTGCCAGAACAGGGGTCATTCATCACACAACAACCTGCATAACAATGTACACTGCTATACATGAGTTACCTAACACATAGAATGTATGATGAAATCTACAGCATTCTCCTAGAAATGTGGGGGATAATAATTGTGACAAACTTCCATTTACCATTTGTTTGGGGGTAGTATAGAAGAGTTACTGTTATGGCAGTTACAAGGGGACACCTTTGTTTTGTGGGATGGGGGAACAAACCACATCTACTATTAGGATACAGACAAGTCTGAAGTCAGACACTGCAATGTGCAGTCTCACTTTCTAACTTCTGTCTTGAATGTTGAACCAGTAATCTGCTGCAGTAGGGCTGTATGATGATTTCATGCATGAGACCTACTAATTACAAATGGGCACATACTAGTACAATAGTGTCAGTAGTCACATGTTACTTAATTTTCTGTACAGATACACCACTATTTACTTACATACTGTACCAAGTTCACAGATACAGGGATATGTTATAATACTCTACAAGACTACACTGTAGATTCATGACTTACCTTGTAAATGCAGTGGTTGACACAAGTGTAGTTCAGGGCTGACTCTGATGCAAGCAGTACACAGCAATATATGGCTAGGCGCAGATTGTGTGAGTTGTCTGGCATCATTTTTAATATCTGCATGCGAGTAGGAGAAAGGTGTTAGTTTCTAGGTCCATAAGCGGTCAGTGAATGTGCTATGTGTTGCCTCTCAGCCAAAGCAAAAGCATACTGAGCATGCCTACGACTGGCTACAGGGACAGCAGCTGGGGGTTCCTCCTCCAAGTCCTCCTGTGACTGTGACTGTTTTGAGCTAGGTGTTGGTAGGGGGATTTGTATCCTTTCCCCTTACTGATCCTGCTGCAGCTGTTTCTACAGGATCAGATTGTGGAGCATAACACATATTATAAATATTTTTGTACATGTGTGTGGAGTATACCACAAGGCTCCACCAAATATATCTAGACACCAGACCAATGACTTCAGAAGCCAAAACACATGATTTATGATGTTCCTAGTTTGTGTGTGTGCCTCATTACAGCATTCTTCCATGGGTGTGTGTGCATTCATCATCCATGCTTCCAGGGTAAAGCTAGCATCCCCCAGTAAATGGCCCTGTGGGATGTCCCCCTATCAAAGATCTGGTACAGCTGTGATGTGTACGAGATATAGGAGTCATGATAACTGCCAGGGATGCCAGCACACACATTCAAGATAATCTCCTGGGCATTGCACATGACTTGGCAGTTGATGGAATGGTATCCTTTGTGGTTAATGTAAATTCTACCCTGCTCACCAGCTAGTGGCTTAATGTGTACATGAGTGCAATCTACGGCACCCAGTACTTCATGGTAGTGTGCTACATAGTAGAACCATTGCATATTGCTGGCCCTCTTCTCAGGGGTAAGGGGAAATGATATGTGTTCACTGGCATGTATGAGCATAGCATCCAGGAAGTGGTGGAGTATCCTGGATGCTGATGCCTGTGACACCCCCATCATGTCCCCAGATGGTCTTTGAAAAGTACCTGTAGCTAATATCCTAAGGGCTAAACATATCTTAGTTTTCACAGGGAAGGTTTACCCTCAGTTGGCTCTGGCTCTGAGCAGAGGGCAGCAAAGCTCTCAGAGTTATTGTAATATGTCCCTGTCCACCCTGTAGTGCTCTACAATCTCCAGCTCATGTAGCACCTAGAAGGTTACCCTGGGCCTGAACACACTTCTCCTTCTCAGCCTAGGCCTATTGTCAGCAGCACCAGCAGCATTGACTTCAGCCTCTACCACATACAAATGTAGAATAGCTGCAGCCACCCCTAACATTATCTCAATTAAAATGTTCAAGTCTCTACTCCAGTGGTCTTGAAGTAGCGAGGGAAAATCAGAATGTAGGCTGTATGCATAATTTATGCATTTCTTGAGTAGGTCTTCCATGTGGGATTGGCTAATTAAAATGGAATTCACCTGCTTAGGATATAATTAACATGATCTACAGGTTCTGCTTCATTGTGCAGTAGTCTGCTGCATGCACTGGTGAGCAGCAGAGTGCAGCTGTGCATAACTAAGGCAAAGCATGTAAAAATTGTTTGATTTTTATCCTTGTTGTCATGCAACGTACAGAAAACACTAATTACACTTCAGTTCTGTAAGCTGCAATGTCAGAACAGTATGAGAACAGTTGCCATGCTCAGTACTTGAACCCACGACCATCTGTACTCCAGTCCTAATGGATTCACTATACAATCTTGAAATACTGAAATGTCGAATTTCAGTATTTCGAGACTGAATAGTCGAAAACCCATATACACAAAAACCCAAAATCACAAATACCACTACCGCGACCATTCATACACACACACACACACACACACACACACACACACACACACACACACACACACACACACACACACAAACCAGGACATAATCACACACACATACACCTACCTAACTAAACAAACATAACAACACACACAAACACAATTAACCAACCTATAAGCAGGGAGGCAAGCCCCCTACACCCCCCACACCCCCCTACTTATATATTCTAACTCCACGGTCGCACTAAACACACAAACAACTCCACCGTGCAAACTCACACACACACACTAAAATCCCCACCCAGTATCCTCAAACACACAACACTTACCTGAAACCCCAGATAAATCCACAAACCGCACCACACATCACGAACACAACATCAAGATAGCGGCAGATTCGACATTTGTGGATTCAGCATAGTGTAGTTTTGAGTAACTGCACTTTCCACTATTTGGTCTCGATGTACTGAATTTCGACATTTCAGTACGTTGAGATTGTCTGGTGTGTCTGTCCTAACACTACCACCACAGGAGCAGTTTTTCTAAGCTCCATAACTTGAGGCTATTAACAGAGCACAACCTTGCTTACCGAATTTGTGTGATGTGCAGCGGTGCTCAGCAATATTAACTGAATGCATCTGGTTTCTATTTTTGGATGTCTAGCTCATGTCTCATATGTGAGTAGTCTGGTCATGCAAACAAGGTATGCATCAACATAACCATTTGCTCGAAGAAGTGCACTGTGCAAACACGTGCAATACACCCAAAAAAAACACAACAAAGTTACCTGACACCATTCCAATGTCATCAATATCTATGGGAAACATAAACACCATGTTGGAACTTAAACAAAGTGAAAATCCCTACACAGTTCCTGCTTTTGGTGATTCAACAAATCCACTAACTTTTTGCACTCATTTGCATAATAACCATGCTGACAGCCAGGAATCTTCATTGTTAGTAGCCATGTAAGCTGGGCAACAGCACAGGAGCATATTTTTCTCAAATATTTTTTTTTTATTTTTCAAATACATTTGAATGAATTCCATATTATTCACATATAACATCTTAAACAACTATGTACACTATTTACATTAGCCTGACACTATAACAGATCTTAATGTATACAGTTACTTTATAAGTATGTCCAATCCATTATCAGAGTGTCTGATCAATTATTGTATAGTATCAATCAATGATAAGACTTTTCCCCAAGGGTTGTTAATAAATGGCTTTGGACAAATTCATAGTTCTTTAATTTTAATTTCCAATAATGCTGTGGTCTTCAGTAGGCTGTAGAAATCTTCCAAAATTGGTATTGTGTTTGTATTCCGTCTTCTTGTTATACACTTCCTTGAAATTGCAAGTATAGTCCATACTAGATACATGTTTGACCTATTCAAATGATGACCTTCATTCACATTTAATAATACAAGAGCTTTAGTTAAATAAAATGATTCACTAAATAAACCTTGTAGAAAGTTATTAATACCATTTCAAAATGGCTTAATTTTAACACAATCAAAGAAAATGTGGTTCCAATCTGCATTGTGTACTTGCTCACATCTCCAACATATTCCTTTTATGGAAGAACTAATTTTGCTGATTCTATCTGGGTTTAAGAATGCTCTGTGCAAGCATTTCCATTTAAAAATGCCCCATTATTGTGTAAAGGATGTATATTTTATCTATAATAAGATATTTGTTTTAATATCTTCATTTAACCGTATTGAGTGTCCTTTTGTTATATATTTCCAATATGAGGATATGGGTGTTGTTTTATAGTTTATCAATATTTTGTAAAATTTTGAAATACTGTTTCCCATGTCAAAGTCATTATATGTGATTTCATATATGTATTTCGTAAATTTAGGTATTTCTTTAAATGAAGAATTGCTAATTATTCTACTTAAATCTTGTGAATATGACAGAATACTCTGTAAAGTTAGCCAGTCCTGTTGTAGAATTTTGTATGTTGTTTTTATTACTTGCATATCTAAAACTTTTAGTTCTTTGATACATTGGAGCCAACAAACAAATCCTTTCTATTCCCAAGAATTAATAATTTCTCTATATATTTTATGTGGAAAGTTCTTTGTGACTATAAATGGTGTTAAAAGATCAAACCAGATTTTTAAATCTACATTTGCATTAATAATTTTCCTAAATGAGTCAATGTAATAATTAATCATACAAGTTTTAGTGGGTTTAGTTATGTTATATTGCATACTAATACATATGTGCCATGGCAAATTGTTTTTATCTGCTATTTGAATTTTTTTTTTAATCAGATTAATTTATTGATATTGCAGTTAGTAATTCTTTTCAATTTGCAGAGTAATTTGGACTTGTCCAGTCTGAGATAATTTTGGATATTGATGCTTTTATATATGTTTCTATATCAGGAAAGTTTAATCCTCCATGTTTTCATGGTCTGATATGATGTATTAAAGCTATTCTGTTTCATTTGGGAAACCATAAAAATTTTATTAGGCATGAATTTATTTCTTTAAGTATATTCCTTTCTGGTAACAATTGTATTGCCAAGGCTATATATAGAATCTTGGGCAGTAAAACCATTTCTGTAGTCTATCTTCAAATGTTAATATTATATTGTTCCATTTTTCCACAGAGATTTTAAGTGCATTGATAATATCATTGCAGTTTTTTTAGACTAATTCATTATTATCCTTGCATAACTCAATTCCTAGATATTTTAAGGTAGATTCTTGTTTCCCTATGACGTGATCCCCCTTAGTCTGCAGTTTTTTTTTTCATTTAAAAATAAAAAATTTTGATTTTGATTTATGGAAATGTAGTCCAGAAGTCATGTGAAATTTGTCAATTAATATATCTAATTCTTCTAATGTCTCTTTTGTATTAGATAATGTTAGTAATATGTCATCAGCAAACAGCATTACTTTAGAATTGTATTGTTCATAAACATGTATTCCTTTGATTTTTATATTGTTACAAATTGAATATGCCAATATTTCAATAGTCAGAGCAAATAGAATTGGTGACATGGGGCATCCTTGTTTAGTGCCTTTTGTTATATGTATAGATTCAGAGGTCAAAGGACTTAACTTGACATGTGTTAAATTATTTGTATATATATTCTTTAGGAGATGAACAAAGGATGCAGGAAATTCAAATAGCATTAGGATTTTGAATAAATAGTCTCAATTTGGGGAATCAAAGGCTTTCTCTATATCTAAGCCAATTATGAGTTTTTCTTTATTTTCTTTATTAACATAATCTATAAGAGAAATTATCTTTTTAATATTGTCATGTGTGTGTCTATGATATACAAATCCAGTTTGATCATTATTTATTGTTTTGGATAGTGGTATTTTCATTCTGTTAGTTAAAATTGTCATAAATACCTTTTAGTCATTATTTAATAATGATATAGGTCTATATGAGGTACAGAGGTGTGGGGATTTGTTTTCCTTTAGGACTGGTGTGATTAAGGAATATCGCCAAGAGGGTGGTATTAAAGCTTGTGACTGAATTTCTAATAGAGTTTTATGGAATGGGATCATGATTTTAAAGACACAAGGCAGGGAATTACTCTACCTATTGTGACACTACATTATACTCCTCTTTTCAGTGATGTTTCTGTTATTCATATTTAAAACCTTTTGTGGCAAGTGGCGCACTGCGCAAACGTGGTAAAAAATATTTCAAATGTATACCAGTCTAACATACACACCTCTGATGCTTTTGAACATCCACATTGTATACAACACCCAATCTATGCGTGTTGTTACCTTTTCTGGACTTTTACATGCCCTTACTTCTGTGCAGAACCCTTCCGTGTACACTATCAACACAGACATTGACTCTACACAATTGTATATAAGGTTGTTGGATTGCTTTACTACGTTGTTTTGCTTCATTATCATAAATTTCAGCTACTTGTGCTGAAATTTGCATTCCACAAAAGTTTTTGTTATTGCGTGTGAGTGCGCATAATTAAGCATACTACACAGAGTTTACTGAATCTAAAACTCGCCTGTCTCATGTTCACACAGTGAACTCACAGACAAAATGACCATGTAAGCTTTATTGAATTTGCACCATAGCCTTTCCTTCCAGTTATTGCATTGTCAATATTTCCAACAATATATCAAAAAATGATCTGACAAGACAACCAGAACCTACATATAGGGAAAAAAAACTATGTGATGAACTCTTAGGTACTGATTTTAATAAATGAAATATCCCTGACTTATGTATCCAGCTAATAAACCAGACAGTGCTCTTTCCCTGACCAGTGACATAAATAGAGAGCAATGGGTGAGGAACACAGCACTGGCTATAGGGATCCCCTACTCAAAAATGATATTAGACATTTGCATGAAAGCCTGTCTGTGTATCAACATATTTAAACAGCTACCATATTGAATGTATTGTGTTCTACTGGCCTCAGATGACCACTGTTTAGATAAAACATTGATTTAGTAATTTCTATAGTAAAGACTTCCCAGGTTCATCTTCCAGTAGCAAATTGTGATCCATGTCTGAATAAACAGATCATTTTAGTTTGTGACTCAGTGTTAAGGGGCCTCTGAAATGTGTTAACATAGGGTCTATATTAGAACATCGAGGTTTCAAACCTTCAAATGTTCTAATATCGAACCCTATGCAGCGAAAACTTAAAATATCGAAGCAACAGAAACCCGAATTTTTGAATTTGGTTGTCTGTTTCTGTTGCTTCAGTATTTTCAGTGCTGTGGTGGAAAGTTACGGGTCAGGTTCAGGTAAGTGTGCAATTGTGTGGATGTATTAGGGTGGGTTAGGTGAGTTAGAGTTAGGGCGCGGGTTAGGTATGTGTGCGATTGTGTGGACGTGAGGGTTAGGGTAGGTTAGGTGAGTTAGGGTTAGGGAGCGGGTGAGGTGAGCGTGCAATAGTAACTGACCTTAGGGTTAGGGTTTGTGTTAAGGTAAGTGGATAGTTAGTGGTGTGTGTATAGTTTAGTGTAGGGTTAGGTGTCAGATTTTAGGTGTATGTGTGTGGATTGTTGTTTGTTTGCTGTGCTTGTATTGTGTGTATGTGTTTTGGAACAGCGATTTTTTCCCTAGGAAAAAAATTGCTGTTCTGACAGTTCGAGATTGTAAGTTTTCACTTACATAGGGACGATCAATCACCGTTCGCTTTTTTAAGCATTCGGTGATCTAATATAGACCCATTAACATATGCAGATAGAAACAATATTACAGTTACTCATCTAACTATGAAATATTTCATTTGGAGAATAAACTCAGACAAAATTGAAGTTTAGGAAGTTTGCTGGTTAGTAACAGTCAGGGGTAAACAAATTAAGAATCAATTCTTAATGATAATTTAATTATATTTACATTTAGTATTCACATTTAATAAGTAAGTACAGGAGGGTTTCAAGTAAAATTTTCAGATCCAATACCCTAGTCTTTGCATTCCATACACAAGCTGTGGCTGGTTAGCAGCCTAAGCAGTGCATTTTGTCACCTAGCATTCAAACATAGCACTCAGCAAATATAGTGCTGGGAAGAATGCAGTTCTAGGAAAAATGCTTCTGAAAAACATAACTTTGATTTGGGGCAGCTGAGAATTAAAATTTGTGAACAAGTGATCACAAAACTAGTCAAATTGTTTATTGGCTTATCCTTGCTTTGTCTTTAATGTCACCAAGAAAATGAATAAAAAAATAATTTTAGGAATTTTGACAATCAGCTCCTTAAGCATCAACAATTATTATATGAAAAAATTGCATCAGCACTTGAGACAGAAATGTGGTTTGTCAGTGAAACTCTGCCCCTTACCATATGACGGTATTCTGCTTGCTATAATTTCAAGCAACACTAATTTGGTTGCAGAGTTATCAGTGTATGGAAACCAAATGTACAGGTCCACATTATGTAGTACAACCACCATAGCTGAAGTTCTCTGGGTAAAGATAATTGTGAACTTTATCATTAGTAGGTTTCTACAGAAGCCATTATGTATGTGACTCTGAGCTGACATTTCTCGTATATGAGGAAAGAACCTTCTCTTACAACAGAGGAGTTAAATGCCTCTAGTGTGTTCTTAGAGTCTTTCATCTCAGTAAAGTCCAGTGACAAGCAGTTATAAGAAACACTTACTAGGATATTTACCTGAACAATGGAGAATGATCATTGTGGTGATACTCTGTAAGGGTAGCTCCATCAAAGACCATGGATGTCATCATCATCATCATCAGTCCCTTTAACTATTTTCTACATGGGATTAGGATGTGGCTCAGACTGTTGCTACCTCTTTCAATTCAGTGCACTTGCCGATATTTTTTGACATTCACATGTCTTCTCCCATTCAGTCCATCCATCTTTTTTCTGGATGTCCTTTTACCTCTTCTATTCTTCTTGTATCTCTCACATCTTCACCAAATTATTGTTTGGTTTCCTACAAATGTGTCTAAACCACTGTAATCTGTTCTTTGTGACTTTAACTGGATTCTGTTCTGATGTCATCATTTCTTTGTCTGTCCCACAGTGTCCATCCTACCACTCATCACGGCACTTCATCTGCATCATCGCTAGCTTTCTCATTGCTCTGCCTTCATTGTCAGGTTTCATACAGTAGTACTGGTCACGCTACTGCTTTTCACACCTTACTTTTCAACTTCTTTAGTATTCTTCTTTCACACACTACATGTGGCATTTGCCACCATTTTGCTACAGGCAGTATGATTTTATCTTTGATCTCCTCAATCAGACTTCCTTTCTCCTCTCCTACACCCCCAAGGCACTTGAGCTGCTTACCTCTTATTCTACTTTCTATCTCTCTTTTCAGCTTCTTTTGATTACCCCATTTCTTACCTCTCAACCTCTTAATGCAAGAAATCTGGAAAAAACCTAAAATTATAGGGGGACAAAGGCCCAAAATTAGGGAAAGATTTTAAATATTGCTTTCATAAACTTAGGAAAGTGTTAGAATAATGGTATTTGTGTTGTGTCACTTTCATGTCTAGGATACGAATAAAGAATCTTCGTGGGGTCTGTTCAAGTAGCTTTATTTTATATAACTACATCGCTCTAACGACTGACTCTGTCTTAAGTAATTTATACACAAACTAACAACTGTGATGATGCATGCTCTCTCTCTCTCTGGCTGCTCCTTCAAAATGGCACTAGGGTCACATGTGTGTGGAATATATATGTGCACGCACAGCCTCGCATGCGTCTTAAAGATATAGCACACACTTTACACTATGATCTACATCCTCCCTCTGAGAGATAGATCAAGCAATTTTCATGAGATTAGTTGGCATGCAGAAATCACAGGTAATCCTTAGTCATGCATTATACAGTACTAACTACACATGTATGTACAATGAAGTCCATGTTGCTGCATATTTCACACTAGGCTTAGATACTCATCCATATCGTGTGACATAAAACTGGGTATTAGATTTAGCAACTAGAACAGTTTCTGTAAAATGCTTGACCTGTGGAATGTTCGAATCGCTTTCTAGAATGGAGTCAGAATTTTGAACACATTCTGGTCTGGAAAGAGTGTCTGACTCACTCTTCGATTTAGAGTCTGCATCACAGAAACAATGTTGTAATTGCAATGATGATGATGATGATGATTCTGGTACAGGAAGAAGATGCCTGCAATTCCTCCTATACTCCACACCCTCAGAATTTACCAAGTAAGATCTCAGCTCAACACAGATGCCTGTAATCTGTCTTGTTCAATCAAAACCTTTTGTTGCCTGGATTTGTACCATCTCTCCTTCCCTCAATGGACAAAGTAATCTGCTTGATCTGTCATACATTTCTGGTTATTACACTTCTTAAATAATTGAGCCTTGATAGTTTTAGTGTTCTTAGATTTAGGCTGCAACAAACCTGAAGAAATAGGTAGCCTAGTTCTTGTTTGCCTGGAAAGTAGTCTTTGAGCAGGTGAGCCAAGAATATCATCACGGCGTATGTTTCTGAGATTAAGCAAATTCAAGAATACATCAGTATTGTCACGCTTTGACATTTCAAGTAATTGCTTTGCACTCTGCACTGCACGTTCCGCTAGAACATTGGAGTGAGCATGTTCAGGACTACTAGTGACATGTACAAAGTCTCATTCTTTTGCAAATTTCTGAAACAACTGGTTAGTAAATTGAGTACCATTGTCAGAAAAAAGTTTGTGTGGACTACCCTGAACTGATAAATGACATGTCAACTTAGTAATAACAGCAGTTGAGGGTAGGTTAGGTAGTATATCAATCTCAAACAAATTCAAATGAAAGTCTATCAGAACTATGTAGTGTTGATTATTCCATTCAAAGATATCAGTTGCTACAGTAGACCAAGGAAGTTCAGGAACTAGACTTAGCTAAAGTGGTTCTCTTTGCAAATGCGATCTTGTACTATTGCATAGTGAACAAGTAGAAAGAACTCTATCAATGCATTTTTGGTAATGAAGGCCAAAATACTAATTCTCTTGCTCTTCTCATAGTGGATGTGGATCCTTTGTGACCACGATGAAAAATGTGTATATTCTTGTTGTAAGGAAGCAGGAACAACAATTTTACAACCTTTGAAAATAATTCCATCTTCCATCAGCAATTCATCTCCGTAAGGAAAATACTTTTGCACTTCAGGTGATATACTAGATTGCTGTGATGGCCATCCGACATTAGGTTCATAGGTTCATAGGTTGGTACTGAGCTATCTGCCCGAAGGCATATATTAGCCCAGCCACGTTGTGCGGTATTCACCGCCCCTTTAGTAGTTCCCTAGACCCTTGTACTAGCAGCTAGTACCCTTGGCCCCTTTCTAGTAGTGCTGTTGGTGTGATCCCCAGTGTGAACTTTCTGTTACCCATCCACTCATCAAGGTTCCTCTTGAAAAGTGATAATGAGGGGCTCTGTCTTATGTAGATCGGGACCCTGTTCCATAGTAAGGGAAGTCTCTGCGAAGGGAATCTATCCCTGCAGCATGTTCTATTCATTGTTGTGTTGAGGTTTATATCCCTAAAGCGTGTAGCTCGAGTAGATTTGGTTTTGCTAAGATGGAGCATGTTCAACAATTCTGGTTTGGACATGGCACTGTACGTTAGACAGAGATCGCCTCTGAGAAAGCGGTATGCAACAGAGAACAGTCTTAGCTTTTTCAATCGTGCTGCATAGGGCAACTGTTTGAGGCCAGTAATTCTCTTGGCTAGGTACCTCTGTGGTCTCTCCAGCTGCTGGAGATGTCTAGCCAGGTACATTCCAATTGCTGCATTGTACTCAATAATGGGTCTGATGAGGGAAGAATAGAGGGGCACCATTACATCCTTAGATCTTGATGCAAACCCTTTCATGATCAGATGGGTCACATAGAAGGATTTTCTAACCACTTTGGCAACATGGTTATCAAAGGAAAGCTGGCTATCTACTTGGGTCCCTAGATCCCTTATTTCTTCTTCAGATTTCAGGGGATTACCTCCTATGTTGTAATTTGCGGGTACTCTGTTTTTTCCAAAGGGGATTACTACGCATTTTTTTGCATTTAGCTTGAGACCTTGGCTTTGGCACCATGTATCAGTCTCATTTAGGCCCTTCTGGAGACTCTATTATAGCACCCAGTTTGCAGTCGTCCACAAACTTAGTCAGCCACAGCCCTTCCATGCTTGCTTGTACTTCTGAGAAGTATATGCCAAACAGGAGGGGCCCCAGGACAGAGCCCTAAGGCACACCACTCATTACTGGTCTGGATTCAGACATAGATCCCACTACTCTTACTTTATGGGATCTGTCTGAGAGCCAGTTTGCAATCCATTTTGTGACGTAAGGGTTTATGCCCAGGCTGGTGAGCTTATCAATAATACCCGAATGGGGAATGGTGTCAAATGCTTTAGCAAGGTCAAGGTAAGCTGTGTGTACCTCCTTTCCCTTATCTATAGCCTGAGTAACTGTCTCAAAGAAATCCACCAGGTTCAGGAGGCATGTTCTGCCCTTGATGAAGCCAAATTGTGTGGGGTCCAGCGACTGGAGGTTCCCAATCTCTCCATTTATGAGTTCCATAATGATTCACTCCATAGCCTTACAGATCAGACTGGTCAGGCTTATTGGTCAGTAGTTCCCAGGGTCAGTTGTGGCCCCACCCTTGTGTAGCGTGACCACTGCTGCCGTGCGCCATTCTCTGGGCACATATCCTGTGGAGAGGCTGAGACTAAACAGGGTATTAAGATGCGGAGTTAATTCCTTTTGGAGCTCGCATATGACATAGCCTGGGACACCATCAGGTCCCATGCAGGCAGTGTTTTTAGCTTTAGATAGAGCCTTGTTAACCAACATATCAGTAATAATTGGACTTACACAATTCCCTGGAATGGTAATAGGCCCTGTAGGTGGTGGGGGGGTTTGCACTGAACCTGTCAGCCAAGATGTTGGCAATGTCAGAAGGGTCAGTGTATTTTGTTCCATTTTGTACTAGCTCAGAACAGACCTGAGCATTGCCATTTAGGTTTTTGACGTAGCCATAGAAGGCCTTATGGTTATCCTTGGCATCCTTGGCAACTTTCTTTTCAAAATTAGCTTTAGTTGACTTGATGAGGGCCCTCAATTTCTTACTAATGCTGATCAGGGATGATTTTTCTACTTGAGATTTGGCCTTTTTTTGTATAAGTCTCCTCCTTTTATTGTAAAGCTTGTTTATGGCCGGGGTCCACCAGACTGGATTCTTCTTCCTTGAGGAAGGAGTCTTGGTTTTATTTGGGATAGCATGGTCCATGCAATCCTGAAGATGCATATGGAGTGCCTTGGTGTAGGATTCCGCATCCTGGATATCATTATCCTTCTGCAAGGGAATAGTGAAGCTTTCCACTCCGGATGCAAGTAGTTTGAAGTTTGCTTTGGAAAGGTTTTTGACTATGGTTTTTTGACTGGGGGAGGTGGAGGGGTCATTAATATATTGATTGAGCATCTGCAAAATTGGATCAGTCTGACTGTGATCTCTTAACTCATCAAGTTTAGTGCTGGAAAAATTATGCACTGACATCATATCAAAGTAAAAAATCTCCGTGTTAAACTGTTTTGTTGTAATCCTGGGAGATCTGGATAAATTATTAGCCACATAGAGCAATTTGCCTTTAGTGTAGACCATTTTGAAATTGTACTTTTGCAATTTGAGCATCATTCTTTGTAATCTCACTGGAGTAGAATGCATAGGTTTCTTTAGAATAGTAACTAGAGGTTGATGATCAGTTTTAGTCTGAATAACTCAACCATAATATAATCATGAAACTTGGAGCATGCAAATACTTTTGCCAAAAGTTCCATCTCAGTTTGAGCATACTGAATCTCAGTTTGGGTTAGTGTTCTAGATGCATAGGCTACTGGCCTGCCCTCTTGAAGTATAACTGTGCCTAGACCAAATTTTGAAGCATCACATGAAAGAGTAACTGGTTTGTTCACATCATAGTATATTAATGTAGGTGGGGTGGCAATTTGCTGTTCCAACCATGACCATGCAACATTTTTGCATGTGAGCTCTCTTAAAGTTGCTGTCAACTCACTGAAGTCTGCTATATATTTGCCTAAATAGTTGACCATGCCCAGAAAATGCTGTAAAGCTTGTAAATTATCTAGTGCTGACATTTCAGGAATAGCTGCTTGTTTGGTCGGGTCTGGTCTCAAGCCTGTACTCGTAAACAAATGTCCTACATAAATAACTTCTGGAAGTCTGAATTTGCACTTCAGAGGATTGAGCTTCAGGTTTACTTCACATACTCTGTCTAGAACTTTCTTGACGTTTCTGTCATGCTCTGCTTCACCATCGCCTCCAACTAATAGATCATCTAATATTGTGGCACAGGGATAACCCAAAAAAATTTGTTCCATTGCATGTTGAAAAACTTCACTTGCAGAATTTATTCCAAATGACATCCTTAGGAATCTTTATCTGCCTGCCAAACAGAGTATCAAAAGTAGTTAGATATGAGAATTTGTGATCCAGCATCACTTGCCAAAGCAAACTCTTTGTATCCAAAGCAGAAAATACAGTGGCATTCGGAATTAGAGCTGCAACATCTTCGACTGTGCACATTGGATGATACAGTCTTTTTAATGCTCTCTTCAAATCTCTTAGGTTAATGCATATCTTGATTTTGTCTGAGCCTTTTTTGTGAGTGGCTACCATGGACAACACCCATTCAGTTGGTTCTGTGACTGGACAAATCACACCTTTATGCAAATGAGCCTTAACTTTATCTTGCACAACTTTCAGAACTCTTCTTGCTGGTCTGGCTACTGGAGTGACCTCTGGGTCTAATTTCATGGAATACACAACTGGAAGTTTGCCTAACTTGTCATCAAAAACGTCAGCATACTCTGGAAAAATGGCTTCTGAAAAATTAGAACTTGGAAATGCACTTATGTGATGAACTTCTTTAGCAAAAGAAAGCAAATTCATTCTTAAACTATCTTTGAGACCCAATAAAGATTGTACTGGTCTTTGGACAACTGAATTGAAAGAGGAAGCAACAGTCTGAGCCACATCCTAATCCCATGTAGAAAATAGTTAAAGGGGACTGATGATGATGATGACATCCATGGTTTTTGATGGAGCTACCCATGCAAAGTATCACCACAATGATCATTCTCCATTGGCCTAGTAAGTGTTTCTTATAACTGCTTGTCACTGGACTTTACTGAGATGAAAGATTCTAAGAACACACTTGAGACATTTAACTCCTCTGTTGTAAGAGAAGGCACTTTCCTCATATACAAGAAATGTTCACTATTAAACTCTATCAGCTCAGAGTCACGTACATTATGGCTTCTTTAGGAACCTACTAATGATAAAGTTCACAATTATCTTTACCCAGAGAACTTCAGCTATGGTGGTTGTACTACATAATGCAGACCTGTACATTTGGTTTCCATACACTGATACTCTGCAACCAAATTAGTGTTGCTTGAAATTATGACAAGCAGAATACCCTCACATGGTAAGGGGCAGAGTTTCACTGACAAACCACATTGCTGTCTCAAGTGCTGATGCAATTTTTTCATATAATAATTGTTGACGCTTAAGGAGCTGATTGTCAAAGTTCCTAAAATTCATTTTTTATTCATTTCCTTGGTGACATTAAAGCCAAAGCAAGGATAAGCCAATAAACAATTTGACTAGTTTTGTGATCACTTGTTCACAAATTTCAATGAAAACAGAATTGCAGCAGATAGCAAAGACAACCACAAGACCTTCTATAGTTATGTAAAGAATCTCCACAGCAATACCCAGATTTGCTTTGAGCTACTGCACAATGGTACCTCCTATACTGAGCCAACAGATATTGCCAATATACTGGCTGACAGATTCAGTGCCAGCTTTACCCCTCCCCCCAATGGACCAATCACAATACCAGTAGATTACCAGGCACCCAGTATTACTGCTGCACAGGTTAAAACAGCACTGTCCAAGACCAAGAATACAACTTCTATGGGACCTGACAATTTTCCCGGCTGTGTTATACATGAACTACAGAGTGAATCGGCACCTCATCTGTGTGCTCTATTCAATCACAGTCTCACCTCAGGCTTTGCCCCTACCCAATGGCACACTGCTACAGTCATCCCTCTCCACAAGGGAGGAGCGACTACAGACCCCAGGAACTATCACCCCATTAACCTGACAAGTCTGCTATGCAAAGCTGTTGAACACATCATCATGGACTTAATAAACAAGGATACAGGGAATCTCCAAACTCTGGATCCTACACAGTTTGGTTTTGTGAAGGGTAGAGCATGCATGCTCAACTCGGTCGACTTTTTTGAGCCTGTCACCAGAGTTGTGGATGAAGGCAAGGTGGTTCATACAGCCTACCTTGATCTGGCCAAGGCCTTTCATACCATTCACCACTTAGGAATCATAGAAAAACTCATTAAGCTAGGAATCAACCCCTATATCACTAGGTTGGTTGCAAACTGGCTCACATATAGAACCCACAGTGTGAAAGTAGCTGACTCCAAGTCAGACTGTCGACCAGTCATTAGTGGAGTCCCACAGGTTTTGGTCCTGGGTCCTCTCCTGTTTGGTATCTACTTCTCAGAAGTCCAGGCCAACAAGAAGAGACTTTAGCTGACAAAGTTTGCAGACGATTGCAAGTTAGAAGCTATTATTAACTCCCCAAGTGATGTTGACATCCTACAGAAAGGTCTCAATGAGACCAATGAATGGTGTCAGAACCATGGTCTTAAGCTCAATGTGAAAAAATGTGTCATCATCCCTCTTGGGAAAAACCCGGTTCCCTTGAATTATCACATCAATGGTAGTCCACTGAACACAAAAGGCGTTATAAGAGATCTAGAAACACAAGTTGACAGCAGCCTCTCTTTTGACCACCACATTGCCACTGTGGTCAGAAAGTCCTTCTATGAGGCACATTTCATTATTAAGGGTTTTGCATCCAGGAAAAAAGGGGTCATTGTCTATCTCTACTCTTCCCTCATTAGGCCAATCGTCGAGTACAATGCCCCATTTGACATGTCTCTCACTAGACACCTGCAACAACTGGAGAGGCCGCAAAAGTACCTCATAAAGAGGATCCTAGGCCTTAAACACTTGTTCTATATGGATAGACTTAAAAAACTCCAACTATTCTCTGTCTCATATCACGTACTTAAAGGTGATCTCTGCTTGACTTACAAAGCCATGTCTGACCATGCTCTGTTAGAAATGCTACATCTAAAGAAATCCCAATCCCTCTGCAGCACATGCTCCAGAGACCTCAACCTCATTACCACAATCAACAGAACATGCTGGAGGGACAGGTTCATAACCCAGAGACTGCCCATGCTATGGAATATCCCATACATGTCAAGCAGAGCACCACACTAGCCCTCTTCAAGAGAAATCTTGATGAGTGAATGGGAAATAGGAAATTCACCTTGGGGATCACTCCAGTGGTTCTACTTGACAGAGACACTAGGAACTAAGGTTGGGTGGCATGATGCCAGGGTAATCTTAAAGGGCTAGGCTTGTAAAGTCTCCAGAGCCATTAGCCTAGTACACACCTGTGAACCTATGAACCTAAATGAACTACGTAAAGTTTGACTAAAAATGATTGGGTAGATTGTAAGTAATGTACAATGTTTGCAAATGGGAATGTGTCAGTATGGTTTATGATATGAAAAAAAACTTAATGCCAAAAGGTATAGTGTAGTTCCCTTTGCAAAACAAGTCTGTCATATGGATTTTCACATAAATTGGAACCCACTAAGGATTGATACAGTCATCAGAGATCTAAGCACCTTTATCAACAATGAACATCAAACATAATCTATCAATTAGAGTTAGGAAATCCTTCTTTAATGCCCATTTAATTACTGAAAGTATATCCTTCTGGGCTAAGAAGTTTATAAGCCCCACCTACTCTTTCCTCATCAGGCTAATCTTAAAACACACTGTCACATTTGAAATTTACCACTGCAAACACCTTTTCTAAATAAAAAGGCCACAGTCTGTTCTAGCTAAAAAAACAAACAAAAAAAGATTATATTTTATTAAATGTATTATCTGTCTGATGAAACTAGAATTTCTCTTGTTTTCTTAGGCTCCTAGTGATTCCTACATGGTGATATCTGAATTGCTTTCTGGCTATGATAGGTACTCTCCCATTAGACTTCCTTCACCTCGGAAATATTGATAAGACAAAAATGTGTGACTCCAAAGACCCCAATGTTCATCACAACATGAATGTGACATCCTTGTAGTGAGAATTCCTTATGCAAAAACTGGACCACCAAGAGGATCCTAGGCCTTAAACACTTGTCCACTATGGACAGACTTAAAAAACTCCAACTATTCTCTGTCTCATATTACCTACTAAGAGGCGATCTCTGCTTGACTTACAAAGCCATGTCTGACCCAGCTCTGTTAGAAATGCTACATCTAAAGAAATCCCAATCCCTCCACACCACATGCTCCAGAGACCTCAACCTCATTACCACAATCAACAGAACATGCTGGAGGGACAGGTTCCTAACCTAGAGACTGCCCATGCTATGGAATACACTTCCCATACATGTCAAGCAGAGCACTTCACTGACCCTCTTCAAGAAAAATCTTGATGAGTGGAAGGGAAATAGAAAATTCACCCTGGGGATCACTCCAGTGGTTCTGCTTGACAGAGACACTAGGAACTAAGGTCAGGTGGCACAATGCCAGGGTAATCCTATGGGCTAGGCTTGTAAAGGCTCCAGAGCCATTTGCCTAGTACACACCTATGAACCTATGAACCTAAATGAACTATGTAATGTTTGACTGAAAATGATTGGGTAGATTGTAAGTGATGTACAATGTTTGCAAATGGGAGTGTGTTAGTATGGTGTGTGATATGAAAAAAAAGCTTAATGCCAAAAGGTATAGTGTAGTTCCCTTTGCAAAATAAGTCTGTTGTATGGATTTTCACATAAATTGGAACCCAGTAAAGATTGATACAGTCATCAGAGATCTAAGCACCTTTATCAACAATGAACATCAAACATCATCTATAAGTTAGAGTTAGGAAATCCTTCTTTAATGCCCATTTAATTACTGATAGTATATCCTTCTGGTCAAAGAAGTTTATAAGCCCCATCTACTCTTTCCTCATCAGGCTAATATTAAAATACACTGCCACATTTGAAATTTACCACTGCAAACACCTTTTCTAAATAGAAAGGCCACAGTCTGTTCAAGCTAAAAAAAACAAAAAAAAAGATTATAGTTTATTAAATATATTATCTGTCTGTGAAACTATAAATTCTCTTGTTTTCTTAGGCTCCTAATGAATCCTACATGGTGATATCTGAATTGCTTTCTGGCTATGATAGGTACTGTCCCATTAGACCTCCTTCACCTCGGAAATATTGATAAGACAAAAATGTGTGACTCCAAAGACCCCAGTGTTCATCACAACATGAATGGGACATTCTTGTAGTGAGAATTCCTTATGCAAAAAATGGATCACCAAGAGAACAAGCTATGTCAAGCAGAGTAACACTTTGGCCTCCTTCAAGCTCTGTCTTGACAATCAAATGAGTATTTAAACATTTAATCCTGAGGTGAGCAGTATGCCCCTCATGGAGTGTGGTGGTAAATCCACCTGCTTAGCTCTCTGTGTTGCATGTCTAGGCTCTATATGGTCACCCAAGCCACCTGTCTAATAAGAAACTATGAACCTATGCACCTACATGAAAACTGCCAATCAATAGAATTCAGTGGTGTTATAGGTGTAGCAGCTTTGATAGTGGTGTTATAGATGTAGTAGCTTTGATATTGAAACCACTGTTCCCACTTCATCTGATTGGGATCTTCATTAATGTCTTATGCCATTTCAAGGATATTGGAATGCAGTTATGAATGCAAACATCAGATTTTGCCTACATTGAATATCTCAGCCTTATTCCTCATTCTGCAGACTTCCAGTAATAGCAATAAGTGAACAAAGTAACAAATCCTGGGATTTTACTTCCATCAAAAATGCAGTTTTAAACAAAAGTATGAATGATATCTAATTTTTCCTAATGCACTTATATTTACAAGGTGACTGTGATAACTACTGAACAGTATTTGGTACCATTATTTTACTTAATGTTTTGTAGATCTTTATTACAGCCTATTACATATAGCAGTTTGTGAATATTGCTAATGTTCCTTTAAAACAGTTCAGCTGAAAGGGTAATGAATCATGTGACCTGGGAGAATAATGTCAGTACTGGGTAAAGCCTTAAAAGAGAAGAGCTGTGCGTATTCCTCATATCTGCTTTATCCTCCTGACTATGCATACCGTTTATGCAAGTGAGATCATATTCTAACACTAGAAGCTACTTTTGGAAACTTTTCTGACATTAGGCCTCCATACACTTTTACATGTGCCACATGCTTTCCACTGGGCTGTTTACCAGTTGTACCACATAAATATGAAACAGTGAACAATAATACTAATCAAGTAGCCTGCAGCCTTATTCTGTCTTTATTCTTTTTTCTCTAATTTTCAAAATTTTCTCACAAAATGACTACTTTTGTAAATGTTGTCAGATTTAATGTGTGCTATTTTATTGTCTTCCTTTGCACTGAAACAGCAACATATTTTGTTGCATTGTTTCATAGTTTTGTTCAAATTGACAGCACTACAACCATCAAGGTCTTTGAAACTGCACGGAAGCCTATCAATAAACTGAAAACTTTGCATGCCATATTCTAAACTATTCCTCTCTGATTGCACTTGTGCGGAAACATGAACAATATATTATGCAATATTGCTTCTTGTCAAGTGTGTTAAGACAGAAGAGAAAGATAAGATTTCTATATTAAAAACATATTCTTACCATACTGTAATCAAAGAAAAATCTACTAAGCATGACACCTGTTTCTTTTTGTTAGAAATCAGGGAGTTCATGAGACAATAACATGGATATATGGCTAATCATAAATGTTATGTGAAATACTGTGAGTGTGGCACCTTGGTTGATTCATAACATTAAACCAGAATTGTGTTTGGAATCAGAAATATTCAGCTTAGAAACAAATTATTAAAAAAAATAAACTATGACACTGGGAAAAAACACTGATCTATTTAAGGTAAATGAACTCTCTAATGTCTGAAGAGTTGGAATGTGCAAAAATAAGGGCTCTAAAAAGAGGAGGTGAGAAAGGGCCAACCTTATTAAAAACATTAAAATCATCTTCATCATCATCAGCCCCCTTTTTTCTACATGGGGTCGGTGTATCGTGTAAACTGTCACCAAATCTCATGATTCAGTGCCACACTTACACCTTCTTCAACACTCATGCCTGTCACAGATCTTCTTTCACACAATCCATCTATCTCTTTGCTGGATGTCCTCACTTCCTCTTACTTTCTTCCTGTCTGTCCCAAATCTCCCTAAGCAGATTGTCTTCTGCTTTTCTGCACATGTGCCCAAACCACTGTAATCTGTTCTCTTTGATCTCTTCTGTAATTGGACCTACTTTGGCTTCTGCTCTTATGTCTGCATTTCTTCATCTGTCCCACAGTGTGCATCCTACCACCCTTCTAAGGCACTTCATTTCCATCACCTCTAGATTCTTCAACTGTTCTGCCTTTACTGCCCAGGTTTCTGTACCATACATTAGTACTGGTCACACCACTGTCTTGTACACCTTACGTTTCAGCTTCTTTGGCATTCTTTTGTCATAGACTACACCTGACACTCTATGCCAGTTGGCTGCAGCCCCTCTGATTCTAGCTTTGACCTCTTCATTCAGGCTTCCCTTCTCCTCACCCATCACTCCCAGATACTTGAAGCTGTTTACCTGTTCCACTCTTACCTTCTATCTCTATTCTCAGACTCTTCTGATTTCCCCAATTTGCTGCCATTACCACTCTTATCTGTGCTTAGTTTCATCCCATGTGCCTTCAGTTTTGCATTCCATTCTCATATCTTTTGCTGAAGTTCTAGCTCAGAGTATGCCTGCAATAGCACATCATCTGCATACAGCATCTTTGTTGATCTGTCCCATCCGACCTGTTTGCTAATGTAGTCCATCACCAGTGTGAACAGCAGTGGGCTCAGAGCTGAACCCTGGTGTACACCCACTCCCACTGGGAACCCATCTATGAGGGTGAACATTGTTAGTACCTGAATCCTGGGGTCCTTGTATATAGCCTGCACTAATTCTCCTAATGTTTCTGGGACTTCAAACCACTGCAGTACTGCCCAGATCAGTTTTCTTGGGACCTTGTTATATGCTTTCTCCAAGTCTAGGAATGCCCAGTTGGACTCTCTCCTCATCTCTAACTTCTTCTCAAGTATCTGTATCACTGCAAACATCGGGTCAATTGTGCTGCATCCTGATCTGAATCTGAACTGTTCATCTCACATCTTACATTCTACTACTCTGCATATCCATTTATCACTCACCATTTCCAGAATTTTCATGCAATGTTATAGGAGTTTCATGCCTCTGTACTGCTCACAGTTGTGGATGTCCCCCTTGTTCTTGTACACTGGCACAAGTATGCTTATTCTCCAGTCATCTGGGATGTGCCTTTCTCTCCACACTGCTATCACTACCCTCAGGAGCCATTTCTCCTCGATCTCACCCAGCATCTTTATCATATCTGCTGTGACCTCATCTGAGCCTGAAGATTTCCTTGTCTTTATTTTCCTGTTCTTACTTCTTCTAGGATGGGGTCCTCTTCTTCTCTCATTGTATGCTGTTTCTGGGGCAGTACATCTTCTGTGGACTGGTGAGCAGGTTGTTGCTGGCATCTCTTATGAAGGGTGTCTGACTATCTTCTTTATCTTTCTGTCTTTGCCTTGCAACCTGATATAGTTTCTTTGTGCCACTTACTGAGTCACTTTCCAGAAGTTGGTAGTGCCTTCAATGCCCTATTCTTTGCTATTGCAACTTCTATCTTAGCTTCTTTGTTAGCCAACCAGTAGTCCTTCCTAGCCTGGTCAGTCTTTTCTATCTCCCACTTCTTCCTGCACTCCTTCTTTCTTTTGATGACTTCCTGGACTTCTATATTCCACTACCAGCTCTCCTTATGTACCTTATTTCCATACGTGGCTCAGCCACATATCTTTCCTGCAGTCCGAACACATTCTGTTTTTAGGCACTTCCATTCTTGTTCAACTCCACCTATTTCCTTCTCTTCTTAGGGTGCTAGAGCCCTGAGTAATTCCTTGAACAGTTGTACTTTCTCTCCATTCAACTTCCAGGTCTTCAGCCTGGTCTCTGACCTTAGAACCTTCCCTGACCACTGCTTGCAGATGATTGTGACAACTATTGGTTTATGCTGTGGGCCGACTGTTTCACTGGGGATGACTTTGCAATCATGAATTCTGCTCCAGTGCTATCTCTCTTTTTGAACCATTCGTTGGCTACTATCAAGCCATTTGCCAGACAGAAGTCTTGAAAAGTCTAGAATGGCTTTTCCTTCTTTATTCCTTTTGCTCCATCCATGTGGACTCAGGCAGTCTTTATAATTCGCCCATTATCAACACCAATTCATGTTGTCCTGCTTTATCTAATAGGTCCTGTAACTGGTCTGAATGCACTCTTTTCCTCACTATCACAACCCTCCTGTGGGGCATAGACTGAAATTATGAATACTGCCCTATCATTGCACTGGAGTCTGATTGCAATGAGACTGTCATTAATTCTGATGATATCCCTCACTTCTGAATCCTCTCTCTCACCACAATTCCCACACCATTTCTAGTCTGTCCCCCTCCTGAGTAGTACAGTCTGTATCCCAAGCCAATTGGCTTTCCTGCACTGCCCTTCCATGGGCTTTATGTTGGACACACACTGGCCAATAGGGGCACATATACCCCCTCCCTCAATTAACAAGGGTCCCTGGTGTAAGTCAGAGTAGGCCAGATCCTCAAGCCCCCAGTAACTACCCATGCCCATTTTTGTGACATTAGTCAACATGAATGAATCACCTATAACCACATTTTACACCATTGAGTGGCTAGCCCTTCCACAGCACACAGACTGTGATCCATGTTCTCCTATCTTCAGGATACTGTGCACCACAGTAGATGTACAAAGCAGTTGGTTTGTCCAAATCTTCCTACTATAGGGCACCATGTACAGTCTGTGCTGCTGCCCACAGCTCCTTTCATTGGTGAGCTTCAGATGGAAACACTCAGCATGTTTTGCAGATGTGGCAGAAACCCCATGGAAACACAGGGAGAATGTGCAAATTCCAAACAGGCATTAGTCAGATGTCAGGATAAAGTCTTGTACCTTGTGCATGGGAAGCAAAGACCTTAACCATTATGCCAAGTGGTCTAATGAAAAATAAACATTAAACTATTGGCCACTGCATAACAACAAAAATGGTGTCTAGTAACAGATGAGCAAGCAGAAACTGCACTCAATGTCAGCGGTGTGACTGCAGATATAAGAAGACATGTAAAGCACTTAACCAAACCTTTAAATTCTGTGGGGCAGTAACCATTTTGTAGTAGTGTGTAAGAAATGGAAAACAGTGCTTTAGAAAGATATTAATGCTTTAGGAGTAGGTCAGTAGTCTATAGTCAATATGTTTACTGAAATCATTCATGTACATTCAGTTAATACAGTACAAAACTCCAAGACAGTCATGATATGTAATGATCTGAAGAAAAGATTGTGCATTATCCATTATCTGATCCAATCCCTTTATTGATTGCTAGTCAGAAAGCTATACATTGAGAAATAAGAAGTTGCCTTTAAGTTAGATACATTAAAAGAGTGCAACATTATGTCAGGATTGCTTTTTTTTTAATTCTGAACATGAACAATAAAAAGTACATACTTGAATACTAAGGCACATGCTTAACCATTTCTGTCAAGTCTGGGTAGACAGAGAATGTCAATGAACAAAACTCAAGCTATTTTTAAAGATAGTTCTCTATTAATATACTCATCTGAGGAAAGCAAATACTGTGAGCAGAAATATTTATCATTTGGCTTGGTAAGGACAATTTGTGATCCTGCACAGACAAAAAAAATGACTTCCTTTCTGTAGCAAAAAAAAATGCAATTAGCAGTCAGAAAGACTGTCTGCCTTACAATTAAACTGACAGAACAGACTGTTTAATATTGGAAACTTACAGAAACAGACTGTGCGACTATTCTGTATATATATATATATATATATATATATATATATATATATATATATATATATATATATGGGTCTACTGCTTTTAATCGAATAACACTTATTCAAAAAAGAGCAGTAGACCTTTAAGTTACGCGAAAGTGCACTTATTCGAAAGTGCACTTTCATGAAACACATTTCAATGAACCCGTAAAAAGATAAAAAAAAAAAACAGAAAACACTTTCTAACATTACATTGAGTGTGGGGGGGGGGCTGCCCCCACCCCCGATTTGGGGGGCTGTGGCCCCCACACCTCCCTACTTAAATATACCAACTCCGAGACGGCACTACAGTGGAAAACAGGTAAATTCCATATTCCCCACTGTAGTGTGCCTCAGTGCTTCAGTTTCCCTGAACAGTTCATTGAATCGTGCTTCGCGGAAGTGCACTTTTGCTTAAATGCAGTTTCGCGTAACCGAGGATCTTCTGTTCATTTTTGAACAAGTGGATTTTCGGTCTTATACAGTACATCCATATTTATATATATATATATATATATATATATATATATATATATATACATATATGTATATATATATACATATATGTATATGTATATATATATATATATGTGAGAGTGTTAACATCACAGTTGCAAGGGCAGTTAACATGACTGGTTAAGTAGTTCTGAAGCATGATAAACACAAAAATCTCCGTAAAACAGGATTTCCAATGAAGGCAGTCCGACAAAACTCCATAATAAAAGTACCTTCTGGTAGCTTTCCTTTAAGACTGTTCAGTCCACAAAACGACAATGGATAATATAAAATATTTTATTTTTCCACAAACAGCCCGACAAGTTCAAGCACAAGGATTAAGCACTTTCATTTCCAATGGAGGAAACTTCATCAGAATAATAAATGTATTCTGCCTATGTATTTATACAAATCTAATTCAATTAATTATTCAATTTATCATTCACTTTGTTAAAGTTGAATTGAAATTAAAACATATGGTTCAACTTATTTTAGTAAAAAAACATGTATTTCACTTTGAATACTTCACTAAAAAATGACACCACTTCAAAAACTTTGAATAACTATGGTTAAAAAATGCAATACACCTTTCGGCCATGTAATAAAGCATATTTTACATAATTTAAAATTAAAATAACCCCTTACAATAAAAAGTATGTGAGGTATATATATATATATATATATATATATATATATATATATATATATATATATATATATATATATATATATATATATAATATGTAATAGATAGTGAAACTAATGTCTAATAGTTTTTGTGCAATGTTATCTAATAGCAACAATCTACAACAAACAATAATGAATAATAAATAATGAATAACAATGTTAATGCCAATATAAATACATAATATAAATATATATTATATAAATATATACATGAGTCTGTGGTTGTGTAAAATTAATATGTATATGTGTATGATTATAGTAATAAATTGAATTTTGATGCCAACAACTGAATAAAATTATTGTGTGTGTGTAAACATAAATAATTAACCTGTCATGTCCAACATAATGGACTATGAACTCATATTCAAAACTTTTCTTTTGTTGCTATTTTTGACTTTATTGGCCCTTAACCTTAGGGCTGGTAAAACTGACACACAGTCATTCATTCCTGGGGGTGTACTGGCTTCCAATCGTAATTGCCATATAAGTTCCCTATAGGTTAACTGATTTTCCCAGTCTCCCCCTCTGTTGTCCTTAGGTAACATTTCCAATATCCAAAATTTAAAATTAGATTCCTTGCATGACAATGTATGTCTAAAAAGTGCATTTGTTTCCTTCTTTCTATTAACGTCATACATATGTTCGTATGTTTTTTGTCTCAAAAGTCTTTCTGACTTTCCTACATAGTAAGCCCAGCAATAAGTACAGTGAACTAAATATACTATCCCTCGGGTATAACAAGTATAATATTGCTTGCTTTTGAAACATAATGGAATAGTAGGTATAGTTAGTTCACCTGTATTAGCTATAAATGTACATTGTGAACATCTACCACACCGATAAGTTGCTTTTTTTCTTATTATTTTCATCATTCTCCTGTCCACCTTTCTCAATAATGTTCTTGAGATTAGGACCCTTTCTGAAACTATAACATAAATGTCTGGGGAATATATCTAACTTGTTAGGCATACTCTTGAATATATCCCAAGTCTTGTTTATAACTCTTCTTATTGCGTGGGTATTGGAATTAAATGTCATGACAAAAAAAGGAGTAATTGGTTTCTTACTTCTACTATAAGTTTCATTGTTTTCAACTTCCAACATATTGTCTGTAGTATTACTTCTCATATTACTACTACCGGTATTCAATAAAGGTGTATATCTAGTACCCCAGCCCTTAATCACTTCGTGCTTAAGGGACATGATGACTGATTCTGGATAACCTCTTTCTAGAAATAATTTGTGCACATAATCCATCTCTTTTATAAAGTCCACATACTCTGATGTCATCCTTGCCACCCTGACCATTTGTCCTTTTATAATATGTTTCTTCTGCAATGGAGGGTGGTTACTACAATAGTGTAGATAAGAATTAGAGAAACAAGCTTTTCTAGAAATTATAGACATATTTTTTATTTTTGTCATCTTTTTGAATAGTGACATCCAAGTAATGTGTCTCCTCCATGTTGAATTCATGTGTAAATCTAAGGAACTGAGTGGAGTTGTTTAAGTGTTCCATAAAATTAGATATTTTCTGTGGTGTACCTTTCCATACAATCAATATGTCATCCAAGAAACAATAGTATTTTTCTATATTGTTCATGAATGGAGAATTGAACACAAAATGTACCTTCCAATATAGCATAACTATATTGGCAAATATGGGGGCACAATCTGCCCCCATAGCAACCCCATCCAACTGTTGAAAAATATCTCCTTGAAAGTAAATCAAATTGTTTTTAGTACCAGTTCCATATTCTCTAGTATTAATCTGAACTCACTCTCATTTAAAAATCTGAACTCAGACAACATGAGTTCAAACCACTCGAGACCTATGTGGTGTGGAATCACAGAAAACAGATCCTTTACATCCACTGTTAAAAATGAATAATGGTATTGATATTGTAGTGTATTAATTTTCTTCAATAAGTCCCATGAATCAACTAGAATGTGTGAATGTAGTTTATAAAAGGGCTTCAGTTTTGTGTCAACATGAATTGCTAAGGGTTGAGTTTTTGACCCATCTGAGGTCACTATGGGTCTTAGTGGTGGGTTTCCTATGTCTTTATGTATCTTGAGGATACCAAACATTGTAGACAAAAAAGGTTTTTCAACCTTGAAAAACCTATAAAGTTTGTCATCTATTAAACCTTGTAATAAGTTGTCCTCTATTACCAAGACTATCTTCTTGTATGCTATGTTGAGCTCATTTTTAGAAATAGTGATGTATCACCCTTGTATATTTAGGATATCCATCATTTTTGTTATATAAGTCCACCTATTCTTTAGTACTACCCCTCTCCCTTTATCCGGTTTCATAATTCTAACGTCTGAGTATTGTTGTTTGATTTCATCCAGAGTCTTTTTTTCTTCTAAGTTCAAGTTAGAATTACCATAACTGTATCTTTTTTGATAGTATATTTCTCTTACTTTCTTAATAGCTATTTTTTCAAAATTACTAATGTCACTCTGCAAGGGGGGGGGGGGGTGTTGTACATACTTTTTCTTACTAAACTGTCACAATGTCTATTCATGTTGCCTTTAAATTCTTTTGTAGATTCCAAAGCTTCTAGATTTAACTTTCTGCTAAATAGCTTTATATCTAATGTAATTTCAGCTAAATCCATTTTTTTAGTTGGAACAAAAGTGAAACCCTTCTTGAACAACGAAAAGTGTCTATCCTCAATTGTAATATCTGTGTAGTTATAAATAGAAAAACCTCCTTCTTCTTGGTTAAGAACACTATTGTGGGTATTGAAGCAAAACATCCCATAACCTCCATTTTCTGAAACTGCACCTACACTAGTCCCCCACACCTCCCTACTTAAATATACCAACTCTGAGACTGCACTACAGTGGGGAACAGGTAAATTCCATATTCCCCACTGTAGTGTGCCTCGGTGCTTCAGTTTTCCTGAATGGTTCATTGAACCCTGCTTCGCAGAAGTGCACTTTTGCTTAAATGCACTTTCGTGTAACCGAGGGTCTACTGTTCATTTTCGAACAAGTGGATTTTCGGTCTTATACAGTAGATCCATACATATATATATATATATATATATATATATATATATATATATGTGTGTGTGTGTGTGTGTGTGTGTGTGTGTGTGAGAATGTTAACATCACAGTTGCAAGGGCAGTTAACATGACTGGTTAAGTAGTTCTGAAGCATGAACGTAACATAGGCTATCCAATGTTAAATCAAAAATGCAGATTCAATCTGGCCCCATTATGGAGGGGAAAGACAACCCTTAGTGCACCCATGAAGATCTGGCTTTGACTAGTGACATGGACATTGGAAGAGGATGGTATTGAATGGATTATGTTGGCTCTCCCATCCCTTGGCTGCCTAAGCTTGCTGCAATAGAAGCATTAACAGCTGGCTTGCTCCACCATGCAAGTGGCATGGTATACCATTTGCGATAGAGGTTGCTTATCTGTGGAAGTGCACATGCACCTCCCACAGGCAGCAATTGCAGAGCTGGCAAGGCTGCCATGGTGTATGAGGGGGTTAAGATGCAATCCACTGCAGTAATGTGATTCTACTCCATTATCCTTGATCTTCTCAATGGCTATAGACATGGGTCATGTTGAGTTCTGGAGAGGCTAAAGGAGGTCTGGTAGACCCAATTAATGAGGAGAGGGTCTAGTGGCAGCTGATTGTCAGCTGTATGGGGAGGGGGGCAAAGAAAATTTGCAGCTTCAGCAAATCAGATGATTTGGTTTGACAAACACA
The DNA here is from genome assembly GCF_019279795.1 of Protopterus annectens. NCBI lineage: Eukaryota > Metazoa > Chordata > Ceratodontiformes > Protopteridae > Protopterus > Protopterus annectens. The sequence goes on along the minus strand of NC_056739.1, from coordinate 1,428,021,625 downwards.
AGTAAATATGATTAAGAAATGCCTTAGTGGTTCATCACAAGTTCACAATAATACGTAACAGAACACATAATGCATTGCATAGAAAATAGATGGCATTCTGGACAAATCTGCAGATCAATTTAATGGTTTTGGGTGTCTGCAGACTGAATATTACATAAAGAACTGAGGTATTCCCTATGACTTATATTACATATAGGTTATAAATTTTGCCCAAAGCTAGGTAAAAGTAAAATATGAAGCATATAGAACAAATGGGTGCTGATGTTAAACAGACGAAACAAATAGAATGGGACAGTAATATGGCAAAGGTTAAGAAGAACAAAGTTAGAATATGTATTAAGCACCAAGACTCAAATAACTTTATCAAAAGAGAATATTATCTTCTTCAGTTACTACAGTGGTAGTAACAACTATGTGAAATATTAAATTCTTGCTAGTACTTACTGCAAACTTAGGGTTTGGGAAAATTGGGTTGAATGAATGGACTACAAACTATTTAGTTTCATTCTGAGTCATTATAAGTCCTTAACATTAGCTTTTGGTATCTAACCTGCTTCAGAGGTACTCCAGAGGGCAGTAGGAATTTTAGTTGAAAGGCTTGTTAGAGTTTCAAAAATAATTGATAGTATTCAAGCCTAGTGTTCTGCAAAACAGGAGTGTGATATACAGCTACTGAAATGACTGAATAGTTTCAACTCTCAAGGTTTGAAACTCAACAGATCTAAATGCTTAATGTGTGAGTTTAAAGTATATGGGTTATGTCTTGACTGAAAAGGGGCTGCAGTCTGATACAGAATATATTAATGCTGTTGTGGACATGTGGAAACCTATGGACAAACAACCTCACCTATAATGCCTTATGCAATATGCACTGCTGGCATAGAGGGATAAAAACCTGACTATAGTCCAAGTGACTAGAGTTTGAGTATCTACTTAGCTACTTGCTGGCCAGGTCAGCAAGGAGGATGGGTGTGCCTCAGTTTAATTACCCAGGCAGACTCCAGGGATGGAAAGGGTGCTGTCTATGGTTTATTGGCATAGCCCTGCTGTTACAGGTTCAGAGGTTCATAGGAGTTTACTAGGCTAGCGGCCCTAGATACCTTACAAGCCTAGCCATGTTAATCCCAAGTTGCCTCAAATGTCTTTGGTTAGATGAACATAATTCTCAGAGTGCATCTATGATAAATACTAACTACCCCTATCCATGAGGAATTTGGGTGTCACCCCTGGGGTGAATTTGTGGTAGATCTCCCATCCAGTTGTCCAGGTTGCAGTTGAATAGGGTCACGAGGAGTTCTGCTTCACATGAATTGGAAATTTATTCCAGAGTAGCAGCAATCTCTGGGAGATATATCTGCTTCGCCAGCATGTTCTGTTACTGTCACAGGCTAGGATAAAATCCCCAGAGCTAGTGACTCTGGTGCCATTTGACTTGCAGATGTGCAGCATATTCATCAGGGCAGGGTCAGAGATTGCCCTTTAGGCCAGGCACAAGTCATCTCTCAGCAGCCTATATATATATGGATCTACTTCTAAATCTCAGAATCCCATGTAATTGAAACTCATTTTCCTGAGATGAAAATCTCAAAACCTTGAATACTCGGATGTTGAATATTCTACAGGCTAAGTAATCACTTGCCCATACTTAAACAAAACACACACCATAGTAAATAAAACCCACCTAGGTGAGGGGCTACACTCCCCACACCCCTCAATGTGGGGGGCTGCACCCCCAACACCCTGCCTAATTATATATGCCAACTGCAGGATTGCACTACAGTGGAGAAAAGGGCATGTTGGGCAAGTGTTTATTTACTCTGGGAAAAATTTGCCAGTCGGGTATCCAAGGTTTCACAATTTTCATCTTGCGAAAATGAGTTTCAATCATATGGGATTTTGAGCTTCAGAATGGGATATATATATATATATATATATATATATATATATATATATATATATATATATATATATATATATATATATCTGTGTGGAGTCTGCCTGTCCTCCCTGCAGTCGGGTGACGTTAAAGACATGAAGGTAGGTGCATGCGTGAATGGGTGTGCCTTCTTTGAAGGTTGGGCATTGGGCTGGCACCTTGGTACCGTAAAAAATCTACTGCCAATCATAAGCGGACCAGAGTTCTGCTGTGGTGACCCCTAGCCAGGAAAAGCCGAAAGACATTACTCTATATATATATATATATATATATATATATATATATATATATATATATATATATACATATCTACGTAAGTCATGGTTTGATGAGGGTGAATACAGTGGAGTTATAACATCTTTAGACCTAGTTGTGGTACTCTTACTTATGAGATGTGAAACATAGAAGGATTTCCTTACCACTGTGGAAAATTGGTGGTCAAAGTTCAGATTGCCATCTACCTGTGTTCCCAGATTTCACAACACTGGGCTTGAACCTATGAGGGTGACGTCAATATTGTAGTTAGTGGGGAATTCCTCTTTGCCAAAGGGGCTAATAATGCACTTTTTTACATCTAGTTTTAGACCGTGGCTTTGGCAACAATCATTTGTCTGTGTTATCCTCTCTTGTAATTTGATAACTTCACTGTGAGACTCAATGATTGCATCTAATTTGCAGTTATCAGCTAACTTGGCAAGCCAAAAGCCATCTACTTTAGACTGGACTTCCGAGAAATAGATTCCAAACAGTAAAGGGCCCAGCTCAGATCCTTGTGGTATGTCACTGGTGATAGTTTTTTTGGTAGAGGTGGAGTCACCAACTTTGACAGTATGTGTTCTGTCAGTGAGCCAATCGGCTACCCATCTAGTCATATAATGGTTAATCTACAGCTGGGAGAGTTTCTCAATGATACCTGAATGGAGAATTGTGTCAAAAGCCTTGCCTAGGTTAAGATAGGCAGTATGTGCTGTCTTACCTTCATCCAGGGCATTGGTGACTTTCTCAAAATAAGTCTACTATGTTTAATAAACATGATCTACCCATAACAAAGACAAAATGAGTTGGGTGTTGAGTATGAAGGTTACCTTTGTCCTTGTTGATAAGGTCCATGGTGATTCTTTCCATGACCTTACAGATGAGACGGCTTAGACTTGTAGATCTATGTTTCCCAGAATCGGTTAATGGCCCCCCTTTATGCAAGGGGATTACTGTTGCTGTTCCTCACTCTGCTAGAACAAAGTCAGTTTTCAGGCTATGGTTAAAGAAAATGCAAAGTATGTCAACTAAGACTTGTTTTAAATTGCTTAGGAAGCAACCTGGGATGTTGTCTGGTCCCACTGAGGCCATGTTTTTGGCCTTAGAGAGCACAGATATGAACTGATCGCTATTGATACTAGGCAGAGGACTGGTGTCAGGTATGCTTTAAGATATGGCTGGTGGAGACAGGGTGGTGAAGTTTGCGTCAAATCTGTCAGGTAGCAGGTTGGCAATTTCCTCCAGTAAAGACTGAGTAATACCATCTACTACCAGTTCAGCACATAGCTGGGCATTCCCTTCTAGATTTCGGACAAAGTTAAAGAATGCCTTATAATTATCCTTAGCTAGGGATGCTATTTTACCTTCATAATTAGCTATAAAGCACTTTACAAGATTTCTGATTTGCTTGTTCATGCTGTAGAAGGAATTCTTCCTCTGTTGAGTCAGTTCCCAATTGTTCGTATACATCAGTTTCTGCCTTTTGTTATACAATCTTTTTATACTTGAGGTCTACCCAGGTGGCTTGTTTTTTGGGAGGTCCTGGTTTTAATCCAATTAGACACAGCCATGTCTATGCAGTTGCTTAAGTGTTTATAAAGGGAATTTGTGTACAGCTTTGCACAGGAGTCATTTTTGTCTGTGATTGCGGGGATATAAAACAATTTATACTATTGCTTAATAGGGTGTGTGCTTTGGAAAAGTTTTTTTTTTTTTGTTTTTTTGCTCCTGCAGTGGTGAGGTGAAAAGTTCAATAGTTACTTTCAATGAGACTGATTTATGGTTCGACCTTACCAGGGAGGGCATCACACAGGTGTAAGTGCAGTGACCCCCCCCCCATGTTGGTGAATACTATGTCTAGGACATTTGAGCCCCTTGTGAGGACACAGACTATCTGTTCCAGAGCATTTGCATTGACAAAGTCCAGGAACCTCTGGGTGAGCATGTTTGTGCTCATGTATGTCACCCAGTCGATGGAAGGATAGTTGAGATCTCCCATGACAAAGGTGTTAGGCTGCATGGCAAGTGACTCCAGTAAGTCCAAGTAGGTGGTGTTCTTTTCTTGGTTCATGGTGGGGGACCTATAGCTAGCAATGATGTGGTAAGGTATTTTGCTTATAGTTAATTGGACATGGAGTAGTTTGAGAGAGTCTTACTGTTTGTCCAGTCTCAAGGTGTACTTGGTTTTATTGAAGATGGATACACCTCCGCCTTTGGTTCTTTCATGCTCATTTTGAGGTCTGAATGTGTGAAAGGCATTGTAGCCTTGCATGGCTGGGGTGCTCTCTGAAGCCTTGAACCATGTCTCAGTGACTGCATAGATGTCAGCATCTTCCAAGATGAGAAGTGCTTCTAGGGAATACAGTTTCATGTTTACACTCTTAGCATTAAGCAGCAGAACTTCGAGTTTGTCTTGAGTGGATTTTGTTACTTTAGAAATGTTGTTTTGACATTGCCTTAAAAAGGCACTAAGGGAGAGGCAAGCATGTTTGCCAGTATCCAAAAGGTTAGTGGAGGCAGGAGTAGACCATCTCTGGCAAAGCAGAGTGGCCTGTTGACCACATCTTCCCAGGCAGACAGATATAGGATCCCCCTGGACTGACACCACAAGCTAAGCCAATTGTTGAAATCAATAATTTTTTTGTTTACATCGTGGCATCATCCTTGATGAAGGTAGAATGTAGCTTAGGGCTAGAGTCATACCTGCCCTGGACACATAATCTGAGAGTTCGGTCATGTCTCTCTTTATATAGTCAAGAGAAGTACATCTCAAATCATTCACTTCAACAAGGAGTATGAAAGAGTCATAACAGTATTGTTGTTGAGTGACTTGAGTCCATGTGTGATTTGATGGATCCTGACACCTGACAGGCAGCTGACCGTGACCTTCTTCTTGTCCAGCCTGGTGAAAGACATCTGTGTGTCTCACTATGGAGTCGTCTATGATTAAGACATTAGGTTTTGATGTGTTTTGCCTTAGGGGTATTTTTGCTGATACACTGGTGTATGTGTTATTATGTCTAGTGGCTTCTATTTTCATAGCAGTGTATGCAAGTGGTTTACATTTGGAAGTCTCTGAACTTTTGGTAGGCTTCTAGTGATTACTTCAGCATATGTGCATTTATGTGTTGTGACCTAATTTTCTGTGAGAGGTGAAGTGTGTGTGCTGAAAACCTGTTTGATGCTCAGTTTGTTGTTACATGAGAGAATTGATTCCAATTTCATACTGTAATTACATCTCTCACATAGGGTATTTGTATTAGGAGTAAGTGGTTTTCAGTATACATTAGGCAATTGCTACACTGCCTCAGGATGCCCATGTCAATCAGGTTGGCTGGTGAAATGATAGGAAACTGCTGATCCATTACAGCAGGTTTTTACCAGATATACCATTAGAGAAGGGTTTGGGCAAGTCTGACCAGTTTTTGTGCTAGGACTAACAAAGTTGCTTGTTCTATTGAAGGCTATGCATGGTAAGTATGGCAATGCTGCTCAGTACACTAGTAGAGCAGTAGGGAAACTTGGGAGGGTTCTACTGACAGATGTCTAGGGAAGAATTCAGTTTCAAGGTGTTTGGGTCTATATAGGTCATCCCTAACCATTGTTGTATGGTGCACTGCAACACACAAATATGAGGCTTAAATACAGATGAAATTAAGACACTTTTAAGATAATCTACTAATAGGAAAACACACAATTAACATTCCTCCAGCAATCCTCAGCTCAGACAAGGCTGGATCCACACTCTTCTGCCACAAGGATGCAAGGTAGCCCTTCTTAATGTGAGATGGCTGGTTTAGCCCTCAAGTGTATCACTAACAGACTACATTCAGCAGGTCTGGATCTATTCTATGGTATCTAGGTATCAGAACAGTGCAAGTCAAGTGCATAGAAGTACAAAAAATACTTGAGTGCTTTTTTGTGTTTCTCAGCTCAGATAGACCAGGTAAGCACACTTACTGCTACCAGATGAACAATCCCAGTCTTCCCAATGCAAAAGCACAGTAAAGCTGAGCAGCCAAGTGCTCTGGATTATGCAGAATGCACCACATTCGACCATAAGCAAACCCACTGTTCCACTGCTCTGCATTGAGCAGCTTTGGCTCTGTTACATGGCTTTGACTGGTTTGTATACTGCAATTACTGCAAACTGGCATCCCGGTATACAAACCAGTCAAATAGGTACTGCACTTTTCCGCAAACAGCATTGGCTGTGCTACACAGTTTTTGATTGGCTCATATTCTGCAATTACAGCCAATCTCCATTGCAGTATATGAACCAATCAAATAAGTGTTCCTGAGGATGGGAGCCAGTGAGAGCTCCCAAATATGTGACCATTTGTGTAGGAACAGTAGGCATGTCAGAGCCCAAAACACACAGATATTCCTTGTGACAAAGTCTGGTGAAATGCCAAATGAATGAGAATGAGATTATAAGACTAGGGAAGATCAAAAAGCCATAGGCCAGCATAAGTGAACAACCATGTAAAGAAAATAATCAGATACAGAAGGCTTGAACAGTAAACTAGTACAAATTAAGTGTACATGTCAAGTACTCTAACATGATGAAATAATTACAAACTCATAAACGTACAACTACAACTCTGTACGTTTTAGTCAAATTATTATCATTCTGTAACACCAGCACCAGCTTTTTGACATCACGTGTAACTTCTATTGGGATTGGCTGGACAGATGACAGCACAAGAGAGTACAGCTGAAAAAAATTAGTGGTCCAAGACCTACTGTAACTGGGGAAGTTTTGGAATGGGAATGGTTTGGGTACAGTGTTAAATTTATTTGTTACATAAGAATAAGCAGCATAAAATGGGATGATTTTGTGAGAGTTTGCTTTGTAGAACAAGTTTTGGCTTACTTCTTTTGGTAGTTAAAAGGATGTCATGTAAATATTATATTTTTGTAGAGCTTTTAGTAGTACCTGCTTTTAGGTGATTCTCTACCTCCTCCTAGCTCAGCCACTGTGGCTAAATGTCTGAGATTTTTTTATTATTTTTTTAATCATAAACCCTACTGGAATATACTGTCAGTGCCTGTGGGCAATGTAAAAGTATGGACCTAGAAGGCACCCCCAACAATATTCATGTTTCCATACAAACACACACACACACACACACACACACACACACACACACACACACACACACACACACACACACACACACACACACAAACTAGTGCCCTATGTAAAAGGTCTCTACAGCACCCCCCAACACCCCTACACCATTGGGATTACAGGAAAAGTGTCCCTGCAAGAGCAGACCACTAGGTGCCCTCCTAGTTTGCCTATGCCTAAGGCTAGCTATGTGTGCACACACACACATACAAACACACACACACACACACACACACACACACACACACACACACACACACACACACACAAACACCTACAGTTAAAAAGGTAATAAATGGATGGTCACAGCAAAACAAAAAATAGTTACCCGCTGTAACATAATCTCCAAACACAAAAACAAAACTGATCCCCCACTTTGAATCTTTTGCATATCTACTAAACAAACAGCAAAATAACTACTGGATCGAAAGAACTACATTTTGCTTGCAACACAAATAGGACATGTTGGAGTGACAGATATGTACCTCTGAGAATTTCCATTCTCTGGAATAGTCTGTTCATCTATGCGAAACAATGTCCCTGTTCTCTCATTATCTTATTTCATTCCTCTGTGATTGGCTAGAAAACTACATATTTTATAAGGAACAGACCAAAAATATGTGTGTGTGTGTGTGTGTGTGTGTGTGTGTGTGTGTGTGTGTGTGTGTGTGTGTGTGTGTGTGTGTATGTGTGTGTGCGTTGGGACAAATGCCCAATAGAATAACAGACTGGTTTCTCAAATTTCTTTCATTACCTTATTATTTAATTCATCTATAATTTGTCAGAAAGCTGTGTGTGTGTGTGTGTGTGTGTGTGTGTGTGTGTGTGTGTGTGTGTGTGTGTATGTGCATATATTTGGGTTGAAAAGCCATGGCTATGGTCAAGGTACACTTTTTGGGCAGTGCAAAAATAGGGTGTTCCACATTTTGACTGTTTGTCGCACTTTGCTATGGCTGTGTTCCACATTGGCCTCTTATCAGGTTGAAACCTATGCAGCAAAGGAGTGTCCAGAGTGAAATACTACCACAAACAAACCTAAACTATACAAAATGCAATGACAAACAAACTCAAAAATATAGATTCAGCAGTGTACTTTTAACATGTTATAAAAGTGTGGTTATTCAACAAAAGTGCTTTATTTTAAATAAATAAATAAGCCAAGAGACACTTAACTGTACAGAATTTATAAAGGCACTAAAAAGTAAGATAAGCCCTCCAGGAAATACAACTACATTCAGAAATCTCAAGTGTTACTTCAACCTTAGCGGGCCAGACTACCTCCCAGTGTACTAGATGGAAAATCCACTGACCTCATGTGTGTAAAAACAATTGTTTGCTAGAGTGTACAAATACACTACTTTATCCAACAGCTAGCAAGATCAGGTAGAACAAACAATGACAGGTGAAATGCACTAAATTTCAATATAAGTATTACACTGCCAGCCCAGCTATCTGGAATTTTGTAAATAATTATATGTCATTTGTGAATATTGATATGATTTATACAGAACTGTATGCTATGTACTGTGCTAAAATGTAACCACAGCATGCCCTGCTGGCTAAGAATAGAAAATGCATATAAACTATTGCAATTGTGTAACTGTTTATGTCTTAACAGCAGAAACTGGACATAAAAGGTTAACTTGCAAAACTTCAAGAAAAAAGTTGAAATTAAATTGTTTTACGATCGTTCTATAAATGTTCTCTCTCAGTTTCAGTGTAGCAGACACAATATCTAGAGACAGACATTTTTGTATTGTCTCGGAAGAGAAGTAATTACTAGGTTTGAGATGCAGAAGTGTTTTATTGTTTTTTGACTTTCAGGATCTGCAAAAATCTGAGAGATATGTTTTTTTTCACAGAGAGATGCTAAAAATGATTTTACTTTCTGTCAATGAGGGCAGCTTGGAAACTAAAAGGTGACAAAAACTGATATCATCCAAGCTAACCCAGCAGTAGTATTTAATATTAATTTAAGAACTCTCTCTGAGAGAGAGAGAGAGAGAGAGAGACTGGGCAATATGCATTTTATCTTTGATCTAACAAGAGCATCCACTCATCATCACATCTGCACTTGCCTTGCTGTTAGTAAGTTTTTAGGGCATAGTAACTCTTTTAGATATAGTTAGGAATGTAGTAAAGATTATTGTAGATGTTTTCTGTATTTTTTTAAACTGTCCTACGATGTTGTTTTAAATATTTCCTGTGATTTTGAACTCTGAAGTCACTGTAAATACATATTTAGTATTGTCTTGTTCTTTTATTATTTATTATTAAATTTATTTAAACCTATCTTTGTGGGTGATATTTGTGAGACATATTTAAGCTCTTAAAGTACTTGCATATGTATTTGGTGATACTGCACAGGCCACTACTAAAAAGCCTTGCTCTTGGTCAGACTACCATTTGGATTAATAGTAAGATTACACAGTAGGATTGGACACCCTTTCTTAAGGGCCTTAAAAGTAGCTGATACACGTGGTTGGTGGTGGTGGAAACTACCTCATAACCTGGGCAGAAGGGGGCATAGTATAGCCATAATAAACCTGTACCAGCCTTTCCCAGGAGCGTGTGTGTGTGTTTGTATATGAATCAAAACTCAAAGAGTGTGTGTGTGTGTGTGTGTGTGTGTGTGTGTGTGTGTGTGTGTGTGTGTGTGTGTGTGTGTGTGTGTGTGTGTGTGTCAGCTACTTTGCCAGGGATATGAAGCACTGGTTGGACAGAGAGGGTGCTGGAGGTTTTGACTTGGCCAATCAGCTGAGATCTCTATCCTATAACTGGGCCAGTTTGGAGTCTTACTGGGGTTCTGGAGAAAGAGGGAGAAACCAGTCCCAGACTGACTGTGATCTCTGTGTGCTCTTAAGGGAAATTGTACTTTACTGTGTACATTCCCCACTATTGCCAGTGGTGATGACTGAGGTTCCTTGATTACTGGCCCAGTGCTGGGGCATCACAATAAACACAAGGAAAGGCAAAAAATAATTCAGGATATCAACAGCAGTATAGAAAGGAAAGGCAAATACATAATTCAGAATATCATCAGAAGTGTAGATAGGGGGAGCTTATTAAACTCAATTTACAATAGGGGTGAGCAGCTTAAAGCCACCAGGATTAAAAGCACATCAACAACCAGGAGGGTGGATGGGAAACAAAGCAGGAAATCACCAGAAGTGCTTTTGTTTATGCAAGCTTCAAATCTTTTCAGACAAAGATAGAGATCCAGAATGTCACTGAGTATTTAAGTATCACTCAAGAGACAATTTAACCAATGAAAAAACATGTGAAATGAGCAACCTAGATAACGCATGTCCACCTCTCACGTAGACCAAAAACACCAGGCCAAGCAGATTTCTTAAAGCAGAAAACAAAATGGAGTAGGTCTCAGAAAGCATCTCTAAAAGGTCACAGACAAAAAAATATATAGGTTTTCTCCCCCAGCAGGGAACCACCAGCAGCCCCTTTTAGATGTGAGGGCCAGTGCAACACTGATAAACATTGCAAAAATCACCCACAGAGTGTTAATGAGTGGGTGTGTGCAGGATACAGGGGATAAACGGGGAAAATCACTCCTTTTGCAACAGTGTAAATGTTACCACATAATTCTGCAATTTTCTCAGCAGCACTGAAGATGGGAAAATGTGAGGGATCAGTAGACCCTGAAAATGAGGAATAGCAAACAGAGCAACTGATTTTCAGTTGAGAGGGAGCCCACGAATAGGCAAAAATAATAAAACTGTAATGATTTCTTATACATTTAATTCACATAGTTTAGTATTTGACTAAGTTTTACATCATTTTTAGACACCACAATACCACTAAGAAAAGTACTAGGTGTAGCATGCTATTAGTTAGCAGAAAAAGGAAAGTGTTCTGCATTGATAAAGCATTGTTACTACTGGACAAATTCTCAAGTGATGTACTATAGGTTCATAGTTTCTGCGGTTATTTCTAGGCAATTGATCAGGAAGATCAGTTTTAGCTTAGACAGTGACACTCTCACTACCTGTTATCCTTTTCCATAAGGGATTGTAGGGGGGGACACACACCAGAGGTGTGTTATAGCCTACCATCCAGTATTTGAGGTCAGATAACAAGACGTTTAGGGGGCTACTTGATTTTTATGAAGGAGGTGTTTCAGAGGCAAAGAGTATTTTTTGAGAGGATTCATTTCCACTAACAGATTATACTTAATGTAACAGTTGAAGTTTAGAGCTCATGTAGAAATTTCCATGGTGTTGCTGGTTGTGAGAGTATCGAGGAGGCTACTTTTTATACTCCTTGTAGACTAGGCAGTGTTCATTTTATAGGAGTCTATACAAGATGGAAAAGACAGAGCTTTAATGTACTCTGCATTGATCAAGGAACCCAGACATTTGATTTTGTTGGTAAAGAAATTTTGGGGTCTTTCAAACTGGGTCATGTGTCTAGTATGGTGCATGTTAAAGATGGCATTATATTCTAATACAAATCTAATTGGGAAGGAGCACAGAGGGATGCTAACATCTTTGGACCTGAAATATATACCTTTGGCAATCAGAAGTACTAGGTAGAAAAATTTTCTATCCAACATGTAGTGCTTGAGGAAAGGTGCATTGTCTACAGAAGTGTACAATTTGTAATAACTGTATAGATTTTGAGTGGAGTATTATTTATTTGAGAGGTGCATGAGTACTTGTGCTTTCCAAAGAATACAATACTAAACATTTTAGCATTTAGTTATAGACAAGGTCCTGGCAAAATTAGTTTGTACATACTTGTCTCTCTCTTGTAATATCTAGGAGTCCTCTGGTGAGTTAATGACATCAACAAGTGTGCAGTCATCTCCAAACATGTCAACCTTACACCCTTAACATCAGACTTGACATCAGAGAAACAGGAGTGACATCAGCATCGTCATACGTTTTGAGCCAGTAAGCTATTCATTGGGTCTTGCATAAGGCTTTACATTTACTTTAATTAATTTGTCTATAATTCCCCTGTGTGTAATAGTGTGGAAGGTCTTGCAAGGTCTAGGTGCATTGTGTGTACTGTGCACAGATTTTCCCTCAGCTAATGCGTCATGACCTTTGCAAAGACTTCAGCCAGGATAGGTAGGCAGGATCTTCCTTTTACAAAGCAAAACTGGTTGAGTGTCTGGAGAATGTAAGCTGTCAATGTGTTTTTTTTTATGAAGTCCTTAATGGTGTCTTCCATTGTCTAACAGATAAGGCAAGTATGAGGTCCTTAATGATGTCTTCCATCATCATACAGATAAGGCTGGTACGGTATGACTTACCGGATTATATTTACCATGATCAGTGGTGGAGCCACCTTTGTATGCTTTTCATGCCACTTAGGCAAAAGCCAACTGAGAGACTGAGAGTGAACAGATTTAGGATCAGAGTAGTAAAATGTGTCATACTGAAAAGGAATGTGTCATACTGAAAAGGAAGAACCCTGACAAACTGTCAAGACCTACTGAGCAAGTCTCATTATTATTCTTTTAATCCTAGAGACAGAGAGAGAGAGAGAGAGAGAGATGTTAAGGCTTATTTAGAAGTATGGGATTGGTGCCAACCTTATGTCTAGTGTGATGAAGCTATGGGGATACAGGCAGAGAATTTTGAACTAAATTTTCTGCTTATATGCTGGCTATGTACTTATAGCAGCATGAGATTTATTATTATGACTTCACCATGTGCAGAGCTAGGTATTGTTCTTAAGGTTTCTGGTATAGATGAGAAAGGATTTATTGTTGTTGTTGATAGAGATGGAAATTTTCAGTTTGCACTCAGCTCTTTTAGATTTTATTTTATTCATAAGTTGTTTGTTTACTCCCTGAGTTTGGTTTGAGAGCATGGGATTTTCAGCTGGTGGTTCCCTACTGGGTGAGAAAACCTATATCATTGGTTAAATTGTCTCTATTCTGGATGAGGATGACATTCTGGATGAGGATGTTTCTTTTTTTTTTTTTTTCTGTTTATTTTGTTTTTATCAGGTTTGACCATTTGCATTTATTCCTGAACTAGTCTCTGAATTCTTGTTATACTTTAATCAACATCTCAATATAAGCATTAAGGTGATAATAGGAATTCTTGTTGAATATAGCTGCATTATAAACTGGTTCCCAAAATTAAGGGAGGCTCTTAAATTGTAAAATTATATCAGCTACCTGCAGAATGTTTCCTTACAGAAGTCCCTAAAATTTAACATGTGGGTTTTTATGTTAGATCTCAATGGTGAAAACCAGTGAGTGGTGGTCAGATATGATCAAGTGATAGGGTAATTCTTTAGGCAACTGCTGCGAAGGCAGCAAGGTGTTAGGGGTGCAAATAGCAGTTGTCACTATTTTTTTTTTTATTTCATTTGATCCCCAACTTACAACTTGTATGGTGGCCGATGGGGAACTGCACCTTGGGTGTGTATTATAGTTATAATGAGCAAGTGAAGTTGTGCCCCCAGTAAGTGAGGGCTTTATCTTATCTACATAGTTTGCACTGATGTAACCTGGAAATACTGAAAATATTTATCTATGATAGTACAGGTCTTCAAATTTATATGTTCTAGCATAATACAGAAATGGTCAATAGTGAGGGTGTAAAACTTGATTAAATATGCATCATGTGTTGTGTAGGAAACATAAGAGGGTCTATAGTTAGCTGTGATATGGTATGAGATGTCAATAAAAGTTACTAGTATACCATGGAATTTAATGTCATTATCCTGTTTAGTTATAATGAAGTTATGGAGAAATATAGACACACCACTGTTGTTAACAGAGATGCCCATAGTAAGGGGTCTAAATGAGTGATAGGCACCAACATCCTGGCAATGAGGACATATTATCATTGCACTAGAGCAATGCTTCAGTGATGCTGTAGATGTCAATATTTGTCAATGAGAGAAAGGTTTTATAGGAGGGCAATGTCTTACAGACACTACTAACATTGAGCAGCATTAATTTTACACTGGCTTATTTTGATTTGCCTATATTGGAAGATGAGACAGACTGATATTGCCTAAAAGGGTTCCTATTAAATGATCCAAAATGCATTCTTTTGAATGCGTCTTGATCAAACTTGAAAGCACGAAAAGGCAGAATAGCGAAACGGCATATAAGCAAATTCTTTCCCTGGGAAAGGAATTGCTTGGCCGCTTCCATTACTTTGCCTTCTTCATCACTGTAGTGCGATCTCAGAGTTGCTATATTTAAGTAGGGGGTGTGGGGGGCACAGCCCCCCCACTTTATGTAATGTTTTATAATTTATTTTTGTTTTGTTTTGTGGAACAGTGATTTTTTTTTTCCTTTGAAAACAAATCGCTGTTCTAAGCATTCGAGATTGTAAGCTTTCACTTACATGGGTTCGATAAATCATCATTCGCTTTTTCAAGCGTTTGATGATTTAACATAGACCCACCTAAAATAGCAGCGTAGGAGGTGAAGAAAGTCTTGGGCAATATATGAAACTGCTGAGGAAAGAGTTCTTGATCATCCTTTGGAAAGTAGGTAGGACTTTCAACCATCTTCCTTCAAAAAGTCACACAGGTGTCCATCAGTATCAAAGTCAATTGTTAAAGCCAATTACTTTTTGATTGCGTTGTGCCATTGTTATATGTGAATGCAATATGTTGCACAAAACAATTTACATATTAGCCTCTGATACATAATATGATGAAACTCTACCTATCATTTAGCAACTAGACCACAGGCAACAGTATAGGTATAATGCTGTTACAAGGGGATAGACTGAAGGCACAAGTAGGGCTGGGCAAAGAGTGTAGCTGCCCTGGGAGTGAGGTGTTAGGGGATGTAATTGGCTGATGACAGTGTTTAAGTCTTATACACAAAGTGCTCCAGTCCTTTAGCCATGAAAACAAACAGTATCAACATTAATTTCTGAGAAGACCTTTTTCTTTCCTTTTTTTTTTTTTGTTCAAGTTAGAGTTGAGGGAGTGCCATATCAGGGAACTGCACAGAGTTCTTGGCTAGACCTTTTTGCCTATGCATGTAGATGGTGCATATGCAATACACTAAGACAGAAAAAAATATGCTTGTTATAGTCTTTGACTGTTGAAATTTCCATGATTAAATTAACAATGAAAACATTCCAGTGGAATCTGACTATAAACCACTTCAAAGCATCTACTCAAAGTTCTTGCATAATGTTTTATCACATCTGCAGTGGATGGTACTATGCTTTCAGAAAAAAAATATACTGTGGTACAAAGCAGGACAAACACACGCATGATTCTGTGAAGTTGAACAGAGCATAGCTGACCAAGTATAGAAAAGATGTACTAGTAAACACATTGCTATGGAGGGCATTACAATTTACCATAACAGCAGTAATTCTTTAACAGTTGAAAGGTTAGTCTAAACTGTTTTAGATCCTCCCTTGGTTGAATACACACACACACACACACACACACACACACACACACACACACACACACACACACACACACACACACATATATATATATATATATATATATAGAGAGAGAGAGAGAGAAAGAGAGAGAAATAGAGGTTTATAGATAGATACATAGACATCATTGTGAGATGATGGACTGATGAAATAAAATCAGTACATGCACTCAGCAAACAATATTTCTCATTCTGTGATGAATTGCTATATGTTTAGGCCTTGATATTTAAGGCTGACAGGCTAATCATTCTGCCTCACCTGGATAAATATATGTTAATGATACATGAATCACATCATAGCAGAACTAGAACCAAGAGAAAAGCAATGTTTGTTTTTTTTCCCACAATTTCAGGGGAGAATGGTGCATGTAATCTTGTGGGGGGAGTCAGACACCACTTATTTCAAAGTCTCTGCATCATTTTTTTTTGTTTGTTTCATCCGTCACAGGGCCACCACATTTTGTTTGTTTTGAACCCTGGATGGATTCATTCACTAAGCAGGCCTCATCTTCCAGATAAAGGCATACATGGCACAGAGAAATTTGAGCACCCATTGATCAGGAATGAAGTGAACATGGAAAGTGGGCGATCACACCATGGATGGCTGGGTAACAAATAGGCTGTGTGGGGTAAGCCCTGAGCACAATATGTTGACAAAAATGTGACAGCCGTGCATTATGAGAGCACTATCCCTCCTCCATTGTGACACAATCCATTATTGCCATGCCATGCCTTCTCTCAGCTGCACCACATTATGTGATATTTAAATTATTCTCTAGAGAACCATGAAACAGAATACTGTCCATCATGCCTTCCCAGGTCCCTTCCTCAGACAGATAAGCAGGCATCATTCCTGTCTCTTATTTGCCAGCTCCCCCAGTGCCTAAGCTGATAAAGAATGTGTGATGTTCAAGTCATAATCCTGGCTTTATACCTTTGTGCCAAAGGAACTGGCAAGGAAAGACCATGTGATATCATGTAACAGACCAATGTGGAAGTGAAACATGAGCAGTTAGTGCCAAATTGTAAATCATGTGGCATGTTTAAGAATCAAAACCAGGCAAAGGAACATGCTTCTTGACATTTCTTTACTGCTGTAGTAGGCTTATTCCGATATGAAAATGAAAATCTTTGATTTCTTCTCCCTCTAGATTCCTAGTTAAAATTCCCTGAAGCAGTGCAGTTGCATGATACTACCTGACAATCAGTGATTACTGTCATAAGATTAATCTTTGCAAGGCACAAAAACTAGAAGAAGCTGTAGCTAACAGCTTTCCTAAGTTTTGTAGCAGGAGTTTTTATAATTTAATTCAACAACAGGAATTCTGACATAGCATATCGAGTTCTGGGTATCTGCAATCCAGCTGTCAAACTGAAAGAATGGACCATACTATCAAAAATATATTAAAGAAATGTAAGCATGTAGAATCAGTTAATTGTTACATAACACTTCCTGAATACAGGAGCATGTGTTTACAGTCTATAGGATTGTCACAAGCACAATTACATATGAGTCAAGGATGTTAGATATAACAGATAAGTACAGGAGAAAGGCATATTCTCCATTGAGGGTGGAATGGTGAATTAGGGGAATGGGATAATTTGAAGGGGTGTGAAGAGGGCAGAGCCTGAGTATATGGTGTTATGTAGCAGGAGGCTAAGGCTGTCTGTTGCGAAATGTGCACTGATAACTGTAATAAGTCAATTTTCTATCTGTTACATGGTTTTCCTTTTGTAAATCACGGCACTGTAAATAGCTATAGTGTGATTCCCTAAGTTGTTCAGTGCACATATTGACCCAATAGAGAATATTTTGCAGGCTGACTACATATTCTTAAGAGGAATCTGGATCATCTTAATGTGTGGTAGTAATGGAAAGGACATAGAGAAATTGAATGCCATCATGGAAGTATTGAATAGAGAAAACTATAAAGTAATTAAGAGAGGAAGTGTCACTGTTAGAAGAGTATAGAAGAGGGAACAGATCAACAAAAATACTCAGAAAGATAGATCTGATAAAAGCAATGCACGGTATTATAACAGATCAGGATTTATTGTGCACTATCACAAATAATAAGCTAAAAATATCACAGGCTAAACAATTTAGAAGATATGTAGATACATACAAAGGAAACGTACAAACTAGGCAATTTATTGATGACCCAAAAAGATTCATAGAGAAATGAGAAACAAGGTAAAAGGAATTGAGAGACCACCAAGAAAAGAAGAAATAGATACCTTTTGGAGAAATATCTATGGAGATCCCGGGGAACATAACAAAGATGATAAATGGATAGAATAAGTAAAAGAAAGAATAAGAAGTTCAAAGGTACAAGATATGAAATGGATTAAAGTAACAGCCAGAGAGATTGAAACATAGTTAAGAAAAATCTCTAATTGGAAAACCCCATGCCCAGATGCAGTGCCTGACATCTAGCTAAAAGTATTAACATCTTTGCATGAAGATTTAGCCATGAGTAAGAACTATTTATATATGCATTCAGCATAGATTGCAGTCTGGCTAACAACAGGAAAAACAATGCTCTTAAAAACAAACATGCAAACTACACAAAAAACTATAGACCAATAACTTGCCTTCTGGTGACATATAAACTATATACCGGAATTGATGCAGACAGAGTTTATAGTCATTTAGAAGAAAATGCAGTTATGGCAATAGAACAAAAGGGTAATTAAAGAATGTCATATGGGACAATGGATCATTTTTTGTTAAATAAAGTCATAGTGGAGCCATAGAGGGGAAGAATCTAAGTATGGCATGGGTAGGCTATAAAAAAGCATTTGACAGTATCCCACATTCATGGATAAAAGAGTGCTTAAAAATGTATAATATACACCTTACACTGACAGACTACAGCATAATGACCATGAAACAGTGGCAAACCTCTTTGCAGTTAAGCCATAATAAAGGACAAATTATTATTCCAGGGATAAAAATCCAAAGGGGGATATTCCATGGTGACTCTGTCACTGCTGCTGTTCTGCCTCGCCCTTAACCCATTAACTGCCTATTTAACAGATTAAGTCATGGCTATAAACTGGCTCCCAGAAAGTAACAAAGTGTAAAGACTTCTCATATTCTCATTGTAGATTATTTAAAACTGTACAGCTCATCAGGTGAAGAACTGAAAGTGCAACTGCAAGTAGTCAAAAGTTTTTCAGATGCTATAAGAATGTCATTTGGCCTTGATAAATATGCAAAAGCAGCCTTTAAAGCAGGAAAGCTCCAGCACCAAGAAAACATCAGTCTGGGACAAGAATGTGATGAGAAAGAACTTGAGCAAACAGGAGTGTATAAATATATGGGAACCGATGAAGGATCAATAATAAAATATGAACAAATGTGAATAAAATTTAGATTTTAGAAGACTTAAATTAATCCTGAAAACAGCGTTGATATCTAAGAACAAAGTTCAGGCTATAAAACCAATTTGCTCTTCCTGTCTTAACTTACAGTTTTAGAGTGAGTGACTGGCCCCAAAAGGTGTTGGATAGTTTAGACAGGAAAATAAGAAGGATGCTTCATGCTCATCAAATGATTTGTAAAAATCAGTGCAGACTAAGATTATATATTCCCCATTCCGAAGGAGGTATGAGCCTCCTTGAAATTGATTATATGTATAGATATGCAATCGTGGGACTGCATACATATCTGCTTTATTCACAAGACCCAAACATAGTGAAAGGTTTGAAACATGCGGAGAATAAATCTAAGATGACTTCCCTGTTTAGTCTAGCAGAAGCATATCAGTGTCAAATGGGAATGGAAATCAAACCAGAAGTAGATAAAAAATCAGGCAACAACTGAATGTGCCAAAAAGACAAAAGAAAGAATATAAGGTGAAGGATCAGATAAGAAGGCAAGAAATGTGGAAAATGCGTAAATATAGCTGCAAGTATGAAAAACTCCTGGAACAACCTTAAGTTGATCAGCATCGAATGCAGCAATGGTTAAGGAGAAGTGAATTCAAACCAAAAGATGAAAGGTTAATATTGGTGGCCCAAGATAGTGGACTACATACACATTGGTTTACAAAGTTCATTGAGCATGTGGGAGAAACAGATAAATGTAGGTTTTTTTAAAACAGAATAGGAAACAGTTGCACACCTTGTTGCTGGTTGTGACATACTAATAGCAAAAGGACTGTATACTGAATGGCATAATAATGTGGCAAAACTGTTGCACTGGGGATTGTGCAAATATTATAATACTGAAGTAGCTGAAAAACACTGGAAACATGAGCCACAAAGCTTCATAGAAAATGATGAAGCATACATCACATGAGATCACCCATTACCAACAGTTCAAAAGACAGATGAAAGAAAACCAGATAATAGTGCTCCACAAAAAGAAGACAAAAGCAGCATTTATCATTGAAATCGCTGCACCCAGTGACTACAGTGTCTAGCATATAGAGAGACACAAAGTCATAAAATATCAGGATTTGCAGGCAAAAATGAGAGCACTGTGGAAGAAAGATACCCAGATAGTTCCAGTAGAAGTAGGAGCAAAGAGTCCTATAAAAAAAGAATCTACAATCGTATTTAGATACATTACCAATACATGTAACTCCATCTGAATTGCAGAAGGAATTACTGGGCACACTGTGGGTGCTGCAAAGAGCACTCCTGGTTAACATCAAAGATTGAAAAAATACTAATTTCATGAACTTTAATCATACTTTGACTTAGGAATGGGGTCCATTCCCATCATGGTATTAGATACCCAACACACTTGGAGAAATAAAAAAAATGCATGACAGATCACCTGGAATCATTTGAGCATCATTCCTAAAATACGTGATGAACAAAAATTGTCAGAATTGCTTTTTTAAACTCTGATGAGTAATTCTTGAGAAATACCAATGAAAACTTAGAAACAAATTAAAAATGGTGCATCTAGGTATAAGCTGTTAGTCACTCTAACAACTAATGTTGTACAATAAAAGGGTATATGTTAGAGAAGTATTTCATACTTCAGGATAGCTGCAGATTATTTATGAGAAAAATGTATAAAATATTTTTATATGGTAAAGCCAGAATGGTGAAACATCACTTATTTCTAGGAAGGCTTTAGCTGTCACTACAGAATATCAGAACCCCTTTTTTCCTATGCCTGTCTCTGCCCACTCTGTGAAAACATCAACCCTTCTGTTACTTTGCTGGTTAAAGGGATCTTTTTGAGTGATAATCAGTTATAAGAACTTGTCATTAAAGTAGCAGTCATGGATATGCTTATCCATAATCTCTTATACCCTGTCACAGCCTAACATTTGCAGATGCATCCAATGATGCTTTAATGTTTCATGGATGACTCCATATATGAGAACGGTTGTAGCTACTTTGCTTACACACTGCTTAGTGGGCATGCATGTCTCAGCCCTTTTGTTACATGCCAGCTCACTCACTTTAACTGACAGTCAGTAATATAGTGGACCAGGCTGCCAACCCCCACCAGGAGAAATGACCCACCTTGGATGACTTTACTTATTCCATTCACTAGTCAATCCTGTGTCATTTAGGTTGTAGTTCAAAGTTAATCCCTCTGTGCTACTGAACCAAACAAAAATACAGAAACTCATAATGTCTGTTTAACACTTAGATATAACAGCATCTGTGGGCATAATAACTAACTAATCTTAAAGAATAAGTACTTGTGAAAATTTTCAACAAAGAGTGTACCCATCTTTTCCCCACAGAAAACACAAGTAGCAATCCTAAGTACCTTAATTGTCTAATAAATTAGGTCATAGATATTTTCTTGGGGCAGGTTTAAATCCTTGATTAAGTGCATAAGTTTATTAAGTGTAATTTTTAAATCCATAGGAATTCCTCATAGCATTTCCAAGTACTAATAATTGTATCTCAAGATTTCCAAAGACTTGTCAGCTCTATGGTACAGAGGATTAATACCCTGAATGTGCCTCATATGACCAGTGGCAGCTGGTGACTTCAAATCAAAGTGGGGCTGCAGGAGATGGCTGAATGGGTGGGGCTAACAGGAAGTCCTCCCATCACTGTATTGCCCTTAATTTCTTACACTGGCTTGAACTCTCCAGCCATCTAGACTATCTTCATATTACCACAGCCCACAAACTAATCTTTCAACCATCTAAGTGCCCTGCTCTATGCAAAATCCTTCGCTCCTACATCCCTGAGAGAACTCTCAGATCTACTCACCAAAGCCTAATCTATGTCCGAAAATGCAATCGCCCCGCTGGTCAACTCCTGCTATCCTTTTCCTTAGCAAAAAAAAAATGGAATTCTCTTCCTTCCTCTCTAAGGACCTGTACAAACTCTGAAAACTTTTAAATCTCAGTTACATTTCTACCTTTACTCTAACAGAAAATGCAACTGCATTCTCCCCACCTAGCTCTATAATTCTCTCCCCACCTCTAAACCCCTCTCCAGCTATGATTACTAGCCTCGCTAGCTATGATCTATAGGCTACCACACATGTGTAAATATCAAATTTGTACCATGTACCTAAGAATTTACACCTGCACTCTAACAATAAATATAACTGTAAATTTTTCTTTAATAATATTGTGTCTGTATCTAAAGGTGACATGTACCTAAGAAATTACACCTGCACTCTAGCATGAAACATAATTGTAAATTGTTCTTCTTTTCTATATTGTATCTGTATCTAAACTTTGTAACATGGAGCTTTTCTCCCCGGGCCTCTACTGAAAATGGGCTCGCTGAGCCAAGTGGACATCCCCGGTCAAGAAACTGGAAATAAATAAATAAATAAATAAATAAATAAATAAATAAGGGATGTGGCCAGCTAGAAAGGGGCAGAGCTATGCTCAAAACCACAAAAACTGAGACCTTAATTAAATATGCTGCCCTGGGTGCCAAACCGCCATTATGAGAGTCCAATCAAGACAAAATGAAGTGTAGAAGAAAAAAAAATATTTCACTGTATTAGCTACATGACAGCTCACTTAATATCTAGAGGGGAAACAAAAACGTTTTGAGGCATGAAAAAATAAATTACTTTTTAAATACATAACTGGAATGCCAGTCAAAATCAAGTCTAAAAAAACAAGCAGCACTCAACTCAAACCACTTCTCCTTGCACTGCAGTTCTAATTATAATTTATAGTCAGCTTTATAAAAGTACCAAGTAACATGCTGAAAATAGCAATTGCTGTGATACCCCACTTGTAAAAATGTTTCTTAGCCAAAAAAGTTCTGCTGCCTGAAAACAACTATCTACGTGTTTCATGGGGAAAACATGATCAAAGTAAAAAATGAACAGCAAACAAGAAACAAGCTCAAGATAAATTGCTTAAAAGATTACTACACAGGTTATGGACCACATATGATAGATTGGCATTCTGTTTAGTTTACGGGTAAAGCCTGCAAAGATGATTGCAAGTCTCCAACAAATGTAATGAGCTTCTGTAAACATTGTAATCCTGTCCTTTATTATAAATACTGTCATATGCATTTCAATACCTAAGGCTTATACACTATACTATCTAGTTATATAAATATTCACTGCATGGCAACAACAAAAAGGCTTTCAGTGTTGGTAATTTATTAACCGTATGCTTATTAAAGCTTACTTGCATCGTACAGTCTCAGACAAGCTTACCTGATAGTCATTAAAGCACTGCTACTTAAACATAGAGCAAAAGGCACTGCAACAGCATGCATTTTCTGAATAAGAAGCTGGGAACCTGTCAAAGAAGGGACAGTTTTTAATATTAGTACTGTTAACTTGAGCAGCTGACAAAATAAGAGAATATACATGCATTTCTGAAATGAAAAGTAATCTAAAACTCTGATCATCACAATTATTTATTAATTGTAAACTCTCCACATTTTCTTCCAAATTTGCCATTTTGCGGAGGGATTATTAGGGGGAGAACAACATTTTGACCCAAAACTGGGGACAGCTGAGAGGGTTGGGTATACCTAATTCTGTAAAGCAATTTATCTGCGCGTACCTCTCAACCTCTTAATGCTGGAAATCTGGACAAGGCCATATATTGGGGGAACATACAAGTAGTACTAAAAATTGCTCTTGTATAGACTTAGACAGTTGACATAATAACAAGTCTTACTTTAGCATGCATTTTTCTGAAGAGTAAGAAGTCTGAAACTCAATGTCTGTCATTATTTAGTGACTTCATTCCTAAATGATTTGCCAGAAAAACACAAGTTTTATGAGGAACAAACCAAAAATAAGAAGCAAAAATCTATTCATTCTGCAAAAATCTGGACAATTAAGAGGTATAGTTCAGTCAGGGCTGTCTGAGTTTACCAGTCCCCCTCACAAAATCACAGTCAAATGGGGCCTCCCTCCCTGCAGCTATTCCAATGTCCCATTACTTGGCTATTTCACCCCATTTACCATAAACACTGTAATGTGCATACTGCTTTACTTCTACGATGATTTGGATTTCATTTAAAAGTTTTATTTTACAGCCCACCAGTAATAGATATCTGCTAAACAAAGCAATGCAGTCTCTCAATGAAAATAGACTTAGTATTAAAACTTTGCTGCCCTTGAAACTCACATTCATAGAAACACAACTGAAACCCACATTCAAAGAAAATTCATCTGGCCAGTGGGAGATAAAGATTAACTTTGGAGTCTTTTCAAATCATAGGCCCCTTGCACAGGAAACATACATGTGTTCTTTGATAACACCTTCCTGATTGTATTAAATTATATTCCTTGTCTATTATAGTACAGTTGTTAGAGGGCATTTTAAATGTATTGTTTTTAACATTTTTCCCATAAACAATGAAGCAAAATGCATGCACCAATAATGACAAAACTGCCCAGTTCAGAATATTTCCATCATAAAAGTCTATTCAAACTTTTACAATCCACCAGTATCAGTAAATATGCACAATCTCTGCAGAAGTAAAAGTCATCTAAATAATTCCACATTAAAGAGACCTGTAACTAATGAAGAGGTTGCTGCTAGCAAACAATTTTATATTTTATTGTTTCATCTACAAATAAAGTGCATGTTGCCCTTGAGGAATAAATTACCTATGTTATATTAAAAAAATGATAAGCTAGTAATATTGCAATAGGGAATGGATGGCAAGCTGATAACAGGTTCATCATTACTAGGTATCTCCACCAAAGAGGACTTTCTCAGGACAGCAGCATCCACCCCCTTTAAAAGTACAACACAGTACTGTATCAGCAATGCATCTATATACTGTGGGAGTAGAACCCATAGCTTTCAGCAGCAAAAACAAGTACACTTCCTGTTTTGCTATTAACAGTGCAAGTAGACTCAGCATACTCAGCACTAAACTTCTCTTTAAGCTCTTAGCTCCTTGTAAAATTCGTTCAACACTCAACTTTATCTCTCAACTTTGAAGCACAAGAAATCTGGAAAACGCCAAAATGTATTGGGGGGGGCAAAAGCTCAAACACTGGGGACACATTTTAAACACTGCTTGTAAAATCTTGGAAAGTTTCTAGAATTAAATGTTGTGTTATCACCATGCATTCCACTGCCAAATCATGTACTCAGGACCCTGTACACTACTGTCAGAGTAAGATACCACTATGCTAAATCAGCTGTTTCTTGAAGAATAGGTATACTAAAACTTAAATGGCTATCATTTTGTGAATTCAGTTCTCACCATAGCTCTCAACTTCTTAGCACAAAACATCTGGACAAAGCCAATAATGGGAGAATACAGCCCCAAAAATAGAGACAAATTTCAAATATTGATCTTATAAACAGAAAATTGCTAGAATAAAAGGTTTTGTGTTACCATGTACTTTCTGAAGAATATAAAGTCTGAAATTCAAATGCCTGTCATTATTTAGTGAATTCAAAATCCAGAAAACTACAGATTTTATGAGGAACAGAACAGAACAGAAATATGAGGCAAGGTACAGGTTTGAGTCTTCCTGAGTTTTCTCTAGCCACCAGGTATATTTAACTGGGCATTTTACTTGCACACACACACACACACACACACACACACACACTTACTTGAATACACACATACACATACATATGTAAACTGACACACAACACAGGTTTTGCAAATTAGTTTCTTGACTATTGTGAAGCCATGAGTCATGAACTGAGCTTCCTCTTTCAGCCAGTAAGGCTAGACTAAAACATCAACCAGTCTCAAAAAATACACAAAATAAAAAAAATACAAAATATATCCCTAATCAAATACATTAAATAAAATAAATAAATAGAAATTGTTCAAATAGTAAAACACATAACCATCTTAAATAATCCTGTATATCTCTGAAGTAACATCTGGTTATAAAAATAAATACAAAAAATAAATGTGATTAGCTAATAGAGCTCTTGAGCAGAAAAAAAACACTCAACATAAATAACCTCATATTGCTTTTAATTGTGACCTTTTCAAAGTAAGAAGTGATGTGCCCTAGCTGTCTTCCACAAAATGAAATATTCCAAAATCACAAAGTACAGGGCCAGTGAAGAAAAAAAAAGTCAATTTTAATGCTAATCAGAATAAAGGCAACCATTTTAAGATGCAATATGTATGTGTATGAGGTGAGAAATATAGATACTTTCTTTTATTGTGGCAATAAGAAAATTATTATCTGATTTGTAGTCTTAGCACTTTCTTCACTGTATTTTCACATAAGCATTCACTTGCCCAAACACAGCGTGTGCGCACACACACACACACACACACACACACACACATACACCCTGAGATTCCTCCTGCTTCAACCTACCTGAAAGTAATCCAAAGTCTGTCTATAAAAGCTGAGATGCTTCAAATAATCCAAAGTCCATGTCCATAAGAGCACTATTCCTGCTCTGCTTGGATTCCTGCTTCAAATAAAGTCCATCCATAACAGCACTATTCCTGCCCTGCTTCAAAAGTCCATGAGAGCAGATCTTCCCATGCAAGCCCGCAAGAGGAGCAAGCTCCTACCAGCCTGCTGACTTTACAGTCCGATACCCTTCCAGTCTATGCAGTTGTAACTGCATACACTTCTGGGATCTTTGCTTTTGCAGCCTTTCTTCCTAATCCGGACTGTCTCACTAGCAGTCTGGATTCTGTGCACATGCTCTGGACTAGGTCAGCATCAGTCCGGACTCGGGAAATGTCACAAGTGCACATGCACAAGTTTCTAGACTCATGATTGTTTTATATATATTTTTTTCTTTTATATTTCTTTTTTCTTTGTTTTATCTTTCTTACAGCTGGGGGGGGGGAGGCTGCAGTCCTGTAGCCCAATAGCACGAGCTGGCCCTGCATATGACTCAGATTTGTGTAACAGCCTGGGTTCTGGGGGTCCAGTGTTGGAGAAAGTTGACATAAAAGGAAATTCCTATTTGGCTCCTTTGGGTGGAAAATATGGGGGCATTGTAGGGACATGCACAATGAGTGCACCCCACTGGTAAGACTGGAATCAAGACAAGAGGTAGATGCTGATTGTTAGGTAGGGTGTTAAAGAGGGTATATTATTGGACAGGTATGAGCAACTTCCTGACAGTCTCATTACCCACTTAAATAGCAATCCAGTTTGTTAGATGGATGGCAAAGAGGATGCATTATTGAATAAGCAGGTCCAGCTTCCTCACAAGCTCATTGTATAACCATTTATGTGATAATTCCTAGCACATCCAGTAATTTAGGTGAGGTGGCAAAGAGGATAGATTGTTGCATAAGCAGGGGCAGCTCCTCCATAGGGTCACTGCATACCCCCTTACGTGACAATCCATAGCACATCCAGTGAACCATAAGACTTACAGTAAAATATTTTGGTGACTTCGGTGATGCTGCTGTCAGGATGTCTTAATCCCCACTCTTCTCTTTTTCATCCCCTCAGAAAGACCTTAGATAAAAGGGAGCCTTAGATGATAGAGAGCCTTCATACCTCTGAATAGTTAGGGTAGAGAGGGAGATGGGAGATTTAGTAGAGTAGAAGATAGTCCAGGTGTCATAAAACCTAAAAGACAACACAAAGAAAATACCTAAGGCTTAAGCTCCACCCATTCCTCCTTGAGAGACCAGCATGTAATACATATTTATATTAGCCTGGAGTGGAATACACTATGCTGGTTGTAATACGCATTAATACTAGCCTGGCATGGGATACTTTGTGGTGGTCATAATATATATTAATAGTAGCCTGGAGTTGGATACTCTGTGATGGTTGTAATATGTATTAATGCTAGCCTGGAGTTGGATATCCTGTGATGGTGGCAATACTTATTATTACTAGCCTGCAGTTGGATACTCTGTGATGGTTGTAATATGCATTAATACTAGCCTAGAGGAGGATAATCTGTGGTGATTGTAATATGTATTAATACTAGCCTGGAGTGGAATACTCTGTGGTGGTTGTAATACATACTAATAGTAGCCTGGAGCTGGATACTCTGTGATGATTGTAATACTTATTAATACTAGCCTGCAGTGGGATACTCTGTGGTGGTTAAAATACATAGCAATACTAGCCTGGAGTGGGATACTCTGTGGTGATTGTAATACATATTAATACTAGCCTGCAGTGGGTTACTCTGTGGTGGTTGGAATATGTATTAATACTAACCTAGAGGGGGATACCATGTGGTGGTTGTAATACATATTAATACTAGCCTGGAGTGGGATACTCTGTGGTGGTTGGAATATGTATTAATACTAACCTAGAGGGGGATACTATGTGGTTGTTGTAATACATATTAATACTAGCCGGGAGTGGGATACTCTGTGGTGGTTGTAATACATATTAATACTAGCCTGCAGTGGGTTACTCTGTGGTGGTTGGAATATGTATTAATACTAACCTAGAGGGGGATACCATGTGGTGGTTGTAATACATATTAATACTAGCCTGGAGTGGGATACTCTGTGGTGGTTGTAATACGTATTAATACTAGCCTGGAGTAGAATATTTTGTGGTGGTTTTACAATGTTATTCCTTTTTCTAAACTAATGTTTATACCTTATTCATATCAGACCATAAAATATGTATTTTAAAACATTCACCTATGTTGCATTAGAAAACCATGAGGTTTTCTGGTTTTAAAAGTGACTGCAGAGTTATTTTCTGAATGATCAGCAAGATCAAAGGCATATACTGCAAGAAGAGACTGGAAAAATAAAATCTAGCTCCATTTTATTCAGCAAAAATTCCAAAAATGTACTAGGTGACTAAACTAAACAAGTGTTAAGTTGGATTGTAATGCCTCTACAAATCAAAAGTGTTCAGATCTCATTTGGCCAAAATCTCTGATTTTAAAATGAGTTAACATAGAACATTTTTGCTAATAATAATTTTTTTTATAAAATGCTTAGATCTAAGCATTTAATATATTAACAAACAAAAAAAATACAAGAGACTGTGTGTCATCAACACAAGGGAAAAGTGATAGAATTATTTTTTCCTCTCTTTATAGTATAATAACCTTGGGAGGCTGGGAACGAATAACATTAGAGGGTGAGTCACCGTCTTGTATATGGGGACTCAGCAGGAGGGACCTGTCTCCTAAAAAAATGAATTATCCCATTTCTTTACATTTCGTGTTTAGGAAAATGTAAATTACAGTGGTAGGTTTCGAGTGAGTGCTGTTTTCAGATTGTATTTTTACACATATGTATATTTTACTTTTCTGTTTGCAGCTTTATTTCTGATCTGCTGTAAATATCTAAATGCCCAATGCAAAACAGATGAACTTGTTATTGTTTATATGAAAAAAACACAAAGCATGCTTTTATAGACATTCTGGGACCACAACAGTGAACCAAATTAAACCCTAAAACAAATCTGCCATCTAGTCACATGAGATTACTTTCCTCTGTAACCCAACACTGCACTCATAGTTATTTTCATCGTGTTTCATGTTTTACTCTTAACTGTCACTTGAGTATGTGGCAAATAAAAAAAAAATCAAATATTTATGACCTCTATTCATATTAAGCAAACTACCTTATAATTGTCTTCCATCTGCATTGTTTCAGAGGAGAATAAGACTTTGAATTAAAATGTATAAGGTCCCACATGGACCCACAACAGTGTTTATTCTAGAAAATGTTCTATTCAGTACCTTTTATTCTTCAGAGTTTTTGAATCTGTGAATGCAATAAAGGTCTACATAGGCTGTCATGAAACTTGATTAATTGCTTGTGATATCCGTGATCTCATTTCATGAGTTTTGTGTAGGTTCATGATGGTGACAGGTACGTGCTTATTTGCAAGTACAATGCATGGAGTGAACATGTTTTGCATATCAATGCTAACCCAGACAATACATAAAATGAAAGAGAGAGAGAGAGTCTATGATTATTGGTGAATCTTGTCAGCATTCCTCCATTTTAAAGCTTCTGCACAGTGAAAATTATAATCTGCTAAATATTAACTTAGTTCTACAATTTCCTTATTGAGCTTGTTTGTTGCATTTGTGTTAAACAGTATTAACCAATTAACCATTCTCCATCTCAGTCAGATGCACTATTTCTCTAAACTTTCCACCTTCATAATTTTAACAGAGCTAACTATAAATGTACACAATGCAAGGAAAGATATTTGTGCAAGTTTTAATAAGACAATTTCTCTGATAGGCATGTATCTGCATATGTATATGTATGCAGACTTATATATATATAATATACATATATATATATATATATATATATGTGTGTGTGTGTGTGTGTGTGTGTGTGTGTGTGTGTGTATATATATATATATATATATATATATATATATATATATATATATACATATATAAATATATATTTTACATTTGCTGACCGGGAATGTCTGGCTGAGCTGAAGCCCTTTTGCAGCAGAGGCCCAGGGAGAAAAGCTCCAGTACATACTTAATAAACATATGGTGCAAAGTACACATTTAAAAAACAAGTGGATAAAAAGCTTCAGTACATACATAGTAGAATGGTAGATTATTATAAATATTATACAAGTGGAGTTACAGCAAATTGGTTTAGAAAAGTTGAAATAAAGCTGAAGTAAAAGTTTAGCGGTTCAACAAATATTAAAGGTATAGTTGCAAAAACAAATACATTTTGTGAACATTTTCAGGAAAAACTCTATTCACAGAGGAGTTTATTGAATGGGAAAGTGTAGAAAGAGAGTCTGCTGAGGAGACAGAGAGTTTTCAAGGAGGGTTTGAGCACTGGTGGATCCACTTTTTGGTATGATGTTCTTTTAGTGTTAGCTTAAACTTTTTGGGATGAGCCTGTGTTCGAATCTTGAGAGGTAGTTTGTTCCATATATATACACACACACACACACACACACACACACACACACACACACACACACACACACACACACACACATATACCTATACATATATTATTTCGTTAAATGATTTGCTTTAAACCATTTGAAAAACTGAATAATGTGGATCAAATTAAATGTGTAAATGCAATAAATGTAGTGATGTGCAAATTCTCATGAACAGTTAAAAGTTTTCTTCTGAAAAGGTTGACACACACTGCTATATATGACAGTGGAATCATTAAAATTATTTTTTATGTAACTCTGGAAGCAGAATTGTATGGTAAACATGTTGTTTACCTTTTGAATGCTAATCTGAAATTAACAGAATGGCATATGACTCATGTGAATCAGGGTAGTCTAAGGAACTTAAAGGCAAGACTATTGCTTGGACTGACATTTTTCAGATGGATCTTTACTTGGACTTCATTGTATAGCTATGTTTAGAAGTACATAAAACAAGAGCTTAAGTTATTTCAAACCACTAACCAGACACAGTAAAAAGCTAAAAATGCAATTTGTTAAGTGAATAGCACACAACTCATTAATAACAACAAAACTTGTCAGTAATGGCCTCAATACGCATACAAAATTTATATAATCAACTTGCAAACTGAAATATTTTGATTAGTTGTTTTTTTATAAGATAAGGTGTTTCATACACATCAGCAAGGGTACACAATTTATCAGTCATGCATATAGAATAATTAAAAATATGCATTTTGTACTATGATTATGAAGTGATGATTCTGTTAAAAACAGTGTGATAAAATAAAATAATCAGCTTTATAAAGGTAGAACCATGGAGGGAAGCAATTTAATTTTACTTTTCCAATTATTTTCCCAACAGTTACTGCATTTTTCTATTTGTAGCAATATTTTACTAAACATTGTTTTGACTAAACTGCTGAGTGACAATGATGCATTTCAGACTTAACTTACAATTAAAGGTAGCGGGGAAGCTGAAGCTTGATTGGTTAATAGTGTGATTTTATGGATGTATAGAGATGAGAGAAAAAGAAGATACAAAGGGGATGTTTAAAGACTGTTTAAAGAAAAGGGGAGTAGGACCCTGGAACATGTTATAAGATGCAATAATACATTTTGTGTTAGAGGAAACCATCTGATTCCTATAGTAAATATTTGAATGTGTATGGGGGGGGGGGGGCACTTCTGTATCATTTCTAAAAACAGCACTCTGTCACAATCGTTAGATAAAAGATTTTGTGTAAACATCTTTGTATGACAATGTATTTGCAATGCTTCTAAATGGTAACACCCTGCCACATTATTTGCTAATTTCTCACTGCCTTGTTTTGCTATGTCAAGGCAAGCCAGCTTTGCAAGCAATAGCTACATTTCAGCTCCTGGATTATATTATCAAAGGTGATGATATGAGAACTTGTGTTGGCTCCCTCTCTGAATGTGCTTAGTAGATTCTTCTTACTATTTTGTATTGCAAAACAAGAAAAAAAAAATAATTAATTCAGCATCCATTTGAAAGGTCACAATCCACTAAAGTAAGTCCAGAAACATGGAGACTGAATAGCTGAAAAAAATGGACTTAATTATAGTAAGCATGGGATGGCCATTTATTGTAATACCTCCTCTTCTCCAAGGTAATCTCAGAGTTAGTATATATACATTCAGAGGGTGTGGGGGCTATGCACGCTTGCAAAATAGTTTAAAGAACTACAATGTTTGAGATTCACTCTTCTGCATTTTCAATCTTTTTTTCTGTGTTCTTTTTCATAGTACCAAGAGTTTAACATATTTACTGTAGAGAGTAAATGCAATTTCTGAACTTAGTATCTTATGCAATGAGTATATTAATGTTGCCTCATGCCCTGCAGTAGATCACTGAATTTTCAGATTCAGACTAACTGTTCACAATTTCCCTGAGCTACACTTCTTAATTCCAAGCTTCATTTTAAATCAGTAATAATAATGAGTATATTAAAGAAGGAAAATAAACCCAGTAGTTGCAAAAGTGACTTAATACTAGAAAAAAGTGAAACAATTGTGTCTGGCTTTAAGTAAATGGTGAGGCTACATAGCAGCCTCTGTTGATGTGCGTTTAAAATGCTTCAGCTTAGAATCATCAAACACCAAAGCACTGAAATGCCAAAAAATGATCCCCTAAACACATACAGGTAATAAAGGTAACTTTAACCACTTCTTTTCATGTGGAGAAGCCTCTATATACCAGAAAGTTATATATACCAACTCTAATTAACTAGCCCAAGCTTACCTTCTTCCCAACCTCTTTTACAGCTCTCATATTTTAACAAACTTACAGTCTTCACTACTTTCCAAACTTGAAACCACCTACAACAAAGTATCTAGATTTGCAGCCAATTTGCCCTCAAGATCACACCACCGTCACGCTCTCCAGACACTCAGCTGGCTAGAGTTTCCTAATCAACTCTTATTTACCAAACTTTTCATTATCCATACTATTTTGAATAAGCCCTCCTTTTCCCTAGCATTTCCTTAACTGTCTTGCTTTATAAGCCCCCTCGATCCCTCAGATGCTCTAGCCAATATCTCTTACAATTTAACAAACCTAAAGAATCTATTGGATGGAATCTGTACAGCTACTTCCCTACTCTTGCATAGAACAAGCTCCCCATGGACCTTAGAAACATTTCCTACATCCACGAATTCAAGAAAACTCTCAAAAGGTACCTTAATAGGACATGGATTTGTTTCTGCAATCATACCACATGAAACCACCCTTTTTCCCACTACCTCTCTATTCCTCCCTTCCCTGCCACCATAACTCACTTAACTGCTCTCTATTGTACAATTACCCTCTGAAAATAACCCACTGTGATATGTAAATTCATGCAAATGTTTTATTGTATATTTCTTTGTTATTTTTTTTCTTCAATGTTATAATGCCTCTTACTGTATTGCACTGTGGAGCTTTATCTACATTTGCTTAACTGTTCTATTGTAAAAATTTTCACTGTTTTCATCTTCAATTTTGTAAATTTTCTTGCTTACTTGTACTGTGGAGCTTTTCTCCCTGAGCCACCAGTGAAAAAGGCCTTTTGCTCAGATGGACTATCCTGATTAACAAATGTCAAATAAATAAATAAATAATGTTGCACCAACTTGGAGGAGGGAGATATTTCCAAAAAGAAAGGAATCATTTCTATTGAACACTTACAAATTGCACTGGGAATGAATTCCTGTGGATCTTTTTCTACTAGCTACTGCTGCTCATATAATTTCACGTCATCCACCTTTAGATGAGATGTTTAGAACACTGAATCACAAGGAGCTGTTCAGAAAGATGGCTTCAAATGAATCTGTCAGAATATTTAGAAAGTCAGCTCATTGTGGACTGCTGCGTTTTACTGCATCTGAAAACAGCTCTACTGTACCAAATTTTCTGTTGTCCCTAACAATCTAATGTTAGTGTGAGGTCTACTATGTCTCTTTAATTCACTCAACCTAGTATTACAGTTGTAGGCAACACTTGCTTGCAAATAACAGCTACACTATGGAGGTATTCATTATATACTTACTCAAGCCTCTTGAGCAAATGAAAAAGAAAACTAAAATGTGTTTTTATAGAGACAAACTCTCCTTCACCCAGCATCTGAGGGGACTCCCCCTTTACTTTACAGCTTCACTCAAACGTAGTTGCAGTTAGGAAAAAGAGTGATCACTGGCAAGCAATGAACAAACCTTACCTGTTCTTTTCCCAAGAGGATGCAATATCAGACCACCCAACATTCGCATTGGTTTAGCCTTTGCTACATGTGAAGTGAGCTACAGCACACGATCATCTGGCATCTCAAGCTACTTGGCTTGAGCATCTATGATATGAGCCATGTGCTGAGATTCTTTTAACTCTCATAAGAGTAGCATAAGCTTTCCAAATCTATAAGGATAAGCCAGCTGAGATAAAATATTAAGCTTAATTATCATTAATTAATGATTATTAATAATTATTTTTATTTTGTAGAGACAAACCTGTTATACTGTCACATTGTGAAACCAAAGGCTTTAGTAGTATCAAATTTAAATAACACATAATGACAAAAAACATAGCAAAGATTATTGCAATGAAGACTTAGTTTGGAAGGTTTCTACATTTCAGTAAGCCTTTTTGATTCAGAAAGCATTCCTGTACCACAGTTTTTCCTTGGTTGCAGCCATAACATTAACTCGGGAGGTTGGCATAATGGTTAAGGTGTTTACCTTACAAACCCAATGTGTAAGGTTTGATTGTCACATGGGTTAATTGGCTAGGCTCAAAATAGTCTGCAAGGGCAAGTTAGCTTAGTAGTAATCTATGAACCTAAGAAAGGACCAGTTGTAGAAGTTGCATTTCAGTGATGCAGGCTGTGGGAGTGTCTAATGCTAGTTAACTATGTGCTGTCCACTACAATAACAGTAGCAGAGTAATTTGATGGAGCATTTCAGAGAATCACTCTGCCAAGTTAATATTTTCTATAGAAAGAAAAAAGACTGGATTCACTTATTCACACCCATGAGAGTAGACAGAGTGTACTCTGCAACCATGGCTGTGTGTGTGTGTGTGTGTGTGTGTGTGTGTGTGTGTGTGTGTGTGTGTGTGTGTGTGTGTGTGTGTGTGTGTGTGTGTGTGTTTTCTGAGTGTGTTTATATTGGGGTGGTCATATATTGGTATCTGATGCTGACTCTGTATGTAAGTGTCTGTGTGTGTGTGTGTGTGTGTGTGTGTGTGTGTGTGTGTGTGTGTGTGTGTGTGTGTGTACGCGCGTGCATATCAGAGTTGGCGTGCCGGAATATAGTTAGGTGTTTAATGAGTGCGAAGGAATCTGTGGAAGAATGGGTGCTGATGGTTGAGTGTATGCACATTCATGTGTGTGTGTGTGTGTGTGTGTGTGTGTGTGTGTGTGTGTGTGTGTGTGTGTGTGTGTGTGTGAATGTAGGGCAATACCTTTATTATTTGCAGTGAGATTAATAAGAAAAAAATTGTGATGGAAAGTTATATTATTTTATTCTTACTCATTTTTTCTCACATTCCTCTTGTTTTTTTATTTTTCTTAATTTAATTTGATTAACATTTTCTGTTCAGTTTACGGACTTATTTCCTACAGGATGCAATATGCCAGCTGTACTTGCCTAGGATGACTGAAGGTGTCAGGAATCAAGTATTTTTGTTCTGATGAGAAATGTACCAGTTCTTATAAATCTGTTATGGATATTTTAATGCTATTATATATTTTAATTGCTGAATGCAAACTTGTTTATTTGCATGATTTTTTGTTTGTGTGTTTGTTTCCTTTTGCATTACTTTAACAAGAGCCTCAGTTCTTTTTCCTCTGGACATCAGCAAAAAACTTTAGGCACTGAAGCGAAGACGAACTACTAACCACAAAAAAACACTTCAGAAATGGTTCACAGAAGGATTCCAAACCAACACAACTGCACTAATTTTACTTGCCACAGAATTTATTGAGCACTTTTGTCTTCAAAAAAGACTTCATCAGAAAGATTCAGTACACTAAGCAGTATTATAAAAACAATGAACTTTTGTTGTCAACACTTGTTGTGTCTTTCAGCTTTTCCCGGTTAGGGGTCACCACAGCAGAACTCCGGTCCGTTAATGATTGGCAGTAGAGTTTTACATGCCGAGTTGCTGGCCCTGATGCACAACCTTCAACGAAGGTATGCCCATTCATGCATGTCTCCCCACAGAAGACGCTCTAGCTGAGAATCAAACAGGACAATGTCTTACTGTGAGGGGACAAAGCTACCGCAGCACCACCACCACAGTTTTGTTGTCAACACTGAATTATGAAATTATGAATTTAATTAATGATATACAGAAATAGTTTTTGTTTATTCTTGAACATAGAAAACAATACTTTCTTGTTTTTAAAGATGTGGATGAAAAATTAAACAAAATTAAAAAAAAGAAAAAGTTAGGCAAACTTGAGAGAGAGACAAGAAAGACCATGCTGATGCTAAAGCTTACCAGCTACCTAAAATTACTAAGTCTTAGGTTTTGGCCCATCCCCCACAAGTTAACCACTATAGAAATTTTTATGATAATAGCGAGTTCTAGTTGAGGCAAACACAGAACTTAGACATCTACAAGACCCTTTAGAACCTTTAGAATCCCCTCTTTGAGGACAGATTAAAGAACAGGCAACAAGAGACCCAATTAGGCAACTATCAGACCAATGGTGGTACACGACCTTGCAGAGGAAGGGGCCAAAATGGAAGGCAGTGAAATTAAACCCTCTTGTTAATCCTCCGAGTGGGAATTTAGATACTAAAATCATTGAGAGGTGGGTTAGTGTTAGTTATTCCTTCAACAATTTCCATGTCTACAACTACAGTACCTTAGAATTAAATACTGCCCACTTTTCACTTTTTATAAAAGGGTTTACTTCATGTGCACTGCTAAGACTGATCAGTGAAGTACTTATTGACTTAAAGCTATTTTAGAGGAAAGTCAACTTGGCAATATCATTTGAAAATCCAACAGAACTTAATGCTAACCCACCATTTAGGAAAAAGAGTCTCTTTAATCCCACTTGCATCCTACACTCACTAACTTTGAAGTGTTATTCAAGCATGATATTAAGCATTACTTGAATGCTAACAAGAGGGATGCATTTAATTTACATACTGATGAAAATTATTTTGAAAGAATTAAGCTCAAACAAGGATATGAGAGTTATGAAACCCAACAAGGGGAGTGAGGGGGTTATTATGGACATTTGGTGTTATAGTGCCAAGTGTTGGATCTACTGAATAGTTATTCTAGATACAAGTTTTGAAAATTGAGATAGATATGGCTTATAGGAGAACTGATTTGATTTTAAATGACAACTTTTTACAGGGTGTTTTAGACAAGAGTCTATTTGAATTACTTACAAATCCTAGACCAGTTATTACAGCTATCTTTGGGATACCAAAGATTTACAAAGATTTACTAGATCCACCCCTTAGGCCAA
The DNA here is from genome assembly GCF_019279795.1 of Protopterus annectens. NCBI lineage: Eukaryota > Metazoa > Chordata > Ceratodontiformes > Protopteridae > Protopterus > Protopterus annectens. The sequence goes on along the minus strand of NC_056739.1, from coordinate 1,427,983,666 downwards.
TAAGTAGCCTCTGTACAATCAAAGACTTACCCCCTTGGCAGTGTTTGTGGACAGGAAATTAAAATCTATATTACAACTATATGATAATATACTAATAGATTCTTGGGATTTCTTGGCCAAGGTTCCTAATGAAGGGCAGTTTTCCCAATGCATGTTTGTTATTATAGTTATCCAAGATTTCTTCTCTGTAATTCCTCACAATACAGGAATGAAATGGTGTGAAGAAATTTTAATTTTAATTTTAATTGAACATGAATTTTTGACCACAAATGAACTTAAAATGGTAATGGAATTTTTTGAACTTACAACTATCTCTACTTTGAAGGGAAATATTATGCAAATGAAGAGGGTTGCTATGAAAGTGGCCTGTGCCCCCCCCCCTTTGCAAACCTGGTTTTACTACACAGGGAAAAGTGTTATGTGTTTAATTCCCCTTTTTATATAAATATGATGTTATTTTTGTACGATGTTTTTGTATTATGGAAAGGAACTAGAGCTAAATTGGATGAATTTATCCAATATATAAATGCTATGACCAAATTTCTAAGGGTTACTCATAGTATTACATTACAAGAAGCACATTACCTGGGTGTTAAGTTGGCCAAGTTTCTAGGAGGCAACAACTTAAAATAGTCTTTGTACAGGAAAGAACATTTTACCAATTCATATCTATTTTTTTAATAGTAACCTTCCCCTTCATCAGAAAAAAGGAACAGTAAAGGGTCAGATGGTATGTGTTACCAGTATGACTTCTGATTACTGAGATTTGGTAAATAAACTAGATTGTGTGGCAATGCTGTGTTTAGATAGAAGATACTCCAAACATCTAGTTATCAACTTGAAAAGAGAAACGCAAGAAGGGTGGGGTACCAGATTTATTCCCCTTCTAGGTATAAAATGGAGGGGTGAAAATTGTACCAAGTTAAAATATGATAAATGTCTTATGAATGAAACAGAATCAAATTACATGAGCTCCTTGACATTGCGATACAACCATGATATGATGGTAATACAGAAAATTATTCAAAAATACTGGGGAAGTTTTTCAAGGTTGCCAAACAGTGTGGCAAATTTTTCCAAACCCCTCTTATATAGTTATAAAAGATGATGGAACATTAAAAACTTTCTTGAAAATGTTGTAGATAAAGACTAGGACTTAAAGTATGATAAAGTAGGTACTTACAAATGTGGTATATGCCGTCAGTGTAACTTTATGGCACACCACACTGATATTAAGCTCCCTGCTATTAACATCCCTATTACTGTTAATAAAGACTTTAATTGTCTCTCAAAAGGTGTAGTTTACATTGCTTATTGTATGATGTGTTTCTCATTTTAGGTTGGGAAGACATAGTGAGCCCTAAAGGCAAAGGTTTATGAGCATTACAATGAGATAAATAAACTAGTGGAAATAAATGTACAATATCAGCACTTAAAAACTTGTAAGAAAGAGGCATTCTGGTTCTGAGGATTAGAACAAGTAGAACGAAAACATAGGCATGGACAGTGAGAGACTTTACTTGAATAGAGGGAATTAAGATGGCAATTATTGCCTTAATGCGAGTCTACCCCTAGAACTTAATCAACAGCTGTTGCCATGTCTGGTTTTGAAAATGCATGCAGCCAAGCTATAACAACCATTTTTTTGCACAGTAATGTTTTTTTTATAATAAAAAACAACACCTCAATTCATTAGTTGATGAGAGCAACATTGGCAATAAAATTAATGATGTACTTTATGTATTTTATGAAAGCTTTTAAAATGTAACAAGCTTTGTTTTAGAAAACAATACATTAGTATTAATTTTACTTGAAGTGTGTTGTTACTTTAAAAAGTTGAGTGTGAAAACATGTATTTTAATTAGGAAGCGATGTAATCAAATCTACTTGCATTTCTTGTCATTGAGATTTAAAAATAAACTGTTTAGTGTACTGAATCATTATGATGAAGTTTTTAATGAAGACGAAAGTGCTCAATAAATTCTGTGGTTTGTAAAATTTAAAAAATAAAAAATAAATTCTGTGATTCATACAATTAACGCAGTTATGTTAGTTTGGAATCCTTCTGTCTTCTGTGAATCATTTCTGAAGTGTCCTGTGGATATCAGGTTAGCTGAACGATCGAATTCCATCTACACTCTGATCCTTTGTAGATACAGCTATCTGAACAAGCGTTTTGTCTGCAAAGGATAAGAATTTCATAAAAGATGCTACCTCTCCCCCAAGAGGTTATACTAGAGGATTAGCATAATGGCTTTCCTACATGTCATCCACTGGCTCATTTGTTACTTTTTTAACTGAGAGATAAGCATCCCCTGAAAGAATAGAGACCATTGATCCATTTTTCACTTTTATATCACGTTATCAAAAGATGAAAATAGCGAGCGCTATTTCACCGAACCTAAAATATCTAAACCACATAATATCGAACATTCTGAACAGCAAATTGTTTCCTTGGGAAAATATTTGTTATTCCAAAACACATACATACAACACAAGCACACCTAAAAAACATCAATACACATGCATACACTTATAATCCTACAACTAACCCTACACTAAACTATACATACACTACTATCTAACCATTTACCTTAACCCAAACCCTAACCCTAAGGTCCATCACTATCGCACACTCACCTAACCCGCACCCTAATCATAACAACCACACAATCGCATGCTTACCTGAACCAGACCTATATATCTACACCACAGCATTGAAAGTTGCAAAGCCACAGAACCGGCCAACCAAATTATTTCCCTAGGAAAGAATTTGGTGTTCTGCAACTTCGTTATTTTTAGTGTTCGATCAAAACGGGTCGATATTAGAACATTCAAAGTTTTAAAACTTCAGTGTTCTGATATAGACCTCATTTTCTACATACCAGAGAGCATTATTAGTCCGTTTCTTTTTTTTCTCTAAATCTTTTTTTATTTGTCAAATACATTTGAATGAATTCCATAGTATTTATACATAACATCTTAAATAACTATGTACACTATTTACATTAGCCTGAAACTATAACAAATCTTAATGTATACAGTTACTTTATAAGTATGTCCAATCCATTATCAGAGTGCCTGATCAATTATTGTATAATGTCAATCAACGATAAGACTTTTCCCCAAGGGTTGTTGATAAATGACTTTGGATAAATTCTTAGTTCTTTAATTTTAATTTCCAGTAATGCTGTGGTCTTCAGTAGACTGTAGAAGTCTTCCAAAGTTGGTATTGTGTTTGTATTCCATCTTCTTGTTCTCCTTCTCCTTGAAATTTCAAGTATAATCCATACTAGATACATGCTTGACCTATTCAAATGAGGTCCCTCGTTCACATTTAATAATACAAGAACTTTAGTTAAATAAAATGATTCATTAAATAAAGCTTGTAGAAAGTTATTAATACCATTCCAAAAGGTCTTAATTTTAACACAATCAAAGAAAATGTTGTTCCAATCTGCATTGTGTACTTGCTTATATCTCCAACATATTCCTTTTATGAAATAACTAATTTTACTGATTCTATCTGGAGTTAAGAATGTTCTGTGCAAGCATTTCCAATTAAAAACATTCCAATATTGTGTAATGGATGTATATTTTATCAATAATAAGATATTTGTTTTAATATCTTCAGTTAACTGTATTGAGTGTCCTTTTGTTATATATTTTTAATATGAGGTTTTGGGTGTTGTTTTATAGTTTATCAATATTTTGTAAAATTTTGAAATACTTTTTCCCCATGTCAAAGTCATTATATATGATTTCATATATGTATTTCGTAAATTTAGGTATTTCTTTAAATGAAAAATTGTTGATCATTCTACTTAAATTTTGCGAATATGACAGAATACTCTGTAAAGTTAGCCAGTCCTGTTGTGGAATTGTGTATATTGTTTTTATTACTTTCATATCTAAAACTTTTAGTTCTTTGATACATTGGAGCCAACAAACAAATCCTTACTGTTCACAGGAATTAATAATTTCTCTGTATATTTTATGTGGAAAGTTCTTTATGACTATAAATGGTGTTAAATGATCAAACCAGAGTTTTAAATCTATATTTGCATTAATAATTTTCCTAAATGAGTCAATGTAATGATTAAGCATACAAGTTTTAGTGGGTTTAGTTATGTTATATTGCATACTAATACATATGTGCCATGGCAAATTGTTTTTATCTGTTATTTGAAATTTTTTTGTAAATCAAAATAATTTATTGATATTACAGTTAGTAATTCTTTCCAGTTTGGAGAGTAATTTGGACTTATCCAGTCTGAGATTGCTTTAGATATCGATGCTTTTATATATGTTTCTATATCAGGAAAGTTTAATCCTCCCTGTTTCCATGATATGATGTATTAAAGCTAATCGGTTTCTTTTGGGAAACCATAAAAATGTTATTAGGCATGAATTTATTTCTTTAAGTATATTCCTTTCTGGTAACAGTTGTATTGCCAAGGCTATATATATATATATATATATATATATATATATATATATATATATATATATATATATATATATATAGGATATTGGGCAGTAAAACTATTTTTATTAACTGTAGTCTATCTTCAAATGTTATTGTTATCTTGTTCCCTTTTTCCACAGAGATTTAATTGTATTGATGATATTACTGTAGTTTTTTGAGACTAATTAATTATTATCCTTGCATAACTCAATTCCTAGATATTTTAAAGTAGATTCTTATTTCCCTATGATGTGATCCCCCTTAGTCTGCAGTTCTTTTTTTATTTTAAAATAAAAAAAGGATTTTGATTTATTAAAATGGAGCCCTGAAGTTATGTGAACTATGTCAATTAAAATGTCTAATTCTTCTAATGTCTCTTTTGTATTAGATAATGTTGGTAATATGTCATCAGCAAATGGCATCAATTTAGAACTGCATTGTTCATAAACATCTATTCCTTTGATTTTTATATTGCTACAGATTGAATCTGCAAATATTTTAATAGCCAGAGTAAATAGAATCGGTGATATGGGACATCCTTGTTTAGTGCCTTTTGTTATATGTATAGATTCAGAGGTAAAAGGACCTAACTAGACATACAGTTAATTATTTGTATTTGTGTATATATATATATATATATATATATATATATATATATATATATATATATATATATATATATATATTCTTTAGGAGATGAACAAAGGATGCAGACATTCAAATAGTATTAGGATTTTGAATAAATAGTCCCAATTTAGGGAATCAAAGGCTTTCTCTATTTCTAAGCCAATTATTAGTGTTTCTTTATTTTGTTTATTAACATAATCTATAAGGGAAAGTATCCTTTTAATATTGTCATGTGTGTGTCTATGATATATAAATCCAGTTTGATCATTATTTATTGTTTTGGATAGTGGTATTTTCATTCTATTAGTTAATATTGTCATAAATATCTTATAGTCATTATTTAATAAGGATATAGGTCTATATGAGGTACAGAGGTGTGGGGATTTGTTTTCCTTTAGGATTGATGTAATTAAGGAATATCTCTAAGAAGGTGGTATTAAAGCATGTGACTGAATTTCTAATAGAGTTTTATGGAAGAGGGATAATATCTTTATAGCAAAACATTTATTTATTTCCGTTATTATTCCATCTATACCTGGAGCTTTATTATTGTTACCCTCTTTTATTGTATCTGTAATTTCTTTGTAGGATATGGGTGCTTGCAGACCTAGTTTTAATTTTTCTGTTTTTTTTTTTATATTAGAACATTTTTCATCCAGATTTAATTGATCAATATGTATATTTTCTTTTGGGAAATGTTCCATATACTGATTTCTGTAGGCATCAATAATGTCACCTATATCCAAGAAATGTTCCCTTTCTTTTCATGGAGGATACTTTTAATGTTATTAGCTTTTGATTGTATTTTGATTCTTGTGGAAAAATTATGCAGATATTTTTGAGAAGTGGCCAAGGTATTAATTTTTAGTTTTTCTAAAGCTAAATTAGTTGTATGTGTTAGAATTTCATTGTATTTATTGTTTAATGCTTCTACTTTCTTTTTCATCTCCAACTGATTTTGATTTTTTTCAGCTTTTACTAACAAACGTTTGGTTTGTAGATCTAATTATTCTGAATCCTATTCTCTGTTTTTTTTATACCAAGTTTTGTTTCACCATATATGTAAGCTTGTAATGAGTCCCATATCATTATTTTATTTATCTCTGCGGTATAATTAATATCAAAGAAGAACTGTAATTCAGATAATAACCAGGATTTGAACTCTTTAATTTTAGTTATATATGCTGCAATTCTGGAGTTAAAGATTAATGGTTTGTACTCATTTTAGTATCGATGAATTGTGGTCTGAAAAGGGGCAGGGCGTGATTGAGAAATTAATGATTTTAGAGTGTAAATCATTTGCAGCAAATATTTTATCTGTTCTAATTTGGGTACCAAATCAGTGATCTTGATGGGAAAACAACAAATATTTATCTTCTTTAAATTTGAAAGTGTCTGCAAGACAAAATGATTCTATCCACTTGTTTAAAGCTTTTGATACAGCAAGTGTGCCCAGTGGTCTTTTATTTGTAGTTTCAGAAATATCAAATATACAGTTAAAATTTCTTCTTAATATTAAGTTGCCTTTATAATTATTGGAAATGAAATCCAAGTGTTTTTTAACAGTTCCTGTTTCAATGCCTGGGAACCAGTATAGATTGGCTAGGGTCCATATTCTGTTATTATATTTAATTATTACTAAATCCATAAGGCCTTCTATATCTTAATACTTATAAATGATTTCTGGGTTAATCACATTTGTTTTCCATAAAATTGTTACCCCTTTTGTCTTTGTCTTATAAGTGGATTGTACCAGTATCATATATTCCTTAGGATCCCATTTGTAATTGTCATATGTTTTGAAATGAGTTTCTTGAAGGAAGACAATTTGTGCTTTGTTCATTTTTAAATATTTCAGTAGATTTGATTTCTAGCTAGGATTGTTCAAGCCATTGGTATTTAAAGATAATAAAGTTAAATCCATCTTAGGTTATTTAGACTATGTGTTTTTTTGTTATGTTGTGACTATTAAACATTTTCATCTGATAACTATAAAGTATATGTCTGAGCTTTTAAAGGAAATTATAAGTTTTATACTTTGAGTGTTTACCAATAAAGAAATGTTTTGGTCAGGCATGCCAAAAATGTTTGTGTAAAATAATAAATTTAAATTAATAAATGTTAACAAAACTAATATCTGCACTAGCCTTGGAATGAAAATCATTCCTAATCTGATGGATAAACCTAAATCCATCAGATTATCACTCATACCTTGACAATCCAAAACCTCTGAGCTCCATATATTGAATTATCACATTGAGAATATTTGTAATAGGAATAAGAAATATTTATATTATTTTGAACAGATATAGAACTATTGTAGATTAGACAGGATTCTAATACAATGTAAATGTCTACTTATTGTATAAACAATTAATATTTGCATGAAAGCTAGATGACAAGCAATTCAATCATAGTAAAGTATGATGTATCATATATAAAACCTCAGTAAAAGATTAAAACACACAGTTATTTACCATGTTCACCCTTATTGAAAAAAGTCTTTCAAAACTTATTACTTAATATAAATAGATGGTAATGTTTATACCTAATGTTTATAATACAGTGTATTTTACTTGGATATATCAGAAGTTATATTTCATTGTTTGCCAGCATTTAAGTAATCACTTTATTTGTTGCTAACTTACTTAAAGCATCAAGTTTGTTTTATGTGAACATTGATGAAAGTGCATTTTAATTGTCATTGCATCCCTCTTCCCCCCATTTCCTACACATAAGGATTTTCATATCTGTCATTTCATATTATAAAATTAGTGAAATTATAGGTTCAAAACAACAAATTCACTTATTGTGATTAATGATTACAAGTTCCCTTTCCATATTCATAAATTGCCATTTTATGGTATATACTGAAAGTTTTTAGATTTACATGGCAACATTCTATATTGTATAATCAGCAAAGGTTAAACTGAGTGATTATTGTCAATTTAATACTATTTGTTCTGAATGTGATTGTTACATTCTGTGACATTCCTCGTTCAGGCTTCCATTATTTCCCTTGAACAACTTTGTCAGTTTGATGTCATGTATAAAACATTAGTTACCTTGGTAACAGCTTAAGTATTATGTATGGTCAAGATGAGTTACAAAACCACAATTCAAGTTAAAGCAATTATATGACTTGTTATGCACATTTACTTATATGAGAACCATCATGCTTCCCCTCGATGTTCAATATAGTGTATGTCATTTGTGACAAGTTAAAACAGTAGTGTTATTATACACAAACCCATGTTATTAAACTGTCTATTGTCAATTTAATACTATTTGTTCAGAATATGATTGTTACATTCTGTGACATTTCAGGTTCAGGCTTCTATTGTTTCTCTTGAACAACTTTGTCAGTTTGATGTCATGTATAAACATTACTTACCTTGGTAACCGCTTAAGTATTATATATTGTCAAGATGGGTTACAAAAACTACAATTCAAGTTAAAGGAATTACATGACTTGTTATGCATATTTACTTATCTAGGAAAATCCTCATGCTTCCCCTTGATGTTCAATGTAGTATATGTCATTTATGACAAGTTAAGACAGTAGTGCTATTATACACAATCCCATGTTATTAAATCCTGTCTTTAATATCTAAATTCAGCAGACTGCTTCATCTTATATGACAATTATATATTTTATGTCTAGATTTACTAAAATCATACATTACATAACTATTGTGTTTTTTTTTTTTTTGGCTGTTGCTTCGTTATTTGAGAGACCACAAGCTGTAATGCTTATTCTTATTATTAGCTCCTTCCAATCATGTTTATACAGTCCATAGACTTTAAATTATGAGACCTTTCTAGTTTCTTATTTGTTATAAGTATATTTCCATCCTTACTTACACACATATCAGTACTTCAAACACGGGCAACAATGCCCATCCAGTTTTGCCAGAATACCATTCACTAGTTCATGCGGTGTATTTCTAGACTGTTCATAAAATATCCAAACCAATATTTGTCCTGTTCCATTTTACCAACCTGTTCCATGCAGTGGCCACTCTGCCAGTGAACCACTCAACACACCCTCCATTCCCACAGATATTTCCATGAAGGAAATCTGATGACTCTCTAGCACTTTCCATCAACCCCAAACACCCCTAGAATCAGCTATCCCCATATGCTCAAAACGTCCAAGCAAGCTCAACTCCCAGACCACTGCAAAGGGTACTGCACAAGACCAAGTGCTCTTAGTCTTTCAGAATAACTCAGACTTCCACTCTTATGTAAGTCCTTAATGTGTTTGGACCAAAATATGTTTTAAATATAAAATTGCGCTTTTTATTTATTTATTTTTTTTATCAAGAATCAACTTAATGAGTTAAACAAAGTGTTGGCAGACCATCAATATGTGTACATGTGGTTTAAAACAGAGCTTATATATATATATATATATATATATATATATATATATATATATTTTTTTTTTTTTTAAACCAAAAACTTTATTGCCTCTTTGCCGAGAATCATCTTGGAGGCTCCTCAGAGCTGTTAAGAATTACCGCAACTTCAAGCCTAAATTCCCTTACTTTCAGTGGGGCAGCAGCCAGGAAAAGAATGGAGAGCAAACAGATAAAAAAAAAAAACTCCCAATAAGCTGCCACAATAAGAGATAACACATTTTTCCAGCCTTCCCACCTCTCACTCAGCAGATGTATAAACAAACTATTCTCTGCCAAAATATCCCAAATCCCAGTTTTATCCACCTCCTTCCCCTGGATCCAGGCTAAAACACCAAATGTCTCTTCCTAATACACAAGCATCAGTAAACCTCGGTCACAAGCCACAAGCCACAGCTTCCTGGAGACGAAAATGGCAACATGTAGCACCTGCCAGACATAGCTGCATCCACATACACCATGTTAGGCTTAATCAAACAGCACTTGAAGCTATGATACCTGCCATAATTGATATTATGTTTAGACAGAATAATAATGACATTTGTACTAGATGCCAGACACAGCTGTTTCCACGCACACCATATAAGGATTGATCAAACAGCACTCAAAGCTATGATACCTACTATAACTGATATTAACTATGTTTAGAAAGAATAATAATGACATTTGTATTAGCTGCCAGACACAACTGCATCCATGCACACCATATCAGGACTGATTAAACAGCACTCAAAGCTATGATACCTGCCATAATTGATATTAACTATGTTTAGACAGAATAATAATGACATTTGTACTATAAGCCAAACACAGCTGCATCCACACACACCATATCAGGATTGATCAAACAGCACTCATAGCTGTGATACCTGCCATAATTGATATTAACTATATTTAAACAGAATAATGATGACATTTGTACTAAGAGCTTGCTACTATTATTTAACCAGGATACACATGACATTTCTAAATCATACTTTATCTGAAGAAGGCTTTAATTTCCATGACAGCATTTTTTTTTCAAAACACTCTGCTGCTACTGCTATTAGATATGATGTTAATTTGTTACATTTGAGTCTGAAATCTAATGAATGGTACCTTGTTGAATTAGTTAATTAATTACTTAAATTATTATAAGTAAAAACAATGAAAAATGAACAAGATAAGTATTCATTGAGTTTCAAGTAGGGGAATCAAAACTTCTATGTTTGTATTATATGTTGCTTTGTTTGGCTTATATATATAATGTAAATAGTAACCCATCTTGATCTACTTTTGTTTGTGAAGAATTATTGGACTCTTTGAACATTCTGAATAAATCAATAATGTTTCTCAGTTTTTTAAGAAGCCCTCCTTTTTTTAAATAAAAACAGATGACAAGTGATGTACCATATCAGTTGATACTTTGAGATATGTAGATGTAAGAGTTATTTTTTGGGACAGCTATCATGGAATCAGTTTTTTTTTTGTTTCTTCTTTCTAGCATCAGTCCAAAGATTTGTTTCTTTTATTATTTTAAGAGTAGTGGCCATCCATTCCATTTCTTCTGGGATAGACATTATGCTGCTGTTTTTGATGAATATAGTAGCTTCTTTTAAGTCATTAAAGGTTCTCATCTCATTGGCAAAAAGTATTTTTATCTTGGCTGGAAAGGCCAGCTGTGCTTTAATGTTGTTTTGTTTCAACAGTTTTATTATTGGCCAGACTTTTTTCCTTTGTTCTAGTATTCTGGAAGAATAATCATTGTCAAACCTTATCAGGCTTTGATTGTATTTTAAGGGTGATTTTCTCCAAGCAGATTGTGATATTAGTTCCTTGTCCAAAAATGAAAGAAATTTTATAACTATTGATCGAGGTGGAGTATTTGTTGAGTTAAAAGCAGGTTTCCTCAGAGTTCTATGCGTCCTTTCAATTCCAAATGAAAGTCCCTCTTTCAAGTCTAAAAATTCAGGAATCCAGGTTTTTAATAATGAAATGCCTTCTCCTTCAGTGTTTTCAAGCAGACCAAAGATCCTTATGTTGTTTCTCCTTTCCCTGTTTTCTAAGTCATCTATTTTTTAAGCAGCCATGAATTCTGTTTAAGCAGAAATTCTTTTTGGAATTCTTCCTCTTTGAGTCTCCCTTCAATGCCATTGAAAAAACTCTCTATATTTGTTATTTTTGTATGGTGTTGCTGTAATAGTTCCTTAAGAGTATCAGTCTGTTTTTGAGAATTTATTTTGAGGTTTTCTAAGTCATTTTTAAAGCCATCAATCTTCAAAGATAGTTCCTATAAGGTAGATGTCATCAGTTGCAGTTATTTTTTCAAAGCAGCATCTGGACGAGAATTCCTTGAGTTGTTCATATTCAGTGACTAAATATATCTCCAAGTTACTTGACATGAAAATTTTTGTATATCTCCACCAAAATTGATATTTATGTAGTTTAGTAATTTATCTATAGATTTCTGATGTTTTAAACTTGAAAATAATATTTTTTTTCTATACTCTTATACCAGTTTATGGAGCTCTCAAAATTCACTGCTCTCAGTTGGCCATCTAGGCTCCGCCCCCATTAGTCCATTTCTTGACTGCAGGTGAGAACTTGATGATAGGGAGAGATCCAGCTCACTTATCTCATGCTCTATACTAACTCCTGTTCAGAAGGGCAGCCTGCATGCTCCACAATCACTGGTGCTCTAATATCAGCATGACATGCTACTGCACATGGCTCTTTGATGAGGCAGTGTGTGTCGCCAATGCATTCTAGGCCTGATAGACTCCAACTGCATGAGATCACCCACCCATCAGTAGGAGTCAGCAAAACATTAAGCAGAACTACACTCCATATAACAAAAATGGATGATCCAACATTTGCTACTAACTTCCATCCTCTCTCCTTGGCCATTTTGTTAGTTGTGCTAGTAGCTGAACCCAAATCAGCTGGACCATGGTCAGGGCTTTATCTCTCAGTGCCAGAGGGCTGAAAAACTGGTTCTGCTTTTTTATTCAGATGTGCAGTTTTAGAACTGAGGAATAAGGGGTCTTTCTCTCTCTCTCTCTCTCTCTCTCTCTCTCTCTCTCTCTCCCCGTATCTATCTCTTACTTTTTCTCTCTCTCATGTCTAAAAGGTAATTTTTTGGGATATTTAATATTTATGAGATGAACTTTATAAAGACCATGATAGGACAGATATCTTCTTACTTTTTATGGTAGGACAGCTATCTTCTTACTCTTTATGGAAATCATATAATCTTAATTTATTCCTGTGTGCTCAATTATTTTAATCTTCAGATATTTCTAATAGGGCTTGATTTGTTTAAAAAAAATCTGTAGTCATTTTTCTAACCCTGTCTTATTTTCACAAAAAGCAGATACCCCACAAGTGAATTATAAATCCCCTCTTCTGTTCATTTTATTAATAAGAAGGGAAGGCAGTGTTTAAAGAAGAATATATGTTAGTAAACATGCATTATATTCCTGATAAGTAATCATATTTTTCATCTGTAAATGAAGTAGGTTCTCACAAATTACACTACTGAAAAACAGTGTCTGAATTTCAGGAGGGGTGGAGTCTTCCAGAAAAGCAGGGAAACCTACACAGCTTTATACACTTAATGAATTTTCATTAATAGTACCCTCAAAAAAAATCTAAATGATTATATCAAATCCCAAATTTGGATATCATTCTCATTTCCCCTCAAACAAGACCAAAGAGTTTAATAGACTTACTGAAAAATGTTCAACAGTAAAATTGTGAAATGTTTTTCACAGTTTTAGCATTGCCTTTCAAAAGCAATGTTTGCAAAAATATGAGGGCATGAAAGTTATCTTTTTCAAAACCTGCCCACACTATCTCAAACTGCTAAAATACACAGATTATTTTGCCAGGAGATTTAGCCTTTCAATACTACTGTAAGATGGCTTCCACACCCAAACTTCTTGGTATTTTTTTCTTATAACCAGTTCTGTGCTTTTATTTCATTTCCATTCTATAATACTTGGCAGCCCTGGTGATGCACAATATTGACTGTATACAAATAAGTATAATGTGGATAGGGTTTACATTCATATGGCTGAGCGCACACTGCTTGAAAATACATGTTACTTACTTTTCTCCGTGAATCCCATAATGCTGAACAGTTGGAATGCTGTAAAAACACAGAATTCGACATTTCCAACCACTCTACACCCTAAAAGGAGTGCTAACATGGGTCAAAAGGGAGAGGGATTTTGCGATTTGCAACACTTGCAATTGCATTTTTGTGATGTTGCCACACTCCTTTCGACCATACCTGGTCGACCATTCACCAGTCGACCATATGCATGTATACCTGTGGTTACTGCTTTCAAATGAAGTGTTCTCTCAATTCTAATTTCAATAGTAATCCGTCAAAAGTTTGTCAAGTGTCCAAGGATAGTCATTCTTTCAGTACATTGAACTAAATGTGCATAACTCTGACATTGCATTATAGGCTTTAACTTCCCTCTCCTCAACAAACAAACAAACAAACAAACAAACAAACAAACATAAATAAATAAATAATTAAAAGTTATTAGAGTGGCTTCTATTATTTTAGATAATTGAAATTGAAATATTGTATCTATGTCTGCCAAACTAGGCATTAAGGAACTTTTATAATGGGCATTTTATGTCCAAGCAATAAAACATTTTCTTTTTTTCAGTAAATTCATCTCACTGGATAACTGCAAAATTGGGGAATCCATGAAACACCTGATGTTCATAAGGATCATGTGCATATATACCATGTGCCTCTGATACAAGAGGTTTGGGAGGTCACTCAGTGGAAGTTCTAGCTTTGCATGAGTTTTCATTTTGTTTTTACTGATTGGGTTTTCAGTGACCTTCACACTCATTGTTTTAGTTTGTTGTTTGGGATATTTTTGCAGTGAATCGAATGATAATGAACATCAGCTGGGTATAACAGCCCTGTGTTTCTAATCCTTAGTCAGGCACTCTGCTTGTGCTGTGCTGATGAGGTCATAACAAGGCTGAAATATGCATATCCAGAACTAGTGGCGTTTGGCTTTTTTGGCCTGAAATTGTCCAGTAAAACAAAGAAACACATCATGGGCATTCAGAATTGCCAATTAGCTGAAACACCTGATGTTCATAAGGATCATTTGCACATATCTCATGTGTCTCTGATACAAGAGGTTTGTGAGGTCACTCAATGGAAGTTTTAGCTTTGCTGGAGTTTTGCCATTTTGTTTTTACTGATTGTTTTTCAGTGACCTTCACACTCATTGTTTTAATCTGAAATGGAAATTGAAATTACTGGAAGTGATATACTATATATAGGTTCCCTTTTTTGCATTTTCTTCTTTCTTCAATTAAACTGCACTCACATAAAAAAAAAATTGCCCTCAATGTCTGGTGTCTTTTGAATATAACTAAATCATGCCTTACATCTACATTCCATAAGAGTCAATAGAGATAGTAAACATGTCAATCTGATCTCAATGTAAGGTAACATCTTGAAATTATGCAAAAATATATATATAGATAGATGCGTGTGTGTATGTATGCATATGTGGATAAGTATATATATATATATATATATATATATATATATATATATATATATATATGTGTGTGTGTGTGTGTGTGTGTGTGTGTGTGTGTGTGTGGTTCCCCATCAAAAGCTTGAGTTACTGAAAAATCGAAATTCAGAAGATCAAGCTCAGAATCTTGAGTTTCAGTAACTTGAACTTGTGAAGGGGAGACAACAAAAAAAAAGGAAGTTTACTGACATGTTTGCAGGGGCCGAGTCCCCCTGCTGAAATATACCACCTCCGTGACAGCACTATAGTGGAGGAATGGAAATTCTCCCATTGTGTGCTTCTGTATACAGTGCAGAACATGAGATTTCCCTTATCCCCATTGTAGTGCGATCTCGGAGTTGGTATATTTAAGTAAGGGGGTGTTTGCATGTCTTTCCCATCTGCTTTAGAATTTTGAGTTGCTGAAAACTCGAGATTCTGAGCTAGAGCTTATGAATTTCGAGTTTTCAGCAATTAGAGATTCTGAAAGGGAACCATGTGTGTGTATAGATATATATATATATATATATATATATATATATATATATATATATATATATATATATATATATATATATACACATATATATATATATAGATATATATATATATATATATATATATATATATATATATATATATATATAGTTCCCCTTCACAAAGTTGAATGGCAACAATCTCGAAAGTCATATGGTCGAGACCATATGCTCGAAATTGTGGAAGCTCGACTCTGTGAATGGGGAACAGCATACAGCGCAGAATGGGAGATTCCCCTTTCTGCACTGTAGTGTGATATTGGAGTTGGAATAAATAAGTAGCGGAGGTTGTGGGGGGTGCATGGGGGCTTGCCCCCCTGCAGAAACACTTTGTTGTGTCACGTTTTTCAGCTCCCTTTCACAAAGTCAAGCTTCAGAAATTCGAGCATATAGCTTTGGCCATATGCATTTCGAGTTTCTGAACGTTCGACTTTGTGAAAAAAATTATGTAGATTAATGGAATATAGAAAGTCGAAATAGATACTCCCCAGGATTGAATAAACTCCATGGAGGATTCCTGCATAGCCTACACAGAGTTTTGTTAGTGTGAGGGTGCATGGCAAATAGAAGCTTGCAATGCATATTAATTACATGCAGCACTCCTGAGCTAGGTTTCATGGCTGGCAATAGAGTTGCTTGCCAGGGAACCATGTAAATGAATGCAGATATCAATTCTGTATAAAGCAGAACACCTACAGTCCAGAGGTTTGTGTGGAATACCACAATGACCACTAGGTCTTCACAAGTAGCTGTCAATCTACATCTGCATAAAGGCCAACTGAATGAGGAGTCAAATAACCAGAAATAGGGAAGTATTTGACATAGATGTCACATAGAAATGTGTTAGAATATAATACTCTCAACCTCTTAGAGCAAGAAATCTGGACAGAGACTTAAATAATGGGGGGTGGGGGAAAAGGCCCAAAACTAAGAACAGTTTGTTAATATTGCTTTTTCAAACTTAGACAGTTGATAGAATAATAGGTTGTATATTGGCCTGCACTCTTTGAATAGCATGAAGTTTGAAACTCAAATGTCTGCCATCAGTTTCTGACTTCAATCTGCAATAACATGCCAATGATTTGCCAGAAAACCAAAATGTTATGAGGAAAAGATCAAAAGTATGAGACAAAATCTAGACATTCTGCACAAATCAGGGCAGTTAAGAGGTATGAACTCAAATGTATGTAATATTCACTCACATCATTCCTAAAATCATTCCAGTGATCTGGCAGAAAACCATAAATTTGATAAGGAACACATTTGGAGATCCTGGGAATATCTGGACAGTTGAGAGGTATGAATGTGAAGTATATGGTCCAAACACAGTACAGGACAGTGTGCCTACAGTGTAGAGTATTGTAATATCCCATTCCTGGCATTCCATTCTTAAACTGTGTAAATGATCTGTAACAAGACATATACTGACATGTAAAATGAACACTCAGGGGAAGTGTGTGTATTGAATAGGGACACACACATGAATTGTAGGAATGAACACAGGGAAAGAGGACAGGTAAAACTATTCCATGTACAGCAGAGGAGGGCATGTCAGTGAACGATGGTTGTAGCAGCAACACCAATCACATATCTATATAATACAATAGGGACTGTACAGTGAAAATGTGTTTTGTGTGACTGTCACACAAGACAACATTACAATGGGAGGATGTCTGTGAGATAAGCACCCTTACATGAATAATGCAGAGGACATCTATAAGGAATCTGACAAACATTTAGGGTAGGGTGCATATTGTAAAGCTGTAATATAATATAACTGGTACTCATAGCAGAGGTATGTAAAGCTCCAGCTAGGTAAGAAAGGATGGAAAATATTACTAGAACCATCCACAACACAAGGACAATATCAGAATAATAACACCAGTAATCCCATGCCACTGATGACACCATATATGTGTGATTGAGAAGAGAAGCATACAACAACAATTGAACAACAATACAACTATTGTGATACATCCACACTACTAATAGTACACACTATACTGCTGTCCTGGCACTGCAGCATCTGGTGGTGTTACTGCTAACACTGCTATGATCCTGTAGTATTGTGTGGGAATTGGCTAGTTGCACCTTGTGTGCATGGCATATATATATATATATATATATATATATATATATATATATATATAGCACAATCCACCCTGTCATGAATGAAATAAATGCCATTACTGTTGTATCTGGTGTAACAACTTCATTTGTGTTCTGCACCATCAGACAGTCATGAAACGCATACCTGTGTATGGCCAATTAGCTGTGTGACAGCTCACTTTGCCAAAGATGGTACACTTCATTTACACATCGCTGGAAGATGTGTCGGGAGGTACATGAAGAGGGCTGCTGTGTGCACTGTTATTTGTGTGATGAAGGCTGGGAGCCATGAAAGTATTATGGTCTTTGATATGGATGTCTTTCGCATACCCAGTACCTGTGTTACACTCAAGGGAGTAGTCAGCACTGTGACCACATGCTGGTGAATATAGCACTTACCATCTACCCCAAAGCATGAGTCACATACCTACTGATTTGATTATAGGGTGTGATGTCCACATTATACTTTGATGGTGTGTTTGTTTCCTAAATTAACAAATCCCCCATGTATCTTGTCAATGCAGGTGTTGTCATGCCTCTTGCAGCAGAATCTGTTATATGTTGCTACTGTCTGTATTATACTAATGTCACAGTTGGAGTCAATGATTACCCACAATCTGCAGTCCTTCAGGCAGCTATGTGGACACAGCATGTGTATGTCATCTGTGATGTCCATCACTTAACTAAAGGACAGGAAAGGGCATAGCAGATAGCCCTGATGTATGGACCTAATCACTGGACCTGAGATATTGGTCACATCACATATTTCAACATACTGAGATGCCACCTCTGTGATACAGTGGGCTACCCATTTGGTGATATAGCTGTTTATGGCTCCATATGACAGTGCTGAGTGAATACTCATTGTGGATTTGTATCAAATGCCTTGACCATTTCACAAGATGATACTGTTGTCATCGTGCATCCCCTTGATGATCTACCAGATGTAATAGAGATATTGTAGCATGAACAAGTCACACAGGTCTGTTGCACACAGCCAAAATATGACTAATGTACATGTAGAAGAAGTCCATGACCACATATTGGGATACCTCACAATCAAAGAGAGTCAGGTTGTCTGTATACATGCATGCAACAGGTGCTGTCCCCTCTACTCAAATGGATGCATGTTGATGTACAACCCTGTATGGGAATATAACCCATGTGCAGGGTATTTTGAAGTGTGTATTCCACCATATCAGGAAAGTGCATGTGCTGAGTCATGTCATAAGCAATCTGTGATGTTGTTCTAGGCCACTGCTTCTGTGTGATAGGCCTGGAGAAAGGAAAGACAGCACATACTGCCTATTGTGATCTGGCCTAGGGTTTTGACACAATCCCCCATGCAGGTATCAGTGAAAAACCCACCCAGCTGGGGATTAAATCTTATGTCAGTAGATGAATACCCAACTGGATCACTGACAGAACACATATTGTTAAAGCTGGTGAATCAACCTGTACTAGTAGAGCTGTTACCATTGGCAAATCCCAGGGATCTGTGCTTTGCCCTTCACTGTTTGGACTATATTACCTGACAGTTCAGGATAAAGTATATGGCCTTTGCCTTGCCAAGTTTGCTGATTCCTGCATATTGGGTGAAATAATTGAGTCCACCAATGATGATAACATAGTACAGAAAGAGATAACACAGACAAATGAATGGGGACAAAGGCACACGATCTATAACTACATGTAGAAATGTGTTTTTTTTATATTATACATCTGAAAACTCTAATTCCATATTAATCAGAGCACAGACAACAGTCCTGCTATGCTGAAACCCAGTGATGCTAGCACTGGGATCACATGTAGATAGGAGTCTGACCTTTGAACACCAAGTGTCTACACTGGTATTGAAAGCCTGTATTGTGCACATCATACATCACACCAGCATATGTAGATCTTAGGATTGTAAGACGGCATGGTAGTCAAAGCACATCAGAACAGTAACAGAGTATAATGCTCTCTTCTACATGTACCTCACCAGACACATGCAGCAACTGAAGACCACAGGGCTTTCTCAGCAAGACAACATAGGGTCTACAAACCACACCATGATATATGTGGATAGAGCTAAAGCCATATCACTGTAATCTGACTGGTATAGAATGAGGTGACATATGCCTGGCCTCCAGGCCAGTGTCTGACTCTGCCTTGGTGGGAGTACTGCATATCCATAAATCTGATATGGCTGATGATATCAGCGGTGTCTGTTGAGGAGAAAAGAACAGTGTCCCATATGCTGGTGTAAAATGCTCTCTATAATGTCAAGCATGAGATCTCTCTCTCACACACACACACACACACACACACACACACACACACACACACACACACACACACACACACACACACACACACACACACACACACACACACACACACACACACACACACACACACACACACACACACACACACACACCTAGATACACACAGTTGACTGCAGTGAGACTGGAACCCCTACTTAAGCACACTGACTGCAAAATGCAGTACTTTACACAAGTTCCAGAGCACAAATCTTACTTTTACAAGACTGCAGGTGAACTTATAGTAGATGACATCAGCAGATCATGTGGGGGACAAGATGTTGGGTGGGATACATGGAATGGATGTGTAGGCATCTGCAAGAATCAAAATAGTGTCAGTCCTTGGTATTGAAGCAGTAACTGTGGGATACATATTCTGCTCTTCTGTCTAGAGACATACACACCCAGTTGACTGCAGTGAGTACCCCTACCTATCTAAGTATACAGACTACAGAACAAAGTACTTTACACAAGCACCACAGAAAAAGTCTGACTTTTCCGTGAGTGCATGTGAACTTATAGTGGATGACATCAGCAGGCCATGTGGGAGACAAAATGCTGGCATGCCTGCATAGGCTCATAGATTCATATGTTCATAGGAGACTACTAATCTAATGGCCCTACAGTATTTAGAAGCCTAGCTGTGTAAAAACACAATTACCTTTACTGAGCATAGCTTGATGGTTGTTGTTGTTAGCAGAGAGATTTTGTGAGCGGCACCAACTGGCCCTGTCCATGAGTGACATAGTTGCCACCACAGAGGTGACTTTACAATCACCCACCCAGTAGTCAAGGTTATGTTTGAACAATGTCATCGAGGAGCACTGTTTCACACACAGAGAAGTGTGAATCATTGGGGGCTATATCTGTCTCCACAGCATGTTCTGTTTATGTCACAGGCTAGGTTGAAAATCCTGCGCCAAGTTATTCTATTCCCATTTGATTTGCAGTTGTCCAGCATTTCCAGTAGGGCAGGGTCTGAGATTGCTATTTAAGGCAGACATGGTCACCTCTCAGCAGCCTGCATGATACTGACTACAATGACAGGTCTTTCACGCTTTCCATGCATGTCATTTTTGGAGGTCCTGAAGTCTCCCAAGCACAACCCTCTGTTCTCTCCAACTGCTGCAGGTGTCTGGTGAGGTACAGATAGAAAGGAGCAGTATACTCAATTAGTGGTCTGATAAGAGTAGAGTATAGCAGAGGGATGTCCACCCTGGTGCGATGTCCATATGTACAATGTGTGCAATGCAGAATGTGTGTCTTTACTATGGGCTCATAGAGATGAAAGTATATATTGTTATCAACATGTGTTCCCAAGTCTAACAACACTGTGTTTGAGCTTATAGGGGTTCTCTGTATATCATAATTAGCAGGGGTACTTCATTGCCAAAGGGGACAATGAGCCATTTTGTGCTTTAAGTTTCAGTCTGTGAGTTTGGCATTAATCATTTGTGTGTGACAACCCCTTCTGTAATATGTTACAGTCATTGAGGGACTCTATATTAGTGTGTGCAGTTACTAGTCATCTGCAAACTTGGTACACTACAGCCCATCTGCCATTGCTTGTGCTTCAGGGATGTAGTTTGAAAACAGTTGAGGGCCTTGCACAGATCCTTTTGGTATTCTATTGGTAAGTGGCAAGTGGCAAAGGTGCAGTCCCCAACTTTGAGAGTGTGTGTTCTGTCAGTGAGCCAGTTGGCTATCCCTCTACTACTGTATGGCTTATTTCCCACATGGGAGATGTTCACTATGAGACATGGATGGGGGATAGTGTCAAAGGCCTTGGGTAACTCAATATAGGCAGTATGTCCTGTTATCCCTCATCCGGGTCTTTAGGGTCAGTACAAAGAAGTCCACAAGGGTCAATAAGCAAGATCTACCCTTGACAAAAACAAAATGAATTGGATCAAGTCTGTTGAAGGTCACGTATGTCACTGGCAATAGAGTCCATGTTGATTCCTTCCCTAAACTTGCAGATGATGCTTTTTATGCATATGGGTCAATAGTTGTAGTTCTGCATGTTACCAGAATGATGGGCATTGCATAGTACACAGCATCTGATATTACATTGTGGACAGTGGCTGATATATGTGTGTAAAAATATTGAGACACCAGAATTGCAGTGGGGGTGGCACCACATGGGGGTATTGCAAATATGTGACTTATTGTTAGGGTCCTCAGTTTGTAATGTTTCTACATGTAATTTCATGTCATACACAGGGAATGGACAGTAAACTGCAATAATTCAGTGCAATATGTACATTTCCATCAAGCAGTGAGCAATGGATTTGCAGAACTGTTAGCAAAGTGCATACACATGTGTGATAGACATGTTTGTGTGTAGCTAAGTAGTACGGAAACATGAGCTGCATTGCTCAAGTCTGATAGTTAGTATTGAGTCTACGAAATACACGTACTGATTAACTGACTCTGAGGCAGCATGTGATAATGCATTGATACATTCATTGTTGGGGCCAGATGGTACTGGGTTCAAATACTGGTTTATGTCATACTTTTAAATATTGTTAAATATGTTGCCATCATTCACTTTTGCTGCACTGTGGTGCGTGATGTGCACCTTCATGCCTTAATGGGTTAAAGTGGTGACATGGAGTAGAAAGGACAGTGGTAAAATGGGGAACAAGAAGGAGGAAGAACAAAGGGAAAATAGGGCAGGAATATGCAGGATCAAGGTAGGAAACCACCACAGCTAACCATTTGTTTAACAGTGTAAAGTGAGCATATGTGCAAAAAATGTACTGAATTTGGACTGTCACTTTCAGCGAGAGGGGTGACCACAACACAATCATGTTGTATAGCTAATTGGACTGAATAAAGTGTGTCAAAAAGACACGTGTGAAAAATGGAAAGCTATATATGGGATGATTTATTTTTTTTGTGAGTGACAATAGCCCATTTTTTTTGAGAGAGAGAATTGTTGAGGAAGAAACATAGGTATGTCTGTGTCAGGTAAGTTGAGTAGGTGAGGAAGCAATTGCAGACAGACAAGACAAACAGGAAAAGAGACAGGAACAGTGATGGGCACAAAAGGTTGGGGAACACCATGATTCGGGTGAGAGTGGGATATCCTGAACCCATGGTCGTCAAGCTGGATGACAGTAAGACTTGAGTCCTCAACCATTGGACTGTCATCACTGTCACCTCACTCTGCCACTGGCTGGAGTTGCTGATGTCTCCTTCTCCTCCTCCTAGTACTGCACAAAAAGGGGGAGAGCAGCCCCTCCAGCTGGTCTAGGTGTGCACAATGGTGCAGCACACAACCCTATGCACCATCCCTGGCATATCAGTGTGAGTGATAAATTCACCACCTCTGCTACTGCTCCTGGAGGGTACCACTGCACCAGCCTCCAGGGCAGGACTACCTGAGGGGCCAGGTAATGCAGGGGCAGCAGACGCAGTGCTGCCATGTTGTCTCCCAGATGTGCTTGGAAATGGTGCTGGAGCCAGTGGATGGGGACAGGAGCTGGATCCTGTGGGCAGGTCTACCCTGCTGTTCCATGGAGTATTTAGTGATGTGGTATGCATGGCTGACATGGACACTTTTTTACAATACATAATAAAATTAACAAAAGAAAATAGAAAAATTATATAAAATTGAATAAAAATAAAATAATAAAAGAGAGATAAGGATTGGGGTGAGGGGTGAGAGGAAAAAAAAAGAGATAAGTACCTTCATATGTGACATACAATGCATTAATACACTTATTTGACTCGATTATCTTAACCTTTACTTTTCAGACTACCACCTCCTAACAGATGCACACTATACTACAGACTGCAACAAGTACTCCTTGACATGTACATGTATTGCACATATGTATGTTCCCATTATACAGATTACTGTTTACAGCAAGGCATTTGTGCCACTGGTATAGATGTTTTAAGTTAATTTAAATATAATTGAAACATTAACAGTATTGTATAGTTGGGAAGTGTGCTATTTGAACCCACAACCTCTAACTAAAATTTAATATTGTACTCTTCATTTCTGCTACAGACTAATGCATGCATACTTGCATTTACAGTTGAGATATGCATGCTCCATTTGATACAACTCTGTAAAATACTAAATAAGCTAGCTTTAATTTTAATGGTACAATATCACTACTCTTCTGCTGTATACATACCACATGCTTTCAACATCCTCACCAATCTAGCTCCATGGGTTCAGACATTGACTTCCCAATCACTGACAGTTGTGGAAAAAGAACAGAACAGAATGGTATTATGAATACCTGCCTTGCCTATATTCAGCTTTTAAGTCTTACAAGTACTTTCTGCAGTTGATTCTTACACAGGTGTGGGATGTCTGAAGTCTTAAATTCCTCAATCCACTGGTCAAATGTATCTCTCTTCCTCCTCTGTATGTCATTGAAATGATGCCTACACTGGTCACCAGTGTGCAGGATACCAGTGGCACTGGATACAGTCTGGGCTCAACTGTCCCAAGTTTCTGACTTATACTGGGAGCCAGATTAATCCCCCTCCATAAGCCTGACACCATGGTTCTTAGCTAGGAGTCCAATAAAAATCTTGGTCTCCTGGAAACCCCATTTCTGTGCACTGTATCTGACACCTTCCCCACAAACACCTGCCATGTCTACCACAGATCAAGATCAATGGAGCGTAATGGTTTCCTGCCAATTCCAGTTATTGCATTTACTGGGAGTCCACACACTGTTTGAAACTGTTGCACTCTGCTTACCATCACACAAATACAGTGCTTAGCACTTCCGAGCACCACATTTACACAATGGTAAGTGGAGTGTAACAGTGCCAAGCAGTGAGACATTACATAATTGCAGTTGCAATTTTAAGGTTATTGGATGTACAGGCAGTTGTGTATGTGTGTGTTAGGTAAATGAGAAGGTTGTGCCAGTCCAGAAAGAAAGATACTCATGGGAATATGTGAAAAAGTATACCCACAGTCATACATGTGATAATAAATGTGATAATACATAGATATAAACATAAATAATCAACACAATACCAGTGCTTCAGCCCTCATACATATAATTCATATCAGCTCCACTGTGTCAAGTGTTATAAGCGAGAGTGACAATAATGGGAAGTGGAACAACAGTAAAAGTGTATGGATTATGCTATATTCAAACCCAGGGCCATGTGCAAGGCAAACCTACACTTACACCTTTTGCCACAAGAAGGCTGAGAAAACACTTGTGCATGTTGCAGTTTAGTGCTCTAAACTGCAATGTCACAACAATAAAACAAAGGTTGCAAACCCTGTACGAGAACCCAAGACCACCTGTACTCCAGCCCTACACTTACACTTTACTACAACAGGAGTAGTTACATGACATTCTCTATTTTACTAATCATTCTTAAGGTCTCGCTGTTAACTGCCACACAATGTCACTTAGTGGGTTTGTGTGATGCCCAGTTGTATACATTGAATGTGTCAGGTTCCTAGTTTTGGCTGTCTGGGTCCTGTCTGCTTCCTAGGTGGTCCAGTTGTCCAGTTGGCACACTGCTGCGCTTTGCTCAAGCCAGAAAAGCAGAGCCAAACCTGGCATTAATGTTTCTCTAGCTCCCATAACACTGGCCAAACAAAAAAGGAAAAGAAAAAGAAAGAAAGGTGAGTGCTAGTTGAAACGAGGAAAAGCAATATGTAGCATACACAATAGAAAATGTTGGTACACGTGACATACTTCTACATAGGTCTGGATTTGAACTCTCACTCCAATGTACCTCCAGAACAGAGGATGAGTGCTTTATCCCACTTTGTCTCACAAACTGCTTTGCAGCAAAGAAATTAATTCAATATGCACAAAACCAACTGCAATGGCATCTACAGTGATATCAAACCATACAACTGTTATTTGTACATTTATTAGTTTTGGGTGTAGTGGACCCTGTGATCACACAACCTATCATGATTATTGCAAATATACAGCTCTGTCTTACATTTTGATGTGGTTGTTGGTCAGTCTCCATGTATTTGAGTAGTAATCTAATATAAGCACTCTGTAAGCCATTGTATATAATTGGCTTTAAAATGTGTGAAGATATTAAATGGAAATAATATATTATGCAGTTGCCAACAAATGAAGGGCAGGTTGGATGTTAAGGCACACAACCTGTGACTTGTGTCCTGCTTACTTACATTTCCAACCTTACATCTAACACTGTAGATCTTACCTGGCAAACCTAGTGGAGTATGGCAGCCTGCAGTGCTGCTGTGTTTCCTTCTCCCAACCACTAATCATTCGCATTTGCAATCCATTAAAACCAAATACTGAGGGAGTGCCTGCACTATATTTACTTCTCCTACATGGATCCAATTTTTTGGGAATCAGCAATTCTAATGAGTTCATACCTCATTTGATTCTTCACCGTGCTAACAGCCATGAATCTACCATATAAAAAGGCAACCGTATAGCTAGGCAAACTGATGTTGAGAATACATGTTTATGTTGGGAAGACTGCACATAATACTGAACTTCAAAATGTATGCTTACATTTGGTCAGCTACATACTGCATATGCTGGAATATATTTAAGAAAAATATGAAGCAAAGGCTTTTACACTTTTATCTGTATGCATTAGTGAGAAGTGTATTGATGGCATGGGCATGTTTTCCAAGCCATTTCAAAGGTTTACATAATTGCCAATACATGAAAATGGAATGCTGTGTGATAAATATGTACAAATATTTCAGACCAGTTCCTTTGGTACCACATTTAGTATTAAAAAGAAGGTTTGTTAGGAAAATGTGTAATTTTCATGTTCTTCTGGGAGGGGGCAAAGGTGAGCTACTGTTATGGCACAAAGAAGGATATGTTGCTCTTGTTACTCATCTTGTTTTGCATCCTGCCTGTTGTTCATATTTCACATCTGAAGACTGTTGTATGTTTCTACGGAGGGTAATACTGAGTGGCTACCTTTTCTGTTTTATCTGGAAACAGAATTATTCAGTACTTGTGTGACACTTATGTGTATTATCCTTCTGTTGTCTTTTAGGACACCTAGGAGTATGCCACCCATGCATGTCAATCCTTGGAGACCCCTCCTTTATCGATGCTGAGAACCAGGTCATAGTCGATGCTTTTAGGCAACATGGTGCTTTTCTGCTGGAAAGGGAAGGGGAAGATATGGCATGTAGGATGCAAATTTGGCAACAGATAGTTGCTGATCTGAATGCTGTGGGTGGCCATGGTAGGACATATGAGCAGATGCACCACAGACCCACTGACATGGTAACAGCTGCACAGAGGACAGCAGCTGCAGTGAGCTGTGAACAGATGGGTTCCTGGGGAGGGCCTGCTAGGGAAACATCACTAATACCTAATGAAGAGATCCTGGCCAATGTCAGGGATCGACAGCTCACAGGACAGTGCAGTACAGCATACCACCAGTGTCAGAGACAACAAGCACATCCCAGGAGGAGATTACAGGTAGGCTTGGTATCTCAACCGTTGAATATAGTTATATAGGAAAATAATTGAAATTAATATGTTGCTTCTGCGTCGGATGTATTTTTTTTGGGGGGGGGGTTAAAGATTGCTACAGTTATTAGCTTAGGTTTCAGTTTACAGCCACTTTCTTGTTGAAAGTATAATCGATGGATATATAAAGGGGTAAAAGTATTACCACCTGTGTTGCTTTAATTGTGATGATGTTGCCCTTACCTCTTGCTTAACTTCTTCCAGGCCGACCTGGATTGCAGAGGGGACTCTCATCTGCAGATGGTAAACCAAACATATTTATGGCAGTACTACTAAGCAATTGAAAGAAATATTTTAGTGTGTATTGTTGATGTCAGGCTTGTTGTGTGTATTGCTGTACTGTCCGTAATAGTGCCACCACTGTTAGTTTGTTAACATATGTTGGACTACAGTAGTGTAGGTATTAATTTTGTCTTGTGATTCTTACTTTTCATCACAGGTGATCATGACTATGAAAGTGTGGGCCCTCTACCACCTGATGTCAGTGTATCAGCAGACTTTGATACTGATGGTGGCCAAACTGAGGTATAACCAGGGGGTGCAGATGTTGAATCTGACATTGAGGTTGACATACAGCTATTCCCTGCAATTCCATCACACACAGCCAGTAGGCCTACACCTACCCATTCCAGTGACCCCAAAGATATTGGACAGATGGAGGGAAAGGCCATTGATCATGGAAGTGTAGTTACTGTGGCTTCAGTGCCTGTTGAGTGTCGCCAAGTGTGGGACAGGTGTCATGCAGGAGGGCTGAAAGGGCTGCTCGGGGGGCATGCTGTCCCTCCTCCACCTGGTGCAGGTGTCTCATCCCCTGCCACTCAGCATAAGTTTGGGGCTTTCATGGAGACACACGCATATTCCCATAGGTGCTCCAGACAAATGCTCAGGGTTGTTGATGGGGCACAAGCTGACATGTGTGACTGCCTCCACCATGTTGCCAGTTCCATTGATCAGGTGAATGACACATTGGAATGGGGGGTGTCTGTCATGGAATGTGTGTTGTCTGTGATTAAATGTATGATGGTAGGGGAATGGCATCATCAAGGGCATAGGTCAGCCACCTCATCTGCTGACAGCCAACATGGCCATGCTCGATTATGGTCCCATAGTGGCAGTACTACCACTGCACCTTCAATGAGTGTGCTGTTCACACCAAGATGTGGCAGGCCATGTGGTTGTGTTCCTGGGAATCCCTGTGAATGAAGCTCATCCAGCAGACATCAGTTATGCTGAGGAATCAGCAGTGCATCTGACCATGGGCATGGACGTGCCAGTTCAACTCCTGGAATTGCCAGTTCTCATGGTCGGGGACAACAACAATGAACCACCACCTCTACCATGCATAATTCACACCTCTCTGATGTACCAAGATGTAGCGTAAACACAGAGCTTGCTTGTGTCCATGCAGACTCTCATACACCGATTTCACCTGACGACCCTTACAGAGATGCATACGATAGTTACAAGGTTTAGTTGTGCAGCTTAAAACTCATTTTGTCTCACTGGCCATTTGTTGGTTTATCCAGATATCTGCCTGCTTCTCCTTCTTACACACACACACACACACACACACACACACACACACACACACACACACACACAAACAGACTCATTGACCTTTTGTGTCAGCCTAGGCCTCCTAGTCTCCCACACAACACCCTGTGCAAGCCATGACAACTGTGCCATATCTCTGTTTTCTATCTTTTGAATTCAGGGATACATAAACTTTGTGCCTGATGCTCAGGGTAGACAGCTGAATTAAAGTGCTTAGTACATCTGCATTTATGGTGCTGAACTGGTAATTTTACCTTTGACTTATATTGGCCTTGGTAAGTTACGCAATTGATAGCATCAAAATTTCTGAACTTTACTTTGACTGATCTTGTGAGGGTTGTAATGTCAGAAACTGAAATGTGTATAATTAATGTATAACATCTCTCTTTAATGAATTTCCATTACAAATGTATGGTGCTAAACTAGGCCATGCAGTGACCATCACTACTTTTGCGGGGTATGACTGTGTGATTCTTTGATGCCTGAGGCATACTACTTAATAATGAACACATATACATCACACAAGTCTCTGCTGCCACATGTTGTTAATTACTGTACCAATCTCCCAACTTTTACTTGCTTACAGTACCAATTAGTATGATACAAGGATGTGCCACATATTCATATTATTACACAATACACTCCAGGTTCGAGGCTTACCTTGTAAATGCAGTAGTTGTGGATGGGAGGGTGGCCTAATTGTTAAGGTGTTTGCCTTACAAACACAAGGTGCAGCATTTGAGTCTCACAAGGGATAATTGGCTAAGCTTAAAACGGCTCGCAAGGGCAGTTAGCTTAGTACTAACCTATGAACCTATGATATGGTTGTAGTTCAAGATTACCTCTGTCTGCTGCAAACAGTGCACAGTCAGTACATGGGGAGGTAAAGGGTGTGTGAGTTGCCTAGCATCGATGTTGCTATATGTATGTGAGTAGGAGGAAGGTTCTAGGCCCCTAGGTGGTGAGTGTGTGTCTCTTTGCCAATACAAGGGCATACTGAGCATGCTTATGTCTGCTTACACCCACAGCAGCTGGTGGTCCCCCTTCTGAATCCCCATCTGCCTGGGGTGAATTTCCTATTACCCATCCAATCATCAAGATTTTTCTTGAAGAGTGCTAATGAGGAGCTCTGTTTGACATAGATAGGTAGTCTGTTCCAGAGTATGGGAAGTCTCTGGGACAGGAATCTATCCCTCCAGCATGTTTTGTTTATTGTGGTGACAAGGTTTAGATCCCTAGAGCATGTAGCTTGGAGGGATTGGAATTTCTTTAAGTGGAGCATGTCCAACAGCTCTGGGTTTGACATAGCTTTGTATGCTAGGCAGAGATTGCCTCTGAGTAGGTGATATGTGATGGAGTAAAGCTGGAGTTTTTTTGAATCGGTCTGCAAAGGGCATCTGTTTGAGGCCAGTAATCCTCTTTGTGAGATATTTCTGTGGCCTTTACAGTTGTTGTAGATGTATTGTGAGGTACATACCAAAAGGGGCGTTGTACTCTATAATGGGTCTAATGAGTGATGAGTAGAGGGGAACAATGACATCTTTTTTTCTGGATGAGAAACCTTTTGTGATGAGGTGTGCCACATAGAAGGATTTCCTGACCACTGTGGCGATGTGTTTATCAAAGGAGAGACTACTGTCTACCTGTGTGCCAAGGTCTGTTATCATGCTTTCAGTGTTAAGTAGACTACCGCCTATGTGGTAGTTCATGGGTTCAGAGTTTTTACCAAAGGGGATGACAAAGCATTTTTAAGCACTGAGCTTGAGACCATGGCTTTGACACCAGGCATCTGTCTTAGTGAGGCCCTTTTGTAGGATGTCCACATTGTTAGAAGGTTCTATTATGGCTCATAGTATGCAGTCATCTGTGACTTTAGTTAGCCAAAGACCTTCTGTGTTAGCCTGTACTTCAGAGAAGTAGATACCAAACAGGAGAGGACCCAGGACTGAACCCTGTGGTACACCACTTGTCACTGGTCTGAAGTCTGATTTGGAGTCTGTTGCTTTCACAGTGCAGGTTCTGTCAGTAAGCCATTTGGGAACCCATTTTGTGACATAGGGATTTATACCTAGTTTAGTGAGTTTATCTATATATCCAGAGTGGGGGATGGTGTCGAACGCCTTGGTGAGATCTAGATAGGCTGTGTGAACCACCTTACCCTCATCTATGGCTTTGGTGACTGCTTCAAAGAAGTCTATCAGGTTTAGGAAACATGATCTGCCTTTTACAAACCCAAACTGTGTGGGGTCCAGAGTTTGGAGATTTCCAATGTCTTTGTTTATGAGTTCCATGATGATATGTTCCATGGCCTTGCAGACCAGGCTCGTCAGGCTAATGGAGCGGTAGTTCCCTGGGTCTGTTGTGGCCCCTCCCTTTGTGGAGTGGGATAACCATTGTGGTGCGCCATTCAATGGGCACAAAGCCTGAGGTGAGACTACGACTGAACATGGTACTTAGGTGGGGTGCCAGTTCATTTTATAGTTCATGTAGAAGGCAGCCTGGGATGTTGTCAGGTCCCATGGATGCTGTATTTTGGCTTTGGAGAGTGAGGATTTTGCCTGTGCAGCCGTGATTACAGGAACTTTGTATTCTTCCTGTATAAAGATGGGCCCTGGGGGGGGGGGGGTTAAAGCTAGCACTGAACCTATCTGCCAGGATGTTCGCAAAATCAGTTGGTTCTGTATATTTAGTGTCATTGTGCTGTAACTCAGAGCAGATCTGAGTGTTTCCATTGAGATTCTTGACATAGCTGTAGAATGCTTTGTGGTTGTCTTTAGAATCAGTGGTGATTTTGTTTTCATAACTAGCTTTGGAGGATTTTATGAAGGATCTCAGTTTCTTACTGAGGCTGACCAGGGAGTTCCTCCAATCGTGGGATTTTACTCTTTTTTTGCAACAGTTTCTTTCTTCTGTTGTAGAGTTTGTTTATGGCAGAAAACGACCAGATTGGCTTCCTTTTTTTGGAGGATAGCATCTTAGTTCTGTTAGGGCATGTAAGTGCTTATAAACTGCATTTGTGTAGGATTCAGCAGTCGTACCTCTATTGTCCATCTGCATGGGTGTCGTGAACTTTGCCACTTCTGTCTTAAGAAGCATGAAGTTGGCTTTGGAGAAATTTTTTATGGTTGTTTTACTAATGGGGGGTGGGAGCGGGATGTGGATGTCTAGGGTGATTAGCTTGTGGTCGGATTTGACCAATGAGGTGCTGACCTCTGGTGTGGAACACCGGTTGCCCATGTTGGTGATGACCAGGTCTAGGATATTGCTGCCCCTGGTGGGGGTGTAGATAAGTTGATCCAAGGCATTAGAATTGATGAATTCCAGAAAACGTTGAACAAAAGAGTTGGTACACAAGTAGTTTTCCCATTTAATGGTGGGGTAGTTGAAATCACCCATTATTAGGGTGTTGGGTTGTACCTTAATATTTTCCAGTGTATCCAGAAAAGAGGAGTGGGAAGCCTGGGACATGGTGGGTGGTCTGTAGCAAGCTACAATTTGGATTGTGGTTTTGCCCAGGGTTAGTTGAACTTGGATAGTCTCAGAGGCATTATGCTGAGCAACTAGCTTGGAGGTGTGGATATCCTTAACGAATATAGACATGCCTCCACCTTTAGTGTATCAGTCCAGGTTTGGTGGCCAAAAGGTGTGGTATGAATTATAGCCTGGTAATGCAGGGGTGCTCTCTTATGCTTTGAACCAGGTCTCTGTCACTGCACAGATGTCGATGTTCTCCATTTTAAGGAGTGCCTCGAGTGAGTGCATTTTGAGGTTTAGACGTCTAGCACTGAGTAGCATTACCCTCAGATTTTGCTTGCTTGTACCTGTTACAGTGGTGAATTTTTCATTTGAACCTTGCCTAAAAAAGGCAATATAGGGGTGGAAAGAGTCTTTGCCAGTTTCCGGAATCCCAAGGGTGACAGGTGCAGCCCATCTCTGTCAAAGCAGCGTGGTCTGTCGATCATGTCATCACAGGCAGACAGATACTGGACTCCCTTAGAATGACACCAGAAGCTTAGCCAATTATTGAAGTCAATCATTTTGTCCTTGTACTAAGGAATCATTCTGGGTGATGGCAGGATGCTACTCAGGACTAGGGTCATACCTGCCTGGGCTACAAGATCAGAGAGCTCCTCCATGTCTCTTTTCATGTAGTCCAGAGAGGTATGTCTCAGGTCATTCACACCAACATGGACAATGACAGAGTCATATTTGTACTTGTTGTGGAGTGACCTGAGTGCGTGCATTATGTGGCAGATCCTGGCACCTGACAGGCAGCTGACAGTAACTTTCTCCTTGTTTAGCCTGGTGAGTGGAACATCAGTGTGCCTGACTATAGAGTCACCTATGACTAGATTGTTGGGTATGTTATGCCTTATGGGCTGTAGTTGAATGGCACACTGAGTATGTGGGCTATGTGTCATTTGGGTTGTGTTAGGGGTAGAGGTTGCTTGCATTTCTGCTTTGGAGGTCTCGGTTGTCTGGACAGATTTTTACTGAGAGCCACCACAAATGCAGGTGTGTGTTTTGTGCATCTGTGTGTGTGTTTTGGTGGTGTAGGTTTTGAGGGACTATGTGATGAGTGTGGTGCAGTGTTAGTGTTTACCTTCTCCTCTTGACTGTCTAGTCCAGTCTTCAGTGAAGAGAGCTTTGCTTCCAGTTTAGCTATATAAGTGCATCTCTCACAGGTCATAGTGTTGGGTAGTAGGAGGAGAGGGTTGTCTGTGTGCATGAGGCAATTTCTGCATTGTCCCAAGATGCCCAGATTCAAGTAGACAGGAGAAAACATCAGGAGCTGACCTTTAGACATGCCTGGATAGGTGCTTATTTATTAAATACTACACACTCTTTTCCTGTAGACAAGTGAAGAAAGTTGAGTGCTGTAGTAATTTGCAACTTATTTAGTGCTTACAATGAGTTCTGAACAAGTGCTGAGCTCAAAGTAACAGATTTGTGTGCTAAAACTAAAAAGCTGGGTAGTTGCAAGGGAAAATTTGAAGAGCAGACATTATGGCGCCAGGAATAGTTTAACCCTAGTTAAGGGGGGGGGGGCTCAGGAGCTTACAAACAGTCCTGGATACAGCAAATCTATATCTGGACAACACTTGTTACAGGATGGGGGGGGGGGGGCAAGCTTAGAATTTTTTTTCAGTAAAAATGTTTTTTACAGTAAAGTGGAAATGGAGAAAGCTGGAACAGAAGTTAATTCAAGGTTAAGAATCTGAGTGGGTTGGCCTTCACAAATGTTCTCTATTAGATTAAATGAACTAATGACACTAGACTGGGAGGAGTGTCACCAGGGTTGCAGATGTCCCTATTTGGGCAGGACTGTCCCGGGATCAGCAGCCTAATCCTGAGTCCCGCACTGCTGGTTTAAATCCCAGGCAGCCTCCGCTTTGTTTTTTTTTTTTTTGATTGGCCCGTATACCGGCATACGGGTCAATCAAAAATCGCTAAACGTGGAGCTTCTTGTGTTTAATTACAGAGCATCGCAGTTCTGCATTAAACAGAAGTAGCTCCGTGTTTAATGATTTTTGATTGGCCCATATACCGGTATACGGGCCAATCAAAAAATCACGAAACAGAGCTACTTCTGTTTAATGCAGAACTGCAATGTTCTGCATTAAACAGAAGTAGCTCCGTGTTTAGCGATTTTTGATTGGCCCATATACTGGTATACGGGCCAATTAAAAAAATCGCAAAACATAGCTACTTCTGTTTAATGCGGAACTGCGATGTTTTGCATTAAACAGAAGTAGCTCCATGTTTATTTATTTTTGATTGGCCCGGGCCAATCAAAAAATAAATAAACACAGAGCTACTTTTGTTTAATGTGGAACTCTGATGTTCCACATTAAAGACCTAGCATGGAAAACCTTTTTATTTATTTATTTATTTATTTTTTATTAGTCTTCACTTGGTGTGAAAGACTTTTTTTGTCCCTTCCTGGCCAGATGGAAATCTGGCAACCCTGAGTGTCACAGATCAAATATACAGTATGAGCGGGCAACTGCAAAGCCACCAAGTATAAGAACAACACAACACTAGCAAGGGTGGGTGGGGAAACTAATACATTTCCTAGCTGTAGCCACTAAATGAATGTTTTAAAACAGATCAAGGAGCAAGCAGACTCTAGAGAATGCTTTTAACTGTAAGCAGACTAGATTAGAGCACAGAAACCTCAAAAAATCAAAAATGCACAGAAAAGCTTGGATAGAGCACTCACAAACAGAAAATACAACTCTCAGTATGAAAAATCAGTTTACAGTTAAGTAATTCAGTAAACATGCAATTAGAGTAATGAAACAGTATCTAGCAATGAAAAATACAGTTAAAACAGTGTATAACAGTACATAAATACATTTGCAATGTTGTCTCTAAGGAAAAGAATACTGTACTTATGGGCCCTGATAAAATCATGGGATGCTTCTTGAATAGCATGAAACATGACCGACTGAGCCCTATAAAATCACTCTTTAAACCTTTTCCTCCTAACTGGATTCATGCCTAGTGAAAGCAGGATTGCAACAGTTAGCCCTCTGCACAATGGGAGACATTTACTGACCTAGATAACTAAAGATCCATAAGTCTGATTAGACTCAATATGTAAAGCCATGGAAATAATTATTAAGGATATTGTAAATAATGATATAGGAAACCTTCAAACACTGGATCCAACACAGTGTGGTTTCTTCAAAGGCAAATGCCATCAAAGCTATGAACAAAAGCAAAATGGCACTTGCTGCCTATTTTTACCTGGACAAGGTATTTGACATTTTGCCCATGATGGTATTGTAGAAAAAAGTCACATAACTAGGATTAAACTCCAATGTCAACCACTGAATAGCCACAGGGCTCAAAAATAGGACACAGAAAGTCAGGACAGTGACCTCTACCTCCAAAAAAAGTCAGTCACTAGCAGAGTCCCTCAGGGCTCAGTGCTGGGGCTGCTCCCTTTTAGGCATCTATTTTTCAGAAGTTAAAACTAAAATCAAAGGCCTCTTGTTGGCCAAGCTGTTTAGTTTGGAGTAATCAAAGAACTCACCCAGATACTCTAATATCCTCCAGAAGGACTTGTCACAAACTAATTACTGGTGCCAGACCCATATATTACAACGGAATGCCATAAATGTATCATAATAACAATTGGAATAATGGCCACCGCTGGGAATTACTACATACAAAATACACCCCTAAGAGTCAACACAGTGGTTACTGACTTGGGAACATATGTGGAAAAGTAACTTGTTCTTTGACCATCATGTCTCTACTGTTGTAATGAAATCATTCTATAGTGTGCAATTTATACGTAAGGGTATGATATCCAGGTCCAAAGATGTCATCATCTCACTGGAATAAACTCTTATTAGATCATTGAGTACAGTGCTCCCTCCACTATGTACCTGACCAAGATATCCAATGGCTGGAACAACACAGACACAAAGAATAGAAGGCATAAACTACATGGAACAGAACCCACATGGTGAGAGTTGCAGACTCTAGGTCCGACTCTAAACCGGTTACAAGTGGTGTCCCCCTGGGCTCAGTCCTAGGACCCCTACTGTTTGGTATATACTTCTCAGAGGTACAGACAAGCACAGGAGGACTTTGGCTGACCAAGTTCACAGACAACTGCAAACTAGGAGCCATAATTGATTTTCTGGCTTTTATAGACACCCTCCGGAAGGGTCTCACTGAGATGGATACCTGGTGTCAAAATCATGGCCTCAAGCTGAATGCCAAAAAGTGCATAGTCATCCCCTTTGGAAAAAACAAAGTACCCATGAACTTCCACATAGGTGGTAGTCCCCTAAATACAGAAAAAGTAATAAGGGATCTGGGGACCCAAGTAGATAGCAATCTCTCCTTTGATAATCACATTGCCAAGGTGGTTAGAAAATCCTTCTACTGGCCCACCTAATCTCAAAAGGGTTCTCATCCAGAACAAAGGAGGTTATTGTGCCTCTCTACTCATCACTTATTAGACTCATTATAGAATACAATGCCCCATTTGGGATGTACCTTACAAGACACCTGCAACAGCTGGAAAGACCATGAAAGTACCTCACCAAGAGGATTACTGGCCTCAAACAGATTACCTATACAGCCCCACTAAAAAAACTCCAGCTGTACTCGGTTGCATACCGCTTACTCAGAGGTGATCTCTGCTTAAGATACAAGGCTATGTCCAACCCAGAATTGATGGATATGCCCCACCTAAAAAAAAACAAATACCTGAGAGCCACACACTCTAGGGATATAAACCTTACCACAATGATAAATAGGACGTGCTGGAGGGATAGATTCCTGACCCAGAGACTCCCCATGCTTTGAAACAAGATTCCAATATACATCAGGCAGAGCCCCTCACTAGCATTCTTCAAGAGAAACCCTGATGGGTGGACTGGAAACAGAACATTTACCCCAGGGATCACTGCAGTGGCTCTGCTGGACAGAGGCGCAGGGAACTAATCTAAGGGGGTGGCAAAAGCCAACACACTCTGGCTAGGCTTATATATGGTCTTGGGCAGATAGCCTAGTACTTACCTATGAACCTATGAACCTATGGAATACTCAGACTACATGAAAGCCTTAACTTTATGCTGAGAGGTGGTCATGCCTAGCTTACAAGGCATTTTCTGATCTGGTAATGATGGAATTGCTGTATTTCCCTAAAACTAGCAGCATTAGAAATACTCAAGCGACACAAACAGAACATTTGTGAGGGACAGGTATGTGTCTCGGAGATTACTCCTTCTCGGAAACAGGAGTCCCATCCATGTGAAGTAGAATTATTCCCTTACCCTTTCAAATCACAATCAGGACCAATGGATGGGGAATCAGAAACTTAACCCTAGACTGCCATCTATGATCCTGTTGAACACATGCAGCTTGTAAATACTCAGCCAGCTAAGCTCAGCTACATACCCCTGGGTAATTTATCATGTTACTTGCATATAGGAAAGTATGACTAGGCTTACAAGGCCTCCTAGGGCTGTTAGCCTAATAATTGCTTATAAATGAAGAGATCAATGTACTTTTGAGTAAGGGCAGTATTCTGTAGTGCTAAAATGTCAGAATTCCATTTGCTATATTTTTCTGGTGAAAGTTACATGACATATGATTACAGGACTCACACTTCTGTCATGACCTCCTTTTACTTCTGCTATGATTTGGGGGTGCAATCTTTTGAAAAGAAGGAATATGTGACACCAGATTTATTCAAGACAAAGTCAAGTCAAAGTAAACGTTATTGTCGATCAGATATACACAGTGCAGTGCATATCTGTATCCAATATTCCAGTATCTGAGTGGGTTGGTATCACACGGCATAGACAGGAAGGAGCAATTGGGACAGAAGTGCTGCTTGATAAAGTGCTATGTCTTAAATGCAGCATAAACATAAGAATAAACTCATGTATTTGGGAGACCTTGCTAATAATGGCAATGATGATATTACCACTTAAATCTTCTTTTAACGCTTCTTCTGAACCCACTGAGGTAGACAAAAATTTGAAATAATTTGGCCAAGCTTTAAACACCATACAACACTTAAGATCAATGGAACTTTCAAATGCAGGAGTAGAATAATACAGTGTATCATCCTACACAGAAACAAGCCACCCTTTTTATGAAATTAGTTTAATAGTAAAGCTACTATATGGATAATTGATTGAGGGGGATATTGCTAAAGATGCCTCTGGTAAGCTCATTATATTTTTAGTGGAAGAATTAGGTGTGTTCCAGCTATGTTACTTGCTTTATTCCATTATGAGGGACTGAACAAATTAGGGTAGATAAAAGACATCACACATCCTAACATGGATCTGCTTTCCTGACAAACAAGTATGGGTGATATTTTACTTGAGGGCCTCACCAGATGCGCAGTAGCAAGCCCTGCCCAAAACCCACCGCCGTGATATGTCATTCCTGAATATGCACTCCCTCCGAATGTACCATCGGAAGTCAAAAAAAGAAAACAAGCACACTGACGTGTAATATAGCAATAAATAAAACAATAAAACGTAATTCCCAATATTAAGATATTACATTTTCTACTTACCTTATTAAACGGCGATATCTGTTGAATTACAAAACTTGTAAAACAAAAGTTTTCAGCTTGCATGCTGTTTTTGCGCCCATTAGCTAGGAAAATCTTGCAGTCTAGGGTATTTAAATTTAAACGAGAAGCTTCTTTGTGGAGAAGAAAGGCATGTTTTGTGAAAATAGTTTCTTGAAATTATTTTTACAGGTAAGTACTAGGTAGCTGCCTATGTGGGACACTTTATGCTTAGTTAATTCCTCTTTTCAAAGTCATACACTATACCTTGTGTTTGTGAAGTAAATACTTCAGCCGTAATACCAATCCCGAGAATTGGCAACTTATATAGACAGCAATATAGTAGTTCTCTAGCATTAGTTTAAAGCATTACCTGCACATTTTGTAAATACTCGCACCCCCTCTTGTTTCAAAAATGACAAGTTTGTGCAGCGTAACTGATTGTTTTATTGCTTATCCACTTTCTTGGACGTTATCCCAAAGACTTCACTGCTTGGTGCTTCCAGTTCCAGTAACCACCCAAAAGCCAATAAAACTAAATTATAAAAATTTAAATGAAGTGAATATTTCTAGCGACATCCAGCCGAATGGGCAAACGGCGAAAACCAGCAAAAAAAGATTTCATATCGTATCCTTCTAGTGCTACCTTTTGCCCATCTTGCTGGATGTCACTTGAAATATTCACTTTATGTTTCTGTTTCTATCGTCTATAGTAAGGGTTTATAGTGCATTAACCTTTTTGTGTTTTGGAAGTAGTATGTACATTTAATTTACGTTAAAATTCTCACATCATGTATGCACGCGCGATTACTTGAAGGCTAATTACATATGCAGACCGTGTTGTCACTCAATTCATGACACGCCCACTTCTGCGAGAAACCAACTGGTGAGATCCTCAAGTAAAATATCACCCAAGTATGTAGTAAAATGTTAAAATTTTAATATTTTACACTATCTTGGAATAGCCTTCAATTTAAAATAAGAAGAATACATATTCTAATATTCAAGAAAGCTCTTTCTATGAATTTAAAGAGCTGTGGTGATCGCAGTTCCCTTGTGACTTATTTAAACTGTCACCTTTATTTAAAAGCTGTTTATTTTGTGCATTAGTTTGTAATGATTTCTAACACTTCTGAATATACTAATCTCATGTGGAAATTGTTATACTCTTAAGTGTGAATCATACTGATGTCTTTCAACACATAAGACAAGTTCTCCGGGAATTACATTGATAAATTCTATACACAGTTCACAACTAATAGCATGCCAAGCCTGCCAAGTATTTATGTCAGAGATAATAAGATCCGCTTGCGATGCACACAAAGGATGAAATGATTATTAAGGCATGAATATTACTGCTAATTCAATACTCTGGAGCTCCACTGCTGTTACCTAATGTAGTACTGAAATACAGCTGCAGCCATGTGCCAATTAGCATTATCTTCCTCAGCCAGGAGACCCACATAGGTTGATAAGTTAGTACTAGCCTAACTGCTTTTGTAAGCCATTTTAATCCTAGCCAATTACCCCATGTAAGAATCAAACCCTGCACTTTTTGCCTGTAAGGTAAACAGCTTAACCATTACACCAGCATCCCACCCTATGTAATGATGTTCAAGTGTCAGTCTAAAGGGAATCTGTAAATGTATGATGACAGTAACCTGACATTTTACCACCATGTGTCTGCTGTGGTGAGAAAATCATTTTATATTGCACAGGTTATATGTAAAAGTATAGCATCTTGGTCCAAGAATGTCATTGCTCCACTGTACTCGTCTCTCATCTGAAAAATCATTGAGTACAATGCACCCTTCAACATCTGCCTGACCAGGCACTAAACAGCTTGAGAGACCACAGAGTTTCCTCAGAAAAAGAATATAGAGAGAAAAAGTCCTATGTGGACCATTTCAAAGCCGTATCCATGTGCTCACTCTCCTGCAAACTGTCGTGTCACAATCTATGCCAAGCAAACATGGTATCCTCTGATCCCACACTGATGAATTTGTTGCATGTCTGCAAAACAAATAGCATCAGAAATGCCCATTTTAAGGCCCTAAAGCTCATCAGCA
Organism: Protopterus annectens; assembly: GCF_019279795.1. Taxonomy (NCBI): domain Eukaryota; kingdom Metazoa; phylum Chordata; order Ceratodontiformes; family Protopteridae; genus Protopterus; species Protopterus annectens. Next base: position 1,427,942,483 of record NC_056739.1, on the reverse strand, counting down.
ACTTAAACATGACAAATTGGTGGGACAGGTTTGTATCACAAAGATCACTCCTTCTCTGGGAAAGGCTTCTCATCCATGTAAAGCAAAGTTTATCCCCAATCATATTCAGACAAAACTTGGACTAATGCATGGGTAATTTCAAATTTACCTCTGGTTTGGCATCTATGTCCCTAATGGGCTGGGTCAGCCTATGAACACTTGATATTCATAAGTCTATATTGTAACTTGTAAAATTCCTTGAGGTATTGACATGTCAGCAATGTTTTGGTAGATTGGTATAAAAATGTTGGCTAGTCAATAAGAGTTTTACACTTCAACCCAAATACGTTATAATTAATATGAAGTGTTTATTGATTCATTTAGGTCATGTGATTTTTAAGTATTGTTTATGTTTGTTTTTAATGTTTGTTCTGGAAAAGTCCTCAACTGTAGAATGAAAGAGCTTAACAACAAATTATTTTGTCATAACTGATACAGTGTTTTTCTGTTTGGATTTGGTTTTAGTCAACACCAAAGAACATTTTTCAACTTTCTAATTTGGTATAACTGCCCTTGTGGGACATTTTAATCCTAGCCAATTATCCCATGTGAGAATCAAACCTTGTACCTTGTGTCTTTAAGGTAAGTATCTTAACCATTATGCCAGCCTCCCAAAATGGCTTTTTTTGCTGGTAGTCATGGCAACCACCTATGAGCCTCTTAAGTTGCAAAGCTACCTCAACCACTAGAAAGTTCCAGACTGTACATAACGCCAAAATAGATACTCAAAGACCAGTGCCCATACCTTTGTGCAGTTTGTGACCTTACAAAAGTATAAAGATTTATGTACAGTTCCACTAGATTCTTTCATCTCATGTCATCCAAGTTTGGATCACCCAATGCAGGATAAAATTATTTCAGGCTTCACATGTTCTCAGATCATAACTATGCAAGTTGGTGGAGTCACTTGATTTGCAGGGACCCCGCCATGCACGTGTGAGCTATTCCATCTGCTGGAAAGGGCAATAGACCTTGATAGAAATTAGTAGGGTAGCCCCACAGATGGACAAATGAGTATAATGAGAAGCAAATGTTGTTCAGTTCTCAAGAAAGCGTAAAAAGTTTCAGTGCTAGATCAAAAGCTTATGTACCAGAAGTCTCATTCTTTTATACTAGATATTCCATAATCACATACTATTTGCTTCATATATTATTAGCAAACACAAGCATTTTGGGACCCACACTCACAGACACCTCCATGTGTGTGTGTGTGTGTGTGTGTGTGTGTGTGTGTGTGTGTGTGTGTGTGTGTGTGTGTGTGTGTGTGTGTGTGCACGTGTGTATACATGCATTTTTTTATTTATTATTTATTTTACATTTGTTGACCAGGATAGTCCGACTGGATACATGTCCATTTTCAGTGGAGGCCTGGGGAGAAAAGCTCCAAAGATAGTTACACAAGCAAACTTAACATAGTACAAATTACACACAATTTACAAGTGCATACATGCACACTGTCAAATTCTGAAGGTCAGCATCTGATTCCTGAATAAAATAGGTCTTTTTTTTAATCACCCCATGTTTACTTTTCAACCATCCCTCCATATACTTATAGTTTATCATCCTTTCCACTGAGGTTCTGATTTCAAATCCTCTTCATGTTTGAAATGCTCCCCTTTCCAGCATTACTAAATACTTACATTTGCAGGATGCACTACATGCTATACTGCCATCACTGCTAGCAATCTGCAAATGACATAACAATGTTCAGTGCACCATAATGATGTGCAGTCTACTGAGTATGCTCAATAAGGCGCACATTTTCAGCAAGTGCAACGTAACTACTGGACAACACGAGCACGATTTTGTTAAGGAATTACACTTGTGACACCACAAATCGCCAACCATGCCCACTGTGATTCTTGCATGCACAGTGGGACATATTTATAAATCTAATTCCCAGTTTCTTGACTTTTCTTTAGTGAATGCCATAGACTTATTATTTTTGAATATTTGCATATAATAATGTAGTTTCAATTTATCCTTGGATGTTTTCTCACATGGTTACCGCTAAAAATGAGCTCTTCACAGTGGGTTAAATTACTTTAGTAATAAATAAATATAAAGAAGCCATTAAATATCATGCCTTTTGGACAAATAATAGCTTTCAGATGTACAAATTGTTTTCTCTACACTATGTAGAGCTTAAATGGGAAGAGTTGCCATCTATTCAGGTTCAAATTATTGCTTTCCAGTGGTATGTATTATGTATTATGTATCAGGAGAAATTCCTTTCTTCTAACCATGGAGTTAATGTATATAAGTTTGGTGGTGTGGTATGAGGGACTAGGGTGGGGGGATGAACTTGCATAAACTGCTTTACTTGTTGTTTTTATTTTTTATCAGGCAGAGATAATAATTTCTCGTTTTTGTCCAGCCTGAATCTAAATTCTTGATTTTAATTAATATATTTTATTAATTTACCTCTGTTTTGGGGTGACCTGTACAAAAACTGAAAGTTCTGTAGGCCTCCATCTGAAATACGGCTTATTTTTTTATTTTCCACATGCTGCAAAGCTTTGTGTATTTATCCAGATATATTTTGTTCTATTTGGACAGCTTCTACAAGGGTATATATGATGTCTGATTAAAGTATGCAAAATATGTATACAGCATGAGCACTTGCAATCGGTTTACTATTGTTTGTGCGAACAACATTCTATCGGCTGCAATGTGCCGAAAAACAGAATGTCGAATGCTCAAGCAGTTTTGCAACAGATAGTCGAATCCATTTATGCGAATGCACAACTGCATTCACATAAGTAGAAATCGACTATCTGCACGGAGATCGTGGCACAGTGGGGAGTGGAAATTCATCCACATCCCCACTGTAGTGTGATCTCGGAGTTAGAATATATAAGTAGGGGGGTGTGGGGAGGGGTGCAGCCCCCCAAATGGGGGGTGCAGGGGGGCTTGCCCCCTGCAAAAACGTGATAGCTGTATAGGAGTTTGATTTACATCAGCTCTTATATGGCTATCACATGGTGGTTTCAACAACAATGTCGAACCAAATGCGTTGAGCATTTGGTTCGACATTGTGAACAATAGTTATTTGTACTTTCGGTATTACTATTCGTTTATTTGAACGAAAATGTTTTTCCATTCGAATAAACAATAGTAAACCCTTGCAATCTATAGTTCAATGGCTGATTTTTTTTTTTCATTGTTCAGACTTTACGTTTCCCTTGCAGTAAAAGGTTATATAACAGCAATCCTGTGCAAGTCTTGTTCAAAAAGAGAGAGCACCCTCTTCATTTTGTGAATTAAAAAAAAAGATGATTCTTACCTGTATAAGTTGGACTTTTAATAAGATTTGATGAATCAGAGCGATTCTCTAGGCTTTTATTAAAACCTTTTTTTCAAAGCAAAGGCAGAGTTAATGAAATATAGCACATTATCTTACCTTTTTGTACACTGAAAGAAATGTTTCTCAAAAGTATCTATGCTCCAATAAGTAGGAAAACTCTTAGCTATAATTTCCAAATTAATCCTGTGCTGTTTCTTGCTTTCTAGAAATGTAAAGATTATTTTCGGATTGTTTTGTCTGCAGTCCAATCAGACACATTCTACCAGCATTTGAAATTAACAGTTCACTAAAAAATAAATATTGTTCATCACAAATAACCATTTTCTATATTTAAGTTTATGGATTAAAAAGATATGAGATATGCTTTTTCTCTAATGTTTCACAGTTGACTAAAAATATAACAAATCATCATTTTCATAAGGCCAGTTTTGTTGCTGACATTCATGAAGTATGTATATGCAGTGTGCATATCATTCTGACCACTTTTACTAATATATGACATTTATGAAATGCACATCTTTCTTTTTCAGCACTGGTCATATATTTCTGACCATTTTATACATAAATGACAGTGTAATAGCTCTTTCATGTATTGCAACCTGCTCCATTTAGCACAGTAACAACATTTTTGAACGAGTGTCTTAAGAAATGCAATGCAATGCAATAGGGAACTGCACAGTTTTATAAAGTAACTTCTGCCATTTTGATAGAGCAATTTTGATCCCATTACATGCATTTCTATATTTCACTATTTTTAAGGTGCTGTTTACTGCATGTTTCCTCATCATGCAGGTGTATGTCTTAATACTTTGCCAATGTTAAGTAAGTTACACTCTAGGTTTGATTAGCTGTAGATGAAGTCAGCTATCAGGCTGCATAAACAAAGAGTGATAGAATCTGTAAAAATAATGCTGAAGCTAAAGGTAAGGAAGCTAACAAACGTGCTTCATATCTAATTTCCTTTTCGTCTTTCCTGTGATTCATACATAGGATTAAATCAGAAAACATAGCTAACAGTTTTCATAATTGGAGCAACAAGAATAGTTTAGAAATACTTCCCATAGCACAGAAGCAAGGAAAGATAAAATACTGCACTTTAAATTTGCCTTTGCTTGAATACTGTGCTAAGGTACAAGCCTGAAAATATGCTTCTGGTCAATTAAGTCTCAATGCAATGTACTTGCATGTAATATGTTTTTGATCCACATACAGCACTATGTTTTAAAATATGTTATGCCTTCTAAACTTCCTGAAGGTTTAAAATTGTCTAAAGGAGCTCTTATGTGCTTTACAAATTTTTGGAAATAGCTATCTTATTTTTCACAGCATATTGTGTGTAATCTGTGCATCCTAGTTGTTCCCTTTGCAAATGGTTATGCAATATGCTTGCATTTATTGATATACTAGCTTTATGTTTGCTATACTATATATCATATGAAAATCACATGGACCCGGTCATGACTGAAGATGGTCCTTAGACCAGTTGATATCCTGGTGAACAAACAAACAAATAAACAAACAAACAAACAGACAGACAGACAAAAAGTTAATTTATTGATGACATTAAGAATGGTTGTTTCTGAATTATGGCTTAATTATTAAAGATATGATTGAATCAATAAGGATTCTTTGAAAATCCAATCATGGAAACATCTACTAGCTACTGTGCAGTGCGTACTTAATAAAACTATATAAGAAATCAATAAATGTAATATGTACCACAGAATGGCCAATGTCTGATACATTTTCTTTTTTTTCAAAACAGGTTTATTGTTTTAACATATAAGAGAAATATCATAACAATTTTATACAAGTAATTAAAAATAGATATTATTATAATATTCAACAAAACAACTAAAGTATTTACAAAGACATCCACTACAATCAGATCAATTAATTAAACTAAAATACCATACTATTGAAATTAGAATTTTTTTTAACAAATTTTGTAAATTATCCCATACAATATAATAAGATGTGTTTCTAGTTGTTCTTGACCTAATTGTGTTGATTTCCATATGGCACACTATATTCATAACATTTTTAAATTCATTGAACGAAGGAGGTGTATCTGAAATCCAATGTCTGGTTATTATTTTCCTAGCCACTGCTAGAATAGACCATAACAAGGGAAGCTTAACCTTTTTAACACTTTGGGGTACAGGTGTGTTGAATAATATAAGAGATTTAGAAATAATGAAATTATCTGTAAAAAGAGCCTGCAAAAATGTATTAATTGACTTCCAGTATTCTTTCAATTTTATACAGTCATAAAACATATGAGCCCAGTCAGCATTAATTTCTACATTACATCTCTTACATAGATTATCTTTATTATTTATTTTATTCATCATCAAAGGTGTATAAAAGATCTATGTAAAATTTCCATGTATAAAGTCTCCAGACAATGGAAGACGTAGTTCTATAGGCAGATTCCAATATATATTGTTTATCTTGTTGGTTTGGTGGGTCCCCATTAATAGATGTGAAATAATTCCAGTATGTATCTACACTGTAAAAAGTTTCTTGTCTGATAATTTTATGTATGTATGAAAGTTTACCTTTATCAGAAACTTTATGTTGTAAATTTAATATCAAGTAATCAATCAGTGTTGGAATAGATTATTTAACTGTTATAGACATTAGATCTATTCTATCAATGAGATGTTGTCTAAAGGTCTGAACCTCTAACCAGAAAGTTTCTCTTAGATCAAATTCTTGTTTTAAGAAATCTAGATTTTTAACTTTATTATCAGATATCAACTGATACCAGTATTTTAGATCATTATCTATAGCTAAATGAGTTCCTTCAGAAGTAGATGACAAAAGCATACCCTGAGTATACATTATAGGAATATAATAAAATTCCATTCCCTATACTTAGGGTGCATGAATATAAAGTTACAATAGCTAATAATAATATTTAATGGGTAACAAACCATATGTTTAGGTGTAATTGGTGAAGTACAAAATTCCTTTAGTAACCATAACATGGAGTTATTTACAATCATATTTTTATGTGTTAAGGAGATTTTCATGAAGTGCATACTAATTAGCTCCCAATAATCTTTCCATTTTGCAACATATGACTGATCTATTAATAAAGTAATAACTTTTACAATAGAAGAGATAGTATATAAATTAAAGTCTGGAAAAGAAATACCCCTTGAGACCAGCTATTAGTATGTTTCTTTAATGCAATCCTAGGTCTATTAGGTGCCCATAGGAAATTTAACATTAGTGTATTCAGTTTCTTGATAATTATTTTTGTAGGTGGAAGTATTATTGATTGTATTAAGTATAAAATCTTGGGGAATATTATCATTTTAATAATTGTAAGTCTCTCCTCCATAGTAAAAACATATTATTCCAGGTATTAAAAAGATTTTGTATATTAAGAAAACAGGTATTATAATTATTATATATAATAGATTTAATATCTTTAGATAGTATTATACCTAAATAAGTTATCTGACCTGAATTGGGTACATATTTAGTAAAATCACTAATGAGAATATTTTTCGTGTATATATAGGTAGTATTTTAGTTTTTTCTTCATTGAATATTAAACCAGAAATACTTTTAAAATTCATCATTTTATCAAATAGAGACTGCATAGAAGAATTAGATTCTGCTGATGTAATTAGAACATCATCTGCAAAAAGTTGAATTTTGGATGTTGTATTTTCATCTATTTCAAAACCCTCTATGTCAGTACTGTTTCTGATCAAATTAGCCCAAGGCTCCATTACTAAAGTGAATAATTGTGGAGAAAGTGGACATCCTTGTTTTGTACCTTTAAAAATTGGTATTTTTTGTGAAACATATGTTCCTACCTTAATATAAGCCAATGTTCCTTTGTATAAATGCTCAATTAGATTTACAAATGCATCTGAGAAGTTTGTGCACTTCAGTAAGGTAAACAGATAGTCCCAACTTACTGAATCAAATGCTGAACTTATATCAAGACGAATAAGTGTTAAATCTTTCTTTTTCCTATTTGCAAAATCAATTAATGTTAAAGTTCTTCTTATATTATCAAAAGTATTTCTATTTACAATGAAGCCTGTCTGATCTATATCTATAATGCCGGGGATGATTGTCTTCAATCTATCAGCAAAAATACTCATACACATTTTATAATCAACATTAAGTAATGAGATGGGCCGATATGAAGTACATCTAGTTGGATCTTTATTAGGTTTTAAAATTGGCGAAATAAATGTATATTGCCAAGATGGGGGTTATTAACTCAGTTTGGGCCAAAATAAAACCTTATGTATTAATGAATATGTACTTTTAGAAAGGATTTTATATATCTCTGGTATAATACCATCATTACCCGGTGCTTTGTTTGATTTAAGCTTATTTATTTGTGTAATAACCTTTGTATATGAAATACTTTTGTCCAATAGTTTAATCTGTTGTTTATTAAGCTTTTTATTCATGTTTGTGGTTATAAACTCCTTTATTTTATCTTTAGGTTCCATGTTAATGTTATTATGGTTAATTTTGTGAAAGTGATTTCTAAATTCATCTAGTATTTCTGGTATTCTAGAAACATTCTACTTTTTCCTTAGAGAAATGATTTCTTTGATATGGTTTTGTTTATTCAACCTTTTTGTTTTATTTTTAAGTCTATGTAAGTATTTGGGGCTTATTGAATAAGACAAAAACTTGTATTTCTCTAAAGTTATTTTAACTTTATGAGTTAAAATTTCTTTGTATTTCTCATTTAGTTTGTTTATTTCTTCAATAACTTTCTTGTCCATAATATTTTCTTTATAATTATGTTTATAAGAGTCTAATTTAATTTGAATATCTAACAATTCCTTATCCCAAGATTTCCTTTTATTATTATACCATCTGATACTTTGTCCATATAGATATGATTTTAAGTCATCCCAAACATAGACAATGGAGACTTCAGGAGTATTATTTATGTCTAAAAAATGTTTTACTTCTGAAAGTATATATTCTTTATAGTCTTTTAGTTGAGTTAAGTATGCTGGTATCATTTTGATCTGAACATTATGAGTATTTTTTATCATGAATTCAAAAACAATTGAATTATAATCAGATATAGGACATGAAATGATTTTGGAATTAATTAAATCTGTTACCATCTGGTTAGAAATAAAGACCCTATCTATTTTTGAATAAGTTTTGTATCTGTTAGAAAAAAAGGTGTATGGTAATGATTTTGAATCTATCTGATTATTAATATCAATCAAATGATAAGAATTAGCAAAATCATTTAAATGTTTTGCATTAGATGTAATTCTTCATTTTCCTATAGTGGTAGTATCACTTTCATGTAGTATACAATTAAAGTCACCAGCTAAAATAATATCTCCTATAGAGAATGATATGATCTTATCAAGATGATGTTTCACTGTATTAATACCAATTCCAGGTATCCAATATACATTAATTAAAGTGTAAGTCTTCCCATTAATTTGTATTGTAACCATACAAAACATTCCTTTGTCATCCTGATAAGACTTAATGGTTTTAGGAATGGGCATACTTTTATTCCATAAAATAGCCACTCCTCTTTTTTTCTGAGTGTGCTCTGAACTAACCAATACTGTATATTTGTTTGTGGCTAGTTTATCAATATCTTTTTTCAAGAGATGGGTTTCTTGCAGGAAGACTAAGTTGGCCTTATGTAAATTAATGTATCTTATTAGGCTTGCCCTTTTACGCGGATTATTCAATCCATTAATGTTTAAAGAAATTCCTTTTAAAGATGTCATTTGGCATTTTTAAAACGTAAGCATCTTATGATCAAAATAACAAATAACAACATAAGTAATGTTACATCTCCTCCTTTAGGTGTACCTTTAAATATAGCTGTATTTATTGAATCTCTTATGGGATTTTGTATAGGATTCAATTTTGTTTGTAGTGACAATGAGTGTACAAAATATATTGTGGATGTCAAAACTATATACATATAACAATGAACAAGTGAAAATAATGTAAGGATTAAACCTTGCATCCAGCCTGGAGTTATAAACTCCAACTTAGAGTAGTATTTACCACTCAAGTTAACCCCCTACCCTAAGCAGCAGTACCTTAGCTACTACCTTATCAATTTAATACTAGTTATATTTAACTGAGATTAACAGTTTTCAATTCAATTATCTAGCAAGACAAGACTTACACATTTGGTAAAACAGCATCATATAAACTAAAATAAACTTTTTTTTTTTTAAAAACTGTTCATACTACTATATACATCTATGTAATATAAAACACTTGTATTCAAATAGCATTCAAATAATCTTGATGTTAGAAATCAAGAGGAGAGAAAAATAAGTTCAAACATTCATTTAAATCAAAAACTTTGGCTAATATGATTCAGACATTACATATATTAAGATGCATCTATTTTCTGTCATGTAAATGCAGTCAACAGCTTCCAAAAAAAAACTTGAATTGCTTGTATATGAGCATTTTACTTATACTCATTATTGTCAATAGAATAAAATATTGTATTTATAGAAATTGTTATAAATCATACTGCATAGTTATGCAGATTCTCAGAAACACTTGCATTATTATAAAAAAAAAAGAAGGCATCACACACACTCATATATACATATATATATATATATATATATATATATATATATATATATATATATATATATATATATATATATCCACATACACACACACACACACATATATATATATATATATATATATATATATATATATATATATTTATACACACACACACACACACACACACACACACACACACACATATATATATATATATATATATATATATATATATATATACACACACACACACACACACATATATATATATATATATATATACACACACACACACACAAACACACACACACATACTCACACACACACACACACACACACACACACACACACACACACACACACACACACACACGTATATATATATATATATATATATATATATATATATATATATATATGATCTCACTGAGTTGTGTCCTTGCTGAGCACTATCCTACTTGCTGTCCCTACAATAAATCTGTCTGCTTCATACAAAATAATGCACAGCAAACACATTTTAGTAACCAGATTTTACAACCATGCTATACTACTGCTTTAAAATATATCACATGACAATTTATTCCAGAATAGAGTTATAAAATTATTTATGCTTGTCAATCAGATGAATTAAATGAGTTATAGTAATGTATATGTTTGGAACATAAGTTTTTAACACAGATTATTATGCTGCTATTAAGTAGATTTTCAAAAACACTTGAATAAATGTTTCATTTTCTATGCCTTCTAAAATAAGACATTTACTTACTACAAGAAACTGCATCATTTAAACTCATTATAACTGACATATTTTATGAATTATAACATAGATATTTAAGTAATTATATAAAATAACTCACATTTAGATGTTAAAGAGTTCATTTTCCTTCACATAGTCACATTTGCATCAGTTCTACTTCCTGGTAGAGTGTTCTTCCTGAATCTGTGATGTGTCAGTGTGATATCTAGTTCAAAGGTTAGACTGACTGCTTTCAGCTTCTCTGTGAGAATTCTGAGAGTTGAAGCTTTTGAAGTAGCTCATGGACACTGTGCATGAGACAGCCCACATCCCAGATTGTCTCCCTTAACATTTTGGCGGGAAACTTATTAAAACTAGTGACAAACATTCATTTAGCAGTGTAAATGCATCTAAACATGACAAAACCTTCACAATGTATTTTACAGGTTATTACAGCCTCTATGTAAGTGAAATTAAGCCCAAAGTTATTAATAAGTAATAAAACTCAATATTTTTGTCCCAACTAAATTTTTATGCAAATCTTATTATTTACTGTGTCTATATGATCAAAAGCATTTCTATATATTAATAAAGAAAATAAAAAGAGAGTAGAAAATAAAAGAGTGTAAGGTAGAAATAAAAAAATGTAAGAGAAAGCTATAAGAAGTATATACAATGGAATATTACTTACTGTTTATATTAATAGAGTTAAAAATAAAACATATTATTTACTATTATTTAGTTCTAATTATTATTAGTTAAAGCATGACAGATTATTTACAAACAAGCATAAGCAGTATAATCAAGAAAGTATAATTAGGAATAGCATTTGAAGAACATATAAACTTTTTACAAGGAATACATATGTTATTATTCTATTAATCATATTTTCATTACTCTTCTCTCCCTGCCCTCCCCCACCCTTTACCCACTACATAATCTAAATAGAATGCCATTGTTTAAACAAAGAAAAGAAGAAAAGGAGAAGAAAAAAAAGAGACAGAAAAGAAAATGTATCAAATTACTGACCTTACTTCTCTTTTTCAGAAAGAGAAACAAATTGAATCATAGCTTTTTATTAGTTCTTCAGATATTTTGACTGGTTATGAAACAAAACATTTCTTTACACACAGAGAATAACTTTGATTAAATATTTTTCAGAATATTTGTGGCTTTCTGGAAATGCAGGAACTATATTTAAAAAGATTAATAATGAAATAAAATGATGAGAGAAAAAAAAAACATAGAACAAATCATTTGTTTTTTAGTCTCTTCTTCTTCTCTGAAGTCTTCCACGAAGTTTCAGTTGCCAGTCTCTTTAATGAAGGACTAGCCCATTCCATTTCCTCTATTTTATCCAAAATCTTATTTTTTTTGATAAACAGTAAAGCAGAGTCTAAGTCATCAAAAATGTTAGGACCATCAGGAAGGAAGATTTTAAGCTTGGCAGGAAACAGAAGGTATGTTTTAAACTGTGTTTTTTTAAGCTCCCTATTAGTGGCAGAAAAACTTTTCTTATAGCTATTACCATGGAAGAATAGTCATTGTCAAAACGCACAGTTGTCTCATTAATCTTAACAGGAGCTTTAGCCCTGGGATTGGGAATCTGAATTTCATTAGAGCTGACAATTAAATGAGAGGGAGCAGCTGTGGAGTCTATAGAAGTAGTAGTTGAATCTATATTAGCATTAATAACATTAACAGTTGTAGGACTAGAACTCAAACTGACATTATTAACCTGGCCATTCATGAGTGTAGGCTCACTAACGACCATTAACTGTGGCTAACATTCCTAATGAATGAACAGAACCATTACTCTTATTCATTTGCTGTACATGCCCTGCATAAACAGCGAGACATTACTTATGTTCATTTGCTGTACATGCCCTGCTGGTCTGGGCCAGAGTGAACACATGATTGTTACTAAAATCTTTCATGTCTCTAAGAATTTTGCCCTTCTTTTGTTCAAACATGACGTGGATTCATAAGACTCACATTATCTATTACCCATTATCCAGTAACATATCAACAGTTCCATCTACATCTTTACTCTTAATACTGCTATATAATTCATTAACAGTTCTTTTCAAAGTCTCTTCTTCCGGTTAGATGGAATTCCATCAAAAGTCTCATGTAATTATTGCTTCCAATTCAATGTTGAGCTGTTGCCATTTTGCCCGCAGCTCAGGTTATGATTACCCACAGGTAGGCATTTTAAAATCCGTAGAATAAATCCTAAGTGGAATAATCAGCTTTGCTAAACAAGCTTCAAAATGTTGTAGATGAAGCTGCCAAACCATTTAACTTCATAAACTCTCTCTCTAATTTCTGTAAGTCCTCTGTGATGGGGTACAAAGTTCTGGCATCAGTTCTATGAATGCGTCTCCCAGTTCGCGGTTAGTTATAACAACAACATGTTAGTTGTACCACTCACAATCTTGAAATCTCAATGTGGCGATGTCCGATTGGTCTGTACGCAAGCCGGAACATACGAGGAAGTTCAATGGCTAGTTCCAAGTAACTCTACCATCCTCTCACGTTAGTTGTATAAGACCAGAATAAATATCACGATAAACGAATAAAAAAACACCAGAACTACGGAGTAGTGACCAAGCAATCGCAATGGAAGAACAGATAAAAATCAAGCAAATAAAACACAGTACCATGGTCTGATAGCTTACCAAAGTATCTTCCTTCTTCTAGGCAGCTCAACATAAAAGTCACAAAAATAGGTAGAATACGCCATGAGACTGCAAACTGTGATTAAGCGAGTTTAATTTCAAGGTATCTGGCGCTTTTCAAATTCCCTATGAGGCTTAGATCAAAGACATTTAAGAAGACATTAAACAGAATAAATTTAAATACAAGAGTGTAAGCAATAGGCTAAAAAAATCACATGTTTAAAACAATAGTTAGGCATTTAAAGTGCATCTCACTGTGCTGAATAATAAATACATTATAAATGCATGAGTAAATAATCATATAAAAACTAATCCTAATATTATAATTATTACCAAAAATACTCTAGTTATTAATAAAACGCCAAGAAATTCATACGTTCTAAGGTCTATAGCATCTCTTTCCTTTCAACACAGGTGCTATACTTGAACTTTTCTTTCAACCCTGGATACTTATCAGCTCTGCCTTATTATCCAAGACATCTCTCTTTCAAAACTATAATTGATGAAATCTCCACCCCTACTACTACAATAAACCTCTTTTGTAAAACACAAAATAAAATGTATGCAGAGGACCTGTAGATTTGACAAGCTAAAGGCATTAGTATCATTACCTATCCTGATCTGATACATGTGCTCCCTAATTCTCTCCAAGAGCATTCTATTCATTTTACCCGATATAAAAAGCGAGGGTACAGGCTGAACACCTAGCAAGATAGATAACATTTGGGAGCTAGTGCAAGTGGTGTTTGTATTCAGTTTAAAATGCTTAATGGGAGATAGGATGTACAAAGCGAGATTCCTGTTGTCAATAAAAAGAACACTGATTACAGTGCCCACATGGATTAGTGTTTTTAGGCCTGAGGAATACCATGAAGCCCAGCTAATGGTGGGGCCCGTAATAGTTGTCAGCCACAACATGTATGCTAAATGTTTGTTCTTACATGGCTAATAAAGAGGTTTTGGTCCCACTACCTTTACGGCAGCTGAATCAGGGTAATCCATATCCCTCCGTATTACTAAGAAATCTTATAGCTTCTGCATCTTATGTATAAAAAGGGGGCTCTTGCCATATTAGAAGATTATGGATTAGACGGTGAGCTGTTGTAAAAGCAAATTCAGAATAATATGGTCTGCAGCTATGTTGATTGAAGCTCCTATTAGAAGGTGGATTAGATGACAGTGAGCTGTTATCCAAAGCAAATTCAGAATAATATGGTCTCGCATGTTGACCAAGTTTGAACTTCACTCCATTCTATCAAAGCACGTGCATCATACCTACTATTCAAAAAACATCACACTTCCTACATTTCTATCAACCTATTCAGTAGCCGTGCTTAGTCTCACTATTCTGCCCCTCATGATTTGGACCTCCTTCATAGCATTTATTACAAAAGCGTGGGTGGGGTTACTACTTGTCCATTTTGATCGATGGAGTAACGGGCATTCCTGTAATCCTTATGTATGGAGGTATTAATTAATCCACTCGGAAGTCTCTGCGCTTCAAAGCGTCTAAAAGGAGATAGTGTATCTCTGGAATAATTATTACATTTAAACCCAGAAAATTGTAGAATGATTAATAACATCAAAAGAACATGTACAATAAATCTTCCCTCAGTCCCAAACCATTAGAAAAAAAGAAAAAAAGTCATCTCTGAATCCTTCTAAGACCCTATACATTGCTCATAAACTAACTAATAGTGAACTGTGCTTTCCCATCTGGGCCATCGTTAGAAGCCTGGCACATGATTATATGCACATTCCATCTTTTGGTCTAAACATGTAACATCTCTGAAACATAAAAAGCGTTATTAACCAATACCCGTTTTAAGAAATAATGCTAGCAAGTCTACCGAATTTGTACACTATGAATTTGATTTACTGCATAAAAATCGAAAATATTGCACCCCAATGCATTGGGTATAATAGTAAATAAATAGCAGCGTCCATACTGCTAGAAAAAATCACTTGATGGATCAACATTTTTCATATATATTTAGCTCTGTAAAAACTGTTTTCTATCTGGTATATGGACTTCTTTCCAGCAATGGTCTTGAAAATGTTCCAAGTAAATGGATAGGTCTCAGTTAACCACCCCTGTCCATTTCTGATCCTCCGTGGATGATGTGGGACTTATGCACCTCTAGGATTTTATGAAGATTCGTAGATGATCTTTTCTTATGATTTTGGATCATTGAGGAAGATTTATTACTGTTCTTTGATGTTATTATTAATCATTCTACAGAATTTTTGAAATTCACCCCTAAATTATTCCAGAGATACTATCTCCTTTTTTGGGATGCTTACAGAGACTTCCGAAAGTATCAATTACCTCCATACATCGGAAGCCTTGTCACAGGAATGCCCCTACTCCATCGCCAGCATGCACCCCACCCACGCTTTTAACAACGTTAAGGAAGGGTCAAACTGCCAGCGCAGCTAGGTTAAACCAAGAGATTTCGCCGCTACTTGAAGAGTTTATAGAATGAGAAGGATGTTTTGAATAGAGGGCAGGATGCAACTTGCTTTTGATAGAATTGAGTCTGAAGCTAGTGGAGCTTCGAATCAACATAGCGAGATCCATATTATTCTGACTTGCCTTTGATAACAGCTCACCGTCATCTAATCCACCTTCTAATATGGCAAGAGCCCCTTTTATACACAAGATGGCAAGCTATAAGAAATTTCTTAGAAAATAGATGGGAGATATTGGACACTTTTATCTAGCTGTCAGTAAGGCAGTGTAATCCAAACCTTTTATTAGCTACAAGAACAAAACCTAATTTAAGATAAGCATGTTGTGTAATAACTGGTTACGCCCCACCACGGTCAGCGAGGCCCTCGTGCCCAAACACTAATCCATGCGGGCACTGTAACGTGTTCTTTTATTGACAACAGGAATTTGTTTGTACATCCTATCTCCATTATGAATTTAAACTGAATACAAAACACCACTTGCACTAGTCTAATGTTATTTATCTTGCTAGGTGTTCAGCCTGTACCTCATTTTATATCGGTAAAACGAATAGAATGCACCAGAGAATTAGGAGCATGCACGATCAGGATAGGTAATGATACTAATGCCTTAGCTAGGCATGTCAAATCTACAGGTCCTCTGCACACATTTTATTTTGTGTTTTTGCCAAAGAGGGCTTTGGCTGTGTAGTAGTAGGGTGGAGATTTCATCAATTATACTTTGGAAGAGAGATGTCTTGATAATAAGGTAGAGCTGATGCAAGGGTCCAGGGTTGAATGAAAAGTTCATATAGCACCTGTGTTGAAAAGAAAAGGAGATGCTATAGACCTTAGAACCATGAATTTCATATATATTATTAACAACTATATTTTTATAATATTATGAACATGGATTGCTTTTTATATGGATTATTTACCGGCATGCATTTCAGGCACGGGCTTATTCAGCACAGTGAGATGCACTTCAAATGCCTAACTATTGTTTTAAACATGTGATTTTTAGCCTTATTGCTAGCTTATTAATTTTGTATTTAAATTCTATTCGTTTAATGTCTTCTTTGTACCGTCTGACGAAGCCTCAGGGTGAAAAGCTACTACAGATACTGAATTAAACTGCTTAATCTTTACAGTTTGCAGTCTCATGGGGTGTGTCTACCTATTTTGGAGGAAGACGGCTAACGATGTTATTATTCACAGGCGATTCGCACAAATTTATTCAAGTGCGCGGCGAAGAAGGAAGATACTTTTGAGTAACATCAGGATTGAGGAAGCTCTCCCGTAAATGGCTATGTCACCCTGCGAATATAAGGTCAGTGAGGCCAGCTTTACATTGGGAATGAGGAAATAAATGATGCCAGTAGATTTCGAATCAACATGAACATTGGCGAATTTACTTTGAACGGCATCACCTTTCACAAAAATTGCCACCGATGCGAAAGCAAACAACATGGAAGATATTGACGCTTGGTGCGAAACAAACGGTAAGACCCGTATTTGTTATGCGTCGGAAACGCCGGCATCCCTATGCCCCATTATTTAAACTGTGCAACACCGCAACATGCAGCGCTGGCGCCGCCGTGCGTGATAGAACACATAATATCGAATCCGGGATAGATGACTCTGGTATCCTCACAGCTTCCATTGGCCACGTGAATTTTGAAGGTTATTGTCAGTAAGTGAAATTTCATCATACTGGAAAAGATAATGATGAAAAAGTTCATATAACACCTGTGTTGAAGATACTTAAATTTAATAACTGAAATATTTTATAATATTACTGTGAATTTTATATGTTGACATTTATAATATTTAACAGTAACTGTTTAAATATGTATTTAACTATTATATGACATATACAGCTAACATGTGATGGCATGCTAGTATATATCTGTACCCTATGACTTTATGGCCTAAATACTGGCATATTATTTTGCTCTACTGCTAAATATAGCTGTATTTATTGAATCTCTTATGGGATTTTGTATAGGATTCAATTTTGTTTGTAGTGACAATGAGTGTACAAAATATATTGTGGATGTCAAAACTATATACATATAACAATGAACAAGTGAAAATAATGTAAGGATTAAACCTTGCATCCAGCCTGGAGTTATAAACTCCAACTTAGAGTAGTATTTACCACTCAAGTTAATCCCCTACCCTAAGCAGCAGTACCTTAGCTACTACCTTATCAATTTAATACTAGTTATATTTAACTGAGATTAACAGTTTTCAATTCAATTATCTACCAAGACAAGACTTACACATTTGGTAAAACAGCATCATATAAACTAAAATAAACTTTTTTTTTTTTTAAAAAAACTGTTCATACTACTATATACATCTATGTAATATAAAACACTTGTATTCAAATAGCATTCAAATAATCTTGATGTTAGAAATCAAGAGGAGAGAAAAATAAGTTCAAACATTCATTTAAATCAAAAACTTTGGCTAATATGGTTCAGACATTACATATATTAAGATGCATCTATTTTCTGTCATGTAAATGCAGTCAACAGCTTCCAAAAAAAACTTGAATTGCTTGTATATGAGCATTTTACTTATACTCATTATTGTCAATAGAATAAAATATTGTATTTATAGAAATTGTTATAAATCATACTGCATAGTTATGCAGATTCTCAGAAACACTTGCATTATTGTAAAAAAAAAGAAGAAGCCATCACACACACATACATATATATATATATATATATATATATATATATATATATATATATATATATATATATATATATACACACACACACACACACACACACACACACATATATATATATATATATATATATATATATATATATATATATATATATACACACACACACACACGCACACACACACACATATATATATATATATATATATATATATATATATATATATATACACACACACACACACACACACACACATATATATATATATATATATATACACACACACACACACACACACACACACACACACACACACACACACACACACACACACACACACACACACACACACACACACACACACACACACATATATATATATATATATATATATATATATATATATATATATATATATATATATATATGATCTCACTGAGTTGTGTCCTTGCTGAGCACTATCCTACTTGCTGTCCCTGCAATAAATCTGTCTGCTTCATACAAAATAATGCACAGCAAACACATTTTAGTAACCAGATTTTACAACCATGCTATACTACTGCTTTAAAATATATCACATGACAATTTCTTCCAGAATAGAGTTATAAAATTATTTATGCTTGTCAATCAGATGAATTAAATGAGTTATAGTAATGTATATGTTTGGAACATAAGTTTTAACACAGATTATTATGCTGCTATTAAGTAGATTTTCAAAAACACTTGAATAAATGTTTCATTTTCTATGCCTTCTAAAATAAGACATTTACTTACTACAAGAAACTGCATCATTTAAACTCATTATAACTGACATATTTTATGAATTATAACATAGATATTTAAGTAATTATATAAAATAACTCACATTTAGATGTTAAAGAGTTCATTTTCCTTCACATAGTCACATTTGCATCAGTTCTACTTCCTGGTAGAGTGTTCTTCCTGAATCTGTGATGTGTCAGTGTGATATCTAGTTCAAAGGTTAGACTGACTGCTTTCAGCTTCTCTGTGAGAATTCTGAGAGTTGAAGCTTTTGAAGTAGCTCATGGACACTGTGCATGAGACAGCCCACATCCCAGATTGTCTCCCTTAACATTTTGGCGGAAACTTATTAAAACTAGTGACAAACATTCATTTAGCAGTGTAAATGCATCTAAACATGACAAAACCTTCACAATGTATTTTACAGGTTATTACAGCCTCTATGTAAGTGAAATTAAGCCCAAAGTTATTAATAAGTAATAAAACTCAATATTTTTGTCCCAACTCAATTTTTATGCAAATCTTATTATTTACTGTGTCTATATGATCAAAAGCATTTCTATATATTAATAAAGAAAAGAAAACGAGAGTAGAAAATAAAAGAGTGTAAGGCAGAAATAAAAAAATTGTAAGAGAAAGCTATAAGAAGTATATACAATGGAATATTATTTACTGTTTATATTAATAGAGTTAAAAATAAAACATATTATTTACTATTATTTAGTTCTAATTATTATTAGTTAAAGCATGACAGATTATTTACAAACAAGCATAAGCAGTATAATCAAGAAAGTATAATTAGGAATAGCATTTGAAGAACATATAAACTTTTTACAAGGAATAAATAAGTTATTATTCTATTAATCATATTTTCATTACTCTTCTCTCCTGCCCTCCCCACCCTTTACCCACTACATAATCTAAATAGAATGCCATTGTTTAAACAAAGAAGAAGAAAAGGAGAAGAAAAAAAAAAGAAAAGAAAATGTATCAAATTACTGACCTTACTTCTCTTTTCAGAAAGAGAAACAAATTGAATCATAGCTTTTATTAGTTCTTCAGATATTTTGACTGGTTATGAAACAAAACATTTCTTTGCACACAGAGAATAACTTTGATTAAATCTTTTCAGAATATTTGTGGCTTTCTGGAAATGCAGGAACTATATTTAAAAAGATTAATAATGAAATAAAATGATGAGAGAAAAAAAACATAGAACAAATCATTTGTTTTTTAGTCTCTTCTTCTTCTCTGAAGTCTTCCACGAAGTTTCAGTTGCCAGTCTCTTTAATGAAGGACTAGCCCATTCCATTTCCTCTATTTTATCCAAAATCTTATTTTTTTGATAAACAGTAAAGCAGAGTCTAAGTCATCAAAAATTTTAGGACCATCAGGAAGGAAGATTTTAAGCTTGGCAGGAAACAGAAGGTATGTTTTAAACTGTGCTTTTTTAAGCTCCCTTATTAGTGGCAGCTATTACCATGGAAGAATAGTCATTGTCAAAACGCACAGTTGTCTCATTAATCTTAACAGGAGCTTTAGCCCAAGCAGATTTAAGAACCATCTCTTTATCAAAGATGATAGAAATCTAACTATAACTGATCTAGGATAGTTTTTGTTAGAGTTAGTATTAGCTATAGATCTATGTGCTCTTTCGATACCAAAAGAGAATGCTTCTGGTAAGTCTAAAGTTTTAGGGAGCCATGTTGTTAAAAAAGAAGTAATATTGTTACCTTCAATATTTTCTGGCAGTCCAAAAATCCTAATGTTATTGTGCCTAGATCTATTTTCCAGGTCATCAAGCTTTGTTTGTAAATGTGTATTTTGTTTCAGCAGAAACTCAATGTTGATTTCCTCTTCTTGGATTCTATTTTCCATGTCATTCACAGCTTCTTCTATGCCTGTCATCTGGATCTTCTGTTGTTGCAGGTCTATATGTAACAAGTCTATTTGTTTTGTAGTTTTTTCTATGAAGGTATCTATTTTAGTATCCATTTTATCCATCTTAGCAGTAAGTTGCTGGATTATAGTTATCAGAGACTGAAGTTCTTTCTTGATGCTAGAGTCTTGAGAATTTGTCTTACTGGAACTCATTTCAGACTGATAAACTGACAGGAAAATTTCCAAAGTGATTTCTGACAGGAATATTGTTAAAATTCCCTTTCTTTTTTTAGATATAGTTCAAGAACTATATAAAACAAACATATTTAGAAAGAAAATTACTTCAAAAATTATTTTTTTAAGTAATTAATTCCTGTCAGTGTAATGAAATTGGTGGAGCTGAAGAAATCTGCTGCTATCCTGTGTTCATCCTTGGCCACGCCCCCGTCTGATACATTTTCTGACAGAAATTGATTTCATGTACACAGATACTGGGACATCCACGATCCATTCAATCCTTGTTAACTAAGAGAAACTGTTCCATTATGTAACTGAAGACTGTTGATGTATAGTTATTGGTTGTATATCTCTACTCTGCTGATTTAAAATACCCTCTGGTTTCTGCAGTTCTGAACAGCACTTGACTATTGCCTTATTCTATTTCATCATGTCTTATTCTTCCTTAAACCGTCAACAGAAAAAGAAGATAAAACGCATGTGAGTTATAGCACAACAAACTCAGGCAGGTCAGTTTATGCTACTACCTCACAAACTTAAATACACCCCCAAAAGCCATGTAAATAATCCATATTACATCAAAGATATGTCTTTGAAAATTTAGCAACAGAAAACAAGCACATATTTAGTCATGCTGGGTGTGTATTTTTGTATTATTTTATTCATTTTATCCCAATCTCAGCTGGTAGTAGCCATAACATTGTATATGATTTTATTTATTTTACCCGAAGCACTTCTTGCACTAGTCAACTCCATTTTCATTGTCTCCTCATGAAGACCCTAGATGTGCAGTTGCATATTTACAAACTCTATTTAGTTTTATTTTATTTAACATTTGTTGACCGGGCTAGTCTAACTGGATATATGTCCATTTTCAGTAGAGGCCCGGGGAGAAAAGCTCCAAAAGAACAGACAATTTAAAACAAATCAAAGGACAAGAAGAAATACATAATAGTTTACAAATGTTAACAATACAGCTAAAATAAAAGGAAAACATCATTCTATAAAATATATATATATATATATATATATATATATATATATATTTTTTTTTTTTTTTTTTAAGAGAGTGCAAGGAAATAGGGAGGAGAGTAGTAGTGGAACAAAAAGACAAAAGGAAAGAGGAAAGAGAAATACAGAGAGGTTTGGTAAAAGTAAGGTAAGAAGGAGAAGTAAAATCTAATATGAGAAGCAAGGAGAAGGTAGTTCAAAGTAACATGCTAAGTGGCCTAAGGAATGAGAAGAGAGTAGGGAGGATAACCATAGGAAGAGAGAATGTAGTGTTGTAAAGGAGGTGAGATTTTAGTCAGGGTTGCTGCATGGACAGAGCCAGTGGTTAGTAAGATAAAGTTTGAGTTTCTTTTTGAAGAGTGAGGAAGAGGAGATCATAGTGAGGTCCTTATGAAGAAGGTCCTAGCTTTTCCCCACTGTATAGGAGAAAAGTGAGTGACCTGCTTTATTATTAGATTTATGTGTGGATATTAAAAGTTTGTGTGAAGAGCGAAGGTTAGAAAGATTTTTATAGGGAATAATAAGTTTTGTAAGGATAGGTGTTTTTTCAGGGAAGTAAAGTATTTTTTGGGTGACTATAAGTTGCTGTGATAAAAGTTGATTTTCCAGTTCCAGCCAGCCAGGTTGTTTTAAATTTAGGCAATGGTGAGATCTAAAATGGGTGCTGGTAGCAAATCTGGCTATACTATTGTAGGAGGTAGCCAATTTGTTCAGGTTAGTTTTAGATAGATTTGTATATAAAGGTGATGCATACAGGAGAGTAGAGATAAGATGGGAGTGGGCAATGGTAATTCTGGCTGTAGGAGTAAGGAAAGGCTTGATTTTATAGAGAGAGCGAAGCTTTTTATTAATAGATTTAAAAGTGGTATTAATATGAGAGTCATAGTTTAGGCTATGATCAATGGTAACCCCTAAAAGTTTGGTTGATGTGTCAGGAGATATAACTGTGCCATTTTTAGATACGATGGAGAAGTGGAGTGGTGAAGATTTTTGTGTGGGAGTGAACAACAGTAGTTTAGTCTTTTTAGGGTTAAGGAGGAGACATCACTGTAAAAACCACTCTTCTACAAGCTGAAAGACATTTTGGGTGAGGGATTGAAGTTCAGTTGGGTTAGAGGCTGAGGAGACTAAGGTGGAGTCATCTGCATACTGTATGGTTACGGCTTGGGGGATGCTAGAAGCAAGATCATTGATAAATATGGAGAATAAAAAGAGACCTAAGATAGATCCTTGGGGGACTCCAAGGGAGACAGGAAGAGGGGAGGATAGAGTGTTTTCCCAGAGGACAGCCTGTTTTTGATTATCAATATAAGACTTGAACCACTGTAGTGCCAGAGTGTCAAGTGAAAATGATTTCAGAAGATTCAAGAGAATTTGATGATTAACCATGTCGAATGCTTTTGAGAGATCTATAAAGACAGCAGATGAGAGGATGTTATTATTGCGGTTTTTATTTATGTGATCAGTAAATTAAAGAAGGGCAGTAGTAGTGCTATGGGAGGGATGAAATCTATGCTGGGAGGGAGCTAGTAGTCCATTTAGAAGGAGGTGGTCAAGCAGTAGTTGGTGAATGCATTTTTCCATGATTTTAGCTAAGGGAGAAAGTAGGGCAATTGGACGGAAGTTTGAAAGTTCAGATGAGGTCCCACCCTTATGAAGGGGAATAATATGAGAGATCTTCCAGATGGAAGGGATAGTGCCTTCATTGATGGCTCTATTTATTAGGATAGAGACAGGGTAGGCAATTGCTTTGGCTGCAGCTTGAAGATATTGCGCAGGTAGTAAGTCAGCAGAGGGGGGTAGAAGGTTTGAGTTTTAGAAGGAGGGAACTGATGAGGGATGTAGAGAAAGGTTGTAGTTGGAAAGTGGGAGGAGATGGAAAGGAGGACAGTGGTGAAAGGGAAGCCACTGGAGGAAGGGAGTTAGCAATTGACAGGATTGCTTCAGTAAAGAAGTTGTTAAAGGAGTCAGCTATCTGTTTAGGAGTGTTTTTGGTAGTACTGGCAGGGGTGGGTGTCTTAGATGTGCCAGGGTGTAGTAAAGCATTAATTCCTGTCCAGAATTTCTTAGGGTTTTAGTGGTTATTTTGCTGGAGATGAATGAAAAAGTTTTTTTATCAAGTTGTACAGAAGATTTAGTGGAGTTTCTAAGCTGTTTAAATTTAGTTGATCAGATGGATCTTTAGAAGCATGCCATTTTGACCAGAGTTTGTTTCTTAGCAACATTTTGTGCTTAGTTTCTTTTGTAAGCCAGGGTGCAATTTTGGTCCTATTTTTAAGGGTACGGATAGGGGCATGGAGGTTAAGAATTTCAAGGAATTTTGAATTAAAGTAGGCTACTGCTTTATCAAGTTGTAGGTATTTTAGGGGTGACCAGTTGCAGTGTCTAAGTTCATTTTGGAAGCATTCAGGGTTAAAGTTCTTGTTAGAGCGTATGGTTTTATAGCTTGTAGGTAGAAATAAATTGGATTTATGTCGAAGTATGTAAGTTAGAAAGTGATCACTCATATCTTCCGGGAGGGTGCCTACTAGAATGAGGGGGAAGTATTTATGAGAATCCAGTCAAGGATGGATTCTTTTTTGGTGGGCTTGTGGATGCGAGTGGGTGAGGTGACAATTTGAGTAAAGCCATGCAGGTTAATGTGGGTAGAAGGGGTATTGGTATTACAGGTATTCCAGTCAATGTTAAAGTCACCAAGTACTATTGTTTCTTGAGAACATGAGGTGGAAAGCCAGCTAAGGATATTTTCAAGGAGGTTGATGTTGTTGCCAGGTGGAATATAAGAGCACAGAATATAAATGGCCTTGTAAGTATTTAGTTGTAGCTTAGTAAAAAGAATTTCAGTGTTAGTGTCAGATGGAAGACAAGAATTTAATGGAGTGAGTTGGAGACCTGTTTTATACAGTAAGGCTATACCCCCTCCCTTTTTGTTAGGGCGATCTACTCTTAGAATATTATACCCAGGAGGGGTGATATCGCAGTCCTGGACATGGGGTTTTAACCAAGTCTCTGTGAGACATAATAGATCAAAGTTGTGTATTTGCAGTAGGGCATGAACCTCTGTTATTTTATTATTAATACTTTGTACATTTAAGTGTGCTAATAAAAGGGAGATAGAAGAGAGGCTAAGGTTGTATTGGGATGAGGAAGAAACTCAAGGTGTGAGGATACGAGAGGTGGCAGTGGGGCCTGGGTTAGGATGAATGCCACCATCTAAAAGGAGGTGACGGTGAGATCTGGGGTTGTGAATTAGTATAAGATATGATATAGTTTGTTGTTTTTTCCCATAAAGGTGCTTGTAGTAAATATGGTTAACTCTATGATATTTTGGGAAGAAGTAATTGGATGTGTAAGTAATGTTGATGTGTTTTAAAGGAAGTGATGATGCAGTAAAGGATGTTTGTTTTAAGGAATGTTGCAGATAAGAGCAGTTGAGGTGTTCATAGGAAGTGGAGATATAGATAAGGAAAAGAGATGGGACGATTGAGAGTAGGAGAAGGGATGTGAGGTAAGGAGAGAAGGAAGAAAAAGACATTGTGATTTGGAGGTAGAGTTTGGGAAGTGAGAGATTAGATGGGAGGGGAAATTAAGAAGATTGGTGAGATAGTAGGGAGATATTTGAGAGGGAAGGAATGTTATTGGCTAATAAGGAAGTAGGTGTTTCTAGAGAGGTTTAAGGCTGGATGTAGTGGGGGTGAGATAGTAGGGAGATGTTTGAGAGGGAAGGAATGTTATTGGCTAATAAGGAAGTGGGAGTGTCTAGTGAGGTATAAGGCTGGATGTAGTGGGTGTGGGTGAGATTTGGGGGTAGGGTATGGGAGCGGAGTGAGCCCAAAGGGTGAACGGAGTGGGAAGAGCCAAGCAGGGAGGAGAAAGATCGGCCTAAGAAAAACAATCAGTGAGATGCTGATTGCTGTTGGCAGGTAGAGGTCAGGTAGGTGGCAAGAGGTGATAATAGAGAGTCAGAGTAGGGTTGGGAGAGTAGAAGGATAGTAGAGAGAAGTGGAAGATAAAAGGGGGGCGAGGCAGAATTGAAAAAAGTATCAGTAGTTTTAAAGAGAAAAGAAAGTTACTTTGGAGAAGTAAGTAAAGAAGAGGGACAAGTTAACCTGGTAAAGGAGATTAGAGGGAAGGGATAGAATTAGTGGTGAGAGGGTGCCATCTAGTGGGAAAAGGTGAAATTACACAGAAATCCTAGGATGGAAAGGAATAGTCTGCAGGTGGGAGAGACAAGTGTGGAGCACAGTTAAGAGCACGAGAGGGGCTGGAGGGATAGAGATACAAAAGAGCTATGGCTGCTGGCTATCCTGGAGTGGTAGGGAGTTTAAATATGTAAACAGTTTCAAAAAATAAAAATGGCTACTAAGCAGCAGACATACTGTCTAATTTTCTTGCGGGGATGGATTCAAAGGATGGCCTTAATTCCTTAATACAGGAAGAGCAGTGGGTATTAGTGACTGGAAGGAATCCTGGTCATCAGGTAGAACAGATTCCAACCCTACTGTAGGACAGGCAGCTTGGCTGGCTAAATAGAGCAGGGGAGAAAGAAGAAAGAGTGATAATTAAACAAGTAGGCAGTAAAGGCAGGTAAATATAAAATACAAACAGAATACTAACAAGAGGTCATACATACAATACAGGACTAACACACAATCGCATAATACTGTTGCAAAGCATACGTAAAAGTGCAAAGAAGGTTATTAAATCAGTTCAGGGTAATTCAATCAAATGCACAAGCTACAGAACATAGCTAAGGCAATTTCGAGAAAAATAAGGACAATAGAGGTATATCCCAGCACATAACAGTAATGTGTCACTTTTAATGCAAAATGTGATAATATTGAAAACCTACGAGCATTTACAATTACTGCATTACCATCCCTGGAAATCCCATTTGGTAGAAAGCAGAATGCAACTAGGTAAATGACAAAAATAAAATAGAAAAAGAGCTAGATGGGATTAAGAGTATGCTAGGTATAGGGCTTACAAAACAGCGGCTAACACTCTATACTGGGAATGTATGACAAAACCAACTTTCTTTTGCTGGCTGCCCTTCTATTTTTTAAGCCAGTGATCTGGGAGAGTTTTCCTGTTTCCAGCAGACTTAACTACACAGTATTGCTACACTGATATGGAGCAGTGTGCTGGCAAGATCACACATCCTCACCCTTAGCAACTGCTGCATCCTTATACTGCATTTGAAAACTGCAGTGACATAACTAGTCCCCATGCAGCCATCTTGTGATGACAGGGCACAACAGAAGGTCCTTCTTTCTCTTCTGGATGCTGTACCTCAACATCTGATGTTGGTAGCTGGTCGTTAGATTAAGTCAGGACTGCAACCTCTGCATCAGTAGGTTTTAATGAAATATGGCATCACTATCATGCCATGCTGACACTGTGTTCTTGTGATGCTAAACATAGAAGACACAGAGTAGTATTCCTTAACAGAAACTGCACAATTTATTAGGAGGCTGGGAATGCTTGAAGGAATGAAGTATCCCCAAAAATAGGAAGCTTCTTAACAATTTATTTTTATGCTAGGTCAGTTGTCATAAGAGAAATAAAGCCAGTCTACAAAGCAGGTAACGTGAGCTTGATTAGCAGTTCAGCCACCTGCTGGAGCCATTGTGGGAGAATAGACAAATGGCAACAAGTAGCCTGCTTGCCCCACTTTGGGGAAGGTAGAGCTTGTGCTCACTGTGCACTTTCTATGACAGAATGCCCTGTGTAGATACAGTATCATATCAGGGTGCTTGTCTCAGAATGCAGGAACATCAAATCACATCACATGCCCAAGCTCTGATGTGCCTGGCAGAGGCTATTTGCATGTTGGCCCTTCAGCTGGCAATGAGCATGTGCATGAGAGAGATGCATGATCCATGATCCTCTTTATGAATGTCAGCACTGCTCTTGGTTCACTTGAGTTTTTCCCCCATAGAAAGAATTTTTCTTAGGAATATCACCCAGGGAAAATAAACAGACCAATAGAGCAGTTGGGAGTAGGGGCAGCTCAATGGTCAGAGGAGTAATGGAACAAAAAAATCTGGAAAGTGAGCAGAATCTAAAGCTCATGACCCCAAATAAATCTTCTGAAACCAACCTCAGTTAAGGATGATTTTTCTCACAGTCAAGGATGTTGTTCCTGTAACATAACAAGGTTCTCAGATATCCTTCTGTAAGGGAAACTCAGTAAGAAGGTTTACATATTGCAGATATCTGAATGTATCAAGCAGTGAAATAATTTCAGTTACAAATGGACAGACAACTAGTGGGAAGTCAAGCAATGTCTTGACTCTCTGCAAGAATTAAAGAGAACTGCTCCATAACAAGTATGCCCTCAAAAATATATCAAAAGCAGACCATCACAGACATAATGCACTTACTTTTTAGCATATTAATATGTTTGACTGTGCCACTTGCTGAGTGCTTTTGAACCAATCTCATCACAGAATAATATGATATAATCAAAATAATAAAAGTTTGTGAGATCCTTTATCCTGAAAGCCAGAGATATAGGAATGTTTGTATAAAAATGTAAAGTATGGGAGGCAAAGCTCCCAATAGGATAAACAGGTATATGCCTCCTTGACAAGCATTCACTGTTTTGCAGTTTTCATTCAAAGTAGGTGGCAGTTTCTTATATCCTGCTTCATCTAAACAAAACTATTCTCCAACCTTCTTGTAGCCTGAAGGTATAGCATCATCCCACTGAGAATAAAACTGCCCTTCTTTACAATCAAATGAAAAGAAATGACAACAGCTAACATTGTTTTCAGTGAAGAACAAAGAAAACATAGTTTTTCCAGCCTGCATTCTCAATGGTCTCAAAGATTAAGGATTCAGTGAATAATAACTAGCAATTAACTGTACAGTGTCATGAAACTCCAAGAACACCAAATAAATCATATATCTTATAAAACGTATAATTTCATAAGGTCTATAATTATTTATTGATCTTCAGTTTTGTGCCACTGTATAGTTAATTGTTTGCTTTAGGTTTTTTGTGAGTGTTTAATGGTTGAATGATGCTTCATCAAACCCAACTGCTTATATTCACCATTATCCCAGAATTATGCATCCACAAATCAGTTTTATTGTTCAGAAATACCAGACAAGCTTCCAGTTAGGCATTTATGTTACCAACATAGCCAGTGTCTAGCATATTGTCAGTGCAAAGACTTATGCACTCAGTATCATATTCTCATTATCCTTACTTAAGTGGAGATACCATGTATCCTTACTTAAGTGGAGATACAACCTTAATAGGTGTCAACTGTAACTATGCATGAGTTAATAAAAGAGTGTTCTAATCTATATTAATATAAACTATCACTTTCTTCCCTCCAAATGACAGAGTACATCAGCTCTGACAGATCTCTGCAGTGAGAGTGAAAGAAAGTTTTGCGAGAAAGTAACTACAGATCTTTAAATGATCGGCACTCATAGTAAACAAAGCCTTTTCATAAAGCAATATTATTGTTATCACACCAGAAACATCAGCCATATTATTTAAGACAAATCTAAAATAAATCCTAGCCTGAAAGAAAAAGTGAACTAGAAACTACTGGCAAATATATATATATATATATATATATATATATATATATATATATATATATATATATACATACATACAAACTCAAGAAATCACTCTAGGGCATATATAGGGTAGTAAAATGCTTGCATTCAAATTAGTGAAGGAGAAAAAGAATTGATGTAGAGGGTTTCCTCCTTGAAGGATCATGTGGCTCATTTAAGAGAGAGAGGTGAGTACATGAATGAGAAGGGGTATGCTGACTTCAGAAATAAGGGCTATATTTCCATATCTTCCCTTAAATACGTAATATTGCAGACACTGGTTAGTATTCCTTTATGTTAGATGGGGCAAATTATGTTAAGCATGTTCACAAGGACTTGCTTGAGCTCTGTTTGCTTGATCCTGATTCATTTGAAAATATTTGCTCAAGCTGTTTCCTTAGGAGCTGTTTACTAATAAAGAGTTGTAGTATGTATAAAAACTTGTAGGTATGTTGTTTAGTCAGCTCAGCGTTTGATAGAAAGGAGCAAGAAAGAGAGAGAGTGAGTGAGAGAGAGAGTGAGAGAAAGAGAGATCATTATTTGCATGTTATAATAACTGCTCTTAGTCACAGTAGAGCTTGTCTCATAGTAAGAATATATAACCAATTTTGAATGGCGGAGGTAAAGCACATATTCATTCCCCCACACATAGGAAGTGCATGATTATTTTTCTGTTTACAAATTTTCACAAATTTCCAGTCTCATCAAGTCTCTGTATGTCATGCTTTCATGTACTCATTGTAATGGAATTATACATGTATTTGCTTTAGTGTCTCAAGCTTATACTTTTTATTTTTTGTTTGGTTTTAAAACAATAATTAAACAAATCAATTATAAAACAAACAGTTAACTATTTACATAGGTCCACAGCTGATCAATACATCAACGTTATACATCAACAACAATTAATATTTTTCAAGTAAGTCTTTAACTTTAAGCCAAGATTTATATGAATGTGCAATATTAGAAGTTCTCAGCTTTATAGTATACAGTTCAGTACAGCAAACAAAGTTTGCCATGTTAATAAATTCAGCACTAGAGGGGGTAACTTTACTTTTCCAATTTTGAGTAATTATTTTTTTGGCTGTTTCAAGAATAGACCAAAGAAGAGGCACTTTATTTTTGGAATTATCTCAGGAATCAGAACATTAAATAAAACTAAAGATTTAGAAATATTACATCTATCTGACCATAGTGTTTGAATAAAGTTATTAATTTATTTCCAAAAAAAGAGATGACTTCACATTCATATACCATAAGCATCCAATCAGCTATTATTTCAGAATCACATTTCCAGCATTTAATTCTGTTTGATTTATACATAATTATAATTTTTTAGGAGTGAAAAAATCTCTGTAAAATTTTCCGAGTGTAAATTTTCCAATATAATGAAGATGTTTTATTTGTAGATTTTAATATTAATTTCTTGTATTCTTCAGAGAAGTCTTCATTATTAATTTTTGAGGGGTAGTTCCAATAGGAATTGTCTAAATATGTGAAATCTAACTTAAGAATTTTATAAAATTGTGACAAATATGATTTGTTTTTTGTTGCATTATTATTGATATTTATTAAGAATTCCAATAATTTGGGGAACAATTTCTAATGTAGGTTAAATATTTTATTTATCTCTGAGTTCGCAAAGTCTCTAAATATTTGTAAAATTAATAAATCCTTAGAATCTTGATTGTAGTTGGACCTTAAATTTTCAACAGTCTATA
Organism: Protopterus annectens; assembly: GCF_019279795.1. Taxonomy (NCBI): domain Eukaryota; kingdom Metazoa; phylum Chordata; order Ceratodontiformes; family Protopteridae; genus Protopterus; species Protopterus annectens. The sequence goes on along the minus strand of NC_056739.1, from coordinate 1,427,910,795 downwards.
TATATATATATATATATATATATATATATATAAAGTAACATACAATTGAATATCAGGGGATATTATTTCACCATTATCCCAACATTTTCTGTGCCAATCAAGGCAAAATCTTGGGGCAGGATTCACGAAGGCTTGCACGGAGTCTAAGAGTAGTGTAAGACTCCATGCAGCCTTCGCGATCCAGGAACAGCCCTAAAGTCCATGTAAGAGACCAGCTAAAACGTCTCTTACATGGAGTGGGCATGGATATGCTAATCACCTCACTTGCAGCCGATTAGCGATCCAGGAAGCCCAAAGCAGCCCGTGTAAGAGCCGCTTTAGCTGCAGAAATGTACTCAGTTGACAACTGAGTATGTTTCTGCAAAAACCACAATGGAGTCATGTCAGCTCCAAATAAAGGGTGCACATGTGTCAGGCAGCATGCCAATGGCCAAATATGTGGCCATTGGCAAGGTACCCTGATGCAAATATTAAAAAAATATATATATTTTTTTCGGCGATCACCGATGTTTAAACCCAGCGCAGCCCCGTGCACACAGGATGCGCTGTATAAAACATAAAAATGAAGGTTATAACCCCACAAATGTGGGTTTTACGCAATACGTGGATTTACAATGCAGGGACCAGCAGACCAAAAACAACATGGCCACCGTTTAGTGGTTGCTAAGGGGGGAAGCTGTGTCTAAGACATGTAACTAAGCATTAGTAGGCAATCTGATGCAAATGAGTGTTAGGATACTGAATTCCACTGTCACATAGCAAATGAGCACATTCTGAGTAGTGTAAGAGTTACATACGGGGGAGGAACAGAGTAGGAGATAGGTGACATCACAGGGGGTAATGGCAGAAAGAAATGCAGTTCATTGGAGTTCAGTGTTACATGACAGATGTCAGACACATATCATGGAAAGAGGAGTGCCACAACATAAGCATGGGAAAGTCAAGAAATGGAAGGTGTACACTGTTGCCTACACCAAAGTTTCTTGCTGGGCGTGCATGTGCACGTGTGTGTGCCATGAAGCACGAGTAGGGCAGTGTGCACGCGTGTAAGGCAGACTGAGCATGTGGGAGTGTGGTGGCAGATGTTTAACACTGTTTGCGCTGGTGTGCGCGCGTGTAGGGCAGACTGAGCATGTAGGAGCCTGTTGGAAGACTTGTAACACTGTTTGCACGGGTGTGCGCGTGTTTTAACCCGAATAAGATGATTGTAAACCGTGTAAGCATGGGTAAGCCACTGTGAGTGTGTTTCTGCTGGTATGCATGCTGCTCCCCCCTGAGGAAACAAAAAGGAAGCAACTGAATTAGTAGGAAGCTAGCAGGGAATACTGCTGGAGCTAGCAGGTGAAAACAATTAGAAGCAGGCAATTACACAGGCAGAATAATAGCACAGCCCAGCACTTAAAACTCTGCAAACAGCAGTGCAGGATGTTTTTCTTAAGAGACACTGCAAGACAGGAGTAAGCTATTACAAGTGAAAACTGAAAAAGCTGAACTCAGAGCAGAAATGTTAAGGGCTGCCATAGCTGTCATAATGAGACATAGGCGACTTGCTGATGATGGTGACAATGCAGATGGTGCCAGACAACCCACAGTGAGGAGACGGAGAAGAGTGTACAGGCCCAGAGTCACCTACCATGGGTTACATGAGCTGGAGATAGTAGAGCGCTATAGAGTGGACAGAGACCTCCTGCAGCAAATAGTTGAGCTGTGCAGGCCACGCCTCACACACAGAACCAACAGAGGGGAACCCATCCCAGTGGAAACCAAGGTATGTGTTGGCCTAAGAATACTAGCAACAGGTACCTTCCCAAGACCAACTGGTGATATGATGGGGATATCACAGGCATCAGCCTCCAGGGTACTGCACCAGTTCCTGGATGCCATGTCAGCACATGTCGGTGGTCATGTATATTTCCCCAGTGCCCATGAGGTATTGGCCAGCAATATGCGTCTCTTCCAGCAAATAGCGGAATACCCTGAGGTAGTGGGTGCAATAGACTGCACGCACATACGCATCAAAGCACCAGCTGGTGAGCGGGGTAGGGCCTACATTAACTGCAAGGGCTTCCCCTCCATCAACTGCCAGGTCGTGTGTGATGCCCAGGGCATAATAATGAATGTGTGTGCTGGCTGCCCTGGGAGCTACCATGATTCCCACATCTTGCATTTGACGCAGCTGTACCAGACATTTGCCAATGGGGACATCCCACATGGACACCTAGTGGGGGATGCAGGTTAATCACTGGAGCCGTGGCTGATGTCACCCATCAGAAACACACACACACCTGAACAGGAACGCCATAATGAGGCACACGCACAAACACGTAATGTAATAGAGCGTGTGTTTGGGCTGCTCAAGTCATGGTTCCCATGTCTGGACACATCTGGTGGAGCCTTGCAGTACACACCAACTACATGTACCCACATTGTCATGGTATGTGCTATGCTACATAATATGATCTTGAGAAAACAGCTGCAGCAGGACCAGCATAGGGCTGGGCCAAACAGCCCCCCACCATTGCCAAGGCCATCACAGGCAGAGCGTGACTCGGAGGAGGAACAACCTGAGCCTGCCCCAGTAGGCAGAAGGAGGTGTGCCCAGTATGCCCTGGCCTTGGCAAAGAGGCAATGCATAGGACATACACTGGCTCAGTAGGAACCCTGGGAATGATACCCCCTCTGATTCACTCAAATAATAACAGGAATGCCTAAAATGACAAGACTTGCTCACAAACATGTACAGGGAGTGTAATATGTGCATCCGACAGAGGCAGCCCTGCAGCACCACCTGAGGCATGAATGCCATGTGTTAAGTAATGTAACACCATGTACTATATGCACACCTGAGGACCGTGACTAACATCGTACCCTCACCAAGCATCATGCCACAATATGACAATGAGATGATCAATTGCAATAATTGGCTGAAGTATTGCAGTTAGTCAAAGGGGATCCAATGTGTGCCAGCCTGGGATGACATGCTGAGCATGACATGATGCTCCACCTGCTAGGACTGGTGTGCACCTATCAGTGCAGGCCATATGGATACTGGCAAAGGCTGTTGTTACCCACAGCGTGCCCTGAATAGGTAAGGCTCAAAACACAAACCTACCTCCATAGGTATCAGAAGGGATAAGAACCTAGATGTAATGCTACCCAATGCCAGAAGTCTAAACAGCAAGATGCATGCAGTCTAAACTCACCCAGTATGGAGAATGCTGATATCTGTGCTGTAACAGAAAACTGGGTCAAGGTTCACAACCGCACCCTAACACTACCAGGTTACACCTCATACTGTCCTGTACAGCCTCAAAACATGGAACAAGCTACAAAAGGAGGGTGACTAGCAATAATTGTCAAGGATAACCACACCCCCATGTTGGTACCACAACAAGAAGCAGCATGGACTAGCCATGGTCAAGTAACAGTGGCTAAAACTGCCTCCCAGTTTATAGCCTGCTACAGAATACCATCACAACACCAGGAACTGCACCTGGCCTATGTTGGAATACATGAATATATCAAGTCCTCCAAACCACATTATATTGGGTGACTGAAAATACTCAGCCATAGACTGGGAGCATTATACTAGCTCCAACACTGTAGGACAAAAGTTCATAGAATCCATAAACCAAAATGCCCAGGAACAACGTACCACTCCCACAAGAGGGGTAAGCATACTGGATGTGATTATCAGCAACATGGGTACTGGATGGCAAGATGAGAAGTGTATTGCTCACTAGTAAGACCAGACCATAGAGTAATCACACTGGATATACACATCCTGACCAAAGTCCCTGGCCAGAAAACCACAGTGAAAAACATGTGCAAAGCAAAAGTTGCATTCCTCCAAACTGATGTGGAATCCATTAAAGGCCCTGTGCAGGTGCAAAATATGGGTCACACCTCAGAACCTGTTATACAGGCTTTCCATGAACACTGCCAGGAATGCTTGGATTATGCAATCCTAAATTAAAACAAGACACAATGTCATACACGCAGGCATCTGGCATGGTGGACTCCAGCCATTACCAAACCATGCAAGAGAATGAGGAAGCTACTACATGATAGAGCAAACATAAAAAAAGAAGTAATCACTGATCAGTAGTATGGCAATAAAATATGTCCACACATACAATCCACTAAGGGCAGCTACAACAAGTTGAATCTGTGAATCTTGAGGCAATGTTACACCTGGCCCAAGTACACAGACAACCCTCAACTCCCCCCAAGAAATACAAATATATGTGAGAGATCCAACCATTTATCCAAACTGGAGGCTGAGCTCCCTCAACTCAGTAGTCCCAAAACTAGTCAGGCGGAGAAGGTAACCACACACACCACAAACCCAGTCCCACATAGACCTATGACAACTGCAAACCAAAGACAAAAACACAGAAAAACATTCCCGGAGGCCCAAATTACAAACACACCACACCAACAGAGGCCTCCAAAGCAGACACCCAATCAAACAACCTCCAAACATAGCACATGCAACACATAGTACACAAAGCTGGTGTGCCAAACAGTCACAGGCCAGAAGGAGAAACAACATGCCTGATACAGTTGTAATAGGTGACTCCATAGTGAGACACGCTGCTGTCCTGCACACCAGACTGAACAAGGGAAAGGGTACAGTAAGCTGCCTGTAGGCTGCTACAATACACCACATAACACAAGTATGCAGGTCACCCCAAAGCAAGTAGAAATATGATGCAGTCATAGTCCATGCTGGTGTGAATGACCTGAGATGTACCGCCCCGGACTACATGAAAAGAGACATAGATGAGCTCTCCGATTATGTAGTCCAGGCCGGTATGACACTGACCGTTTGCAGCATCCTACCCTCACCAAGAATGATGCCACAGTACAAACACAGGATTATCAGTTTTAACAAGTGGCACAATTACTGGTGTCATTGCAAGGGGATCCAATGTCTGTCTGCTTGGGATGTCATGCTTGACAAGCCACGCAGCTGTTCCAGGGATGGCTTGCACCTGTTACCCCTGGGTGTCTGGATATTGGATAAGGCTTTTGCCACATCCATAGAGCCTATCGTAGGCAAGGCTGAAAAGACTAACCCACCACCCTAGAAAACATAAGTGGAAAGAAACATAAGGGTAATGCTGACCAATGCCAGATGTGTAAACCTCAATATGCATGCTCCCGAGGCCCTCCCCAGTATGGAGAACATCGATGTCTGTGCAGTGACAGAAACCTGCTGCAAGCCTCCTGACAGCACACCAGCACTACCAGGTTATACCACATATCATGCGTTATGGCCCCAAAACCTGGAACAAAACATAAAAGGAGGGTGAGTATCCATATTCAGCACAGACACCCATACATCCAGGTAACTGACAATGCACAAGGCATTGGAGTCCACCCATGTGCAACTAACCGTAGGCAAGACTGCTGTACAGTCTGTAGCATGCTACAGACCACATTCTCACACACTGGAACCCCACCCAGCCATCCAGAAGACACTGGACAGTATGAATGTCCCACCAAATACCAAACAAGATACTCACAAATTACCACATAGGTGGTAAACCATTATGTATGGAAGGAGTAATCAGGGACCTAGGGACAAAAGTGGACAGTAACCTGTTATGTGACACTCACATTGCCAATGTGGCTAGGAAGACTGTCTATATTGGACACTGTGTCATGAAAGGATTCACATCTACGTCAACAGAGGTCATTGTGCCCCTATACTGTTCTCTTATCAGACCCATAATCTAGTACAATTCCTCATTTGGGATGTACCTTACCTGACACCTGCAGCAGTTAGAAAGACCTCAAAGGTACCTCACCAAGAGGATAAAGGGTCTCAAATATATGTCATATGCTGCCTGGCTGTAGACACCCCAGCTGAATGCAGTCACATACTGCCTACACAGAGGCATTGTATGTCTGTTGTACAAGGCCATGTCCAACACAGGAGTAATGGACATGCTCCACCCCAGAAAACTCAAAGCCATCAGAGCTGTGAGAGTGAGAGATGTCAACCTCAACACATAATGAAATAGGATGTGATGGAGGGACAGATACATAACCCAGAGGCTCCCCACACCCTGGAAGAGAATCCCACTCCATGTTAGGCAGAGCCCCTCACTGACACTCTTCAACAGGAATCTTGCCAAGTGGATGGATGATCGTAGATTTACACTGGGGGTCTTCACTGTGTCATGTCCAGACAGAGGCACAGCAAAGCAAATCATAAATGGCCATAATATTCACATAGCAAGGGGTGGCGAAAGCCACACACACTCTGGCTAGGCTTACAAATGCCCTAGGGTGGATAGCCTAGTATGAACCTATGAACCTATGAAGATACAAATTGTACAGGGCACTAAGGATAATCCCAAGGCTTCCTCAACTGATGGTAGGAACCGTGTTGGGAATTCACAGATATGCTCTGAATCACACAAATATTACAAACAACATACCAAACACACACACATATTGCCAACATACATCCTGACAGGTGCAGTGCAAACCCCCCCCCCCCCAGAATGCAAAATATCTATCCCAGCAGACTGTTGGCCATCTGACATTGCAGATGCTGAGGTAACAGCCAGCATCCACAAAGCAAAACACACAGCAGCAATGGTATGAGATGGTGTCCTGGGCTGAGTCCAACATGGACTCCAAGAAGAATGGAATGCCAAATCACGCTACTGCTCAATGTCAGCCTTACTACAGGATATGTACCCAAAGAGCAGTGTACAACAACAGTGGTCATTCTCAACAAAGGTGTTGCTAGAATGGATACTGAAAACTACCACCCAAGAATCCTGAGAAGCTTGGTCTGCACAGCTATGGAAAGGATCAGCATGTACCGCAGACATAAAGATATTGGGGACCTACTGACACCGGACCCTACCCACTGTGGCTTTCTTAAATGCAGATCCTGCTCCTAAACATGTTTGACTCATTTGAAACAGTCATTAAGGTCATTGATGAGGGCAATGTGGTCCACACAGCATAGCTGGACCTTGCAAAGGCTTCCATACAATACCCCATGTGTTCATTATAGATATGCTCACCAGCTTAAATATAAACCCCTATATCAGTAGAGGAGTTGCAACCCAGACCAAGGACAGAACTGACATGGTCAGACATGCTGCAGCCATGTCAGACTACAAACCAGATATAACTGGCATCCCACAAGGCTTGGTCCTGGGACCTCCCTCGTTTGGTAGATATGTCCCATAGGTACAGGCCAACATGGAAGGACTGTGTCTGAACATCTTTGCAGAAGACTACAAACTGCCCACCATATCTGACCCTCCAGCTGACACGAGCATCCCACAAAAGGGCCACATAGAAACAGACAACTGGTGCCATAGCCATGTCAGCAAGCTAATTGCAGAAAAGTGTATAGTCAACCCCCGTGGATATACAGTAAGTGCCCACCAGTTACCACATAGGTGTTAACCCATTACATACTTAACATGTAATGAGAGACCTGGGGACACAAGGTGATAGATATCCTACATTGGACAAACATGTGGCTGTACTGTTTACAGAAACATACCATATACCCACCTAATCATGAAGGTTGTCAGATATAGATAAGGGGAGGTCATTGTGGCTCTGCAGTCATCCTTCATCAGCGTTACAATTGACTACAATAGCCCCAGTGGGATGTACCTCAGCAGACACCTCCATCAACTGTAAAGTCCCCAACAGTACCTCACCAGGAGTATCAAAGAGCTTGAACAGATGCCATGTGTTGCCTGATTAAACAAACTGCAGCTACACACACTGCCATACAGCCCACCCAGAGGCAAGCTGTGCCTGATGTATAAAGCCATGTCCAAGCTGGAATCAATAAACATGCTGCACCTTGTACAATCTGAATGGCAGTGAGCTATGCACATGAGAGACCTGAACCCCAGCACTGACATACATAGGACAAGCTGTACTGCATGATCCATAACACAGAAGCCACCCCCACTCATGAGTAAACTCCCAGTACAGGTTATCCATAGAGTCACTCATCGATTCTCCTCAAGAGGAATCTTGATGAGTGGATGGGAGATGGTAGGTTTACCCTGGGTATCACTGTTATGTCACAGGTAGACGGAAGCACAGTATACTAACCATGACATATGTTATGGCAAACTCCACTTACAATGTGTGTTGAAGGACAAACACACTCTCCGACTAGCATTAGAAATGGCCTAAGGCACATCGCTAGTGTTTGCAAATGTACACCTATGTTGTGGAATACACTACCAATGTTGGACAAGCCTGGTTTAAGTAGTTCGTATCTGAACATAATGCAACATGGTCAGATGTGCACAACTGGCCCCTAACCAGGCTGTTGTGCTCACTATGGAACTGTAAAGCAGTGATAGGACTAAAGCCCAGGATACTGTCCACCACAGTGAAAGTACTGAACCAGTACACTATACGGTACTACAGTGTTAGGTCAGTATGAAAGGATGTTGACAACTGTATGCAAAGTATCCCATGCAAACCCTGCAGGCACAGTATAATCCCTGTTGTGTTCACACACAAAGCAGTTGGACAGTAACTACACAACATAACACACAACCATAAAAGGGAGATATTTGTTGAAGTTCACACTCATCCACAAATGTGGTGGGCTGCAGAGTTCAACATATGGAAAGCTCACACTGGGCATGCTCACACACTTTGATAAATGAGACATATGTCAGACAACATGCCATGGGAAGGCAGAACTGGGCATGCTCACACACTTAGGCCAAATCTCAGTTTAGCAGTTGGCCACACATATCCGGTATTTGTACATGTTATTCCATGAACCAACCACATTACAGCAATCTGCCCAGTGCACACAGTTAAATGACTACAGAGACATATGTGATATAGTGGATCCCTCCCATATGCAAACATCTTCCACAGATACACAAGTTGTTCATACAAACAGGGAATGCAATGGCAATAAAGACCTGCAAACAGTCTATCAGCAACAAATAATGTGCATCTGACGATTAAACATATGGGTGTAGAGGACAACACTAGGCTATTTGCCCTAGGGAATGACAGCTTAGCCAGAGTATGCTTGGCGTCTGCCTCCCCAGTACAGTAGGCTACTGTGCCACTGTAAAGTAGGTCACATAAGGCACCGTGTGAGGCTAGTGTGCTATTCCTCTGTCAAGCAGGGACACAGTGGAGATCCCAAGGTTTGAATTTGCTAAACCACAGCCATGTTGTTGGTGTGTGCTGGAAGAGGGTTGCTGAGGACCTCTAACAGTAAGTGGGCATCAATAACAGACTGAGGGGAGCCTTATCTGCATTGTCTGGACAATTTCACTGTCAACATTGTGTCATGATGATTATGAGGGATTGAAGTGTCATGCCGGTACTGTTCAGAGATGTCCTCCCTCTGTGGGCTACTGCTCTGCAATGTATTAGCTCACTCTGTCTGTTGGACAGCTCATATATGGCTGGTGTACATCTGACAGGTGTCCTGTTGTGGAGCAGTCATGGGTATATTTGGGATAGCATGATCAATGCAAACCTTCCACATGCTCATAGATTGCAATTGTCAAGGATTATGCAGAGTGGCCTGTATACTCCCCCAGCATGGGTCCTTTGAAGTCTTCAATCCCAGTCTTCACAAGTGTAAAGTCTGCTTTTGATAAATACAGTTTGTTTGCAGTGACAACCTTGCCTGGGGGTGGAGATGGGATATGGATGGCCAGGGAAAGGCGGGTATAGTCAGATATCAACAGTGATGGTCTACCTCTGGTGTGGAACAGTGAGTACCCATGTTGTAGATGGTCAGGTGCAATATGTATTCCCCCTTGTAGCTGTGGTGAGTGGTTCTGCCATAGCACATGGACTCACAAATTGTAGTGGCTGTAGGGTAATGTTGTAGAGGCCTGAGTAGTTCCCACACACAATATGCCTGTACCTGACATTAACAACTGGAATTGTGTATGTGAACACCTGCATATCTTGGCACTGTTCCCAGGGAAGCAAAGTGTGCATCCTGGATGTGGGAGGGGTGGTCAGGACTGGTTGTGTTGTGTGTTATAGGTCCTGTGGTCACGAAGCATGGTATAAAACATAACCTGCCAGTGTGATGTGCATATCTGACCCTGACGTAGGTGGCTGCAAATGCATATATATGCTATCCCCCACCTGACAGGTAGTACTAGATGTACATACCTCTGTAGAAATAATGATGTCAGCACCCTATAAATACTGCAGGTGCAGAGCAGATGCCCAGTAATTCGGATAGTGCGCTCTGCTAATGTGTCTCCCTCAAGTGTCATAATATAGTTAGGTAGGGGTTTGAATCCAGCAAATACTCAGTGTATGTGTGTGGGTGGGTGAGTGGGGTTGGTGTGTGTGAAAGTCTGTGTGAGGGAAATGTCCCTTTTGGCAACTAGGAGAACACACTACAGGATGCACATTCCCCTTTCTAAACACTGATGATGTCAGCACCCTATAAGTACAGCAGGAGAAGGGAAACCTCCCAGTAATGCAAATAGCGTGCTCTGCTAATGCGTCTGTCTCGAGTGTCATAACATAGTTAGGTAGGGGTTTGAATCCTGCAAATGCTCAGGGTCTGTAGAGGGGGTAAGTGTGTGTGCAAGTCTGTATGAAAGAAATATCCCTTTTGGCAACTAGGAGAACACACTACAGGATGCACATTCCCCTTTCTAAACACTGATGATGTCAGCACCCTACAAGTACAGCAGGAAAAGGAAAACCTCCCAGTAATGCGAATAGCACGCTCTGCTAATGTGTCCGTCTCGAGTGTCATAACATAGTTAGGTAGGGGTTTGAATCCTGCAAATGCTCAGTTTGTGTGGAGGGGGTTAGTGTGTGTGCAAGTCTGTATGAAAAGAATATCCCTTTTGGCAACTAGGAGAACACACTACAGGATGCACATTCCCCTTTCTAAACACTGATGATGTCAGCACCCTATAAGTACAGCAGGAGAAGGGAAACCGCCCAGTAATGCGAATAACATGCTCTGCTAATGCGTCCATCTTGAGTGTCATAACATAGTTAGGTAGAGGTTTGAATCCTGCAAATAACAAGTGTGTGTGGGAGAGGGTGAAAGGAGTATGTGTGCAATTACATGTGTGAAAAAACTGACCCTTTTGCCAACTAGTACAACACACCAGCTGCTGCATATTCCAATCTCTACACAGAGATGATGTCAGCACCCTGCAAGTACAGTGGAAGAGGGAAAATCTCCCAGTAATGCAAATAGCATGCTCTGCTACTGCGTCTCTCACTACTGTCATAGCACAGTTAGTTATGGCATTGGATTCCAGACATGCCACATGTGTTTTTGTCACACAGAATGCCCATGTGTGTGGGTTGTTGCTCACATTAATGCATGACATCGATTAAACCAGTAATGGCAATGGACACAGATGATGTATGTGTGTGCCAAATACACATATGTACCTGTGACCTTCAACAGTTACCATGTCTGACGCCTGCCACATGTGAATACATGGTATTTGCACTGGATAACATTATGACTGTGGTCTTCTGTGCGGGTGCTGCATGTGGTATGTGTATATACAGTGTGATATGTAGATGGTATCAACCTAGCAGTGAGGTATACACATCTGGTCTGGGGCATATAGTCTACATGTTGTTGATGAACAGGTGCTGCATGTTTTCACCTTTTGTGGGAGTGGTAACAAGTTGTTCCATAGCAATGCAGTGACTACATGCTAGGAACCTTTCAGCTAGGGTGTTGTAGCTACAGTAATTCATCAGCATTCAGTAATATGTTAGCATTCCTGGTGAGGGTATGATGCCAACCAAGGTCAGGGTCATACCAGCCTGTGCCACATGCTCAGATAGCCCTTCCATGTTCCCTATCATGTAGTCCAGGGAGGTACATCACAGGTCAGCCATAGTGGCATGGACAATGACTGAGTCATATGTGTCCATGCCTCTGACTGACCTGTATGCTTGTGTTATGTGGTGGACCATAGTGCCCCACGGGCATATCACTGTGACCTTCACCTTGTCCAGCCTGGTGAGCATGACCTCACTGTACCGGACAATAAATGTACCTAACACAACTTTAGCAGGTGTGTTGTCTAGCCATACAGACTGTGACTGTTTGGCACACAGGATTTGTGTGCTATGTGTTATGTGTGATGTGTTCTGGCATAACGTATACCTGTATGTCAGCTGCAGAGGTGTCTGCCACTCAGGCAGGATGCTATTCTTAGGCTCCACGAATGGCCCAGTGTGTTCATGTGCTTGTATTGCTGTCAGTGTAGGTCTACATCAGACTGGTATTGTAGTCACTGTAGTATTTCATGCCACCTGACAGGTTATGCCAGTACTGGGTTCAGAGTGCTTAGTCCCCAGTTTGGTTATGTGGTTCCATCTCATACATGTGTTGTATGTCCATGTGTAGTGGAGAGGGTTGACTGTGTACATGTGGCAGCTGTGACATTGCCACATGACCCACATATTCCACAACTGTACCATGGAGGTGACTGACAACTGACCTTTGCACATGCTACCATAGTATTGTGATTGCCATGGTGATTAACAGCACATAGGGCCAATGGGGAACAAGGTACATAGGTACATAGGTTCATAGGTTCATACTAGGCTATCTGCACTAGGGCATTTATAAACCTAGCCAGAATGTGTTTGGCTGTCACCATCCATTGTAAATTTATCTTGCTATGCCCTTTTTCGAGGTTAGTATACTGTGCCTCTGTCTAACAGTGACACAGAAGTGATACCCGAGGTAAACCTATGATGTCCCATCCACTCATCAAGATTCCTCTTGAAGAGAGTCAATGAGGGACTCTGCCTAACCTGGACTGGGATTTTATTCCAGAGTGAAGGGAGCCTCAGGGTTATGAATCTGTCCCTCCAGCATGTCCTATTTATTTCAGTGCTGAGGTTCAAGTCTCTCGAGCATGTAGCTCGATGGGATTTGGATATTCTGAGGTGCAGCATGCCCATTAATTCCGGGTTTGACACGGCTTTATACATCAGGCACAGATCGCCTCTGAACAGGTGGTATGCCACTGAGTAGAGCTGTAGTTTCTTTAACCGGTCAGCATATGGCATTAGTTTGAGCACTTTGATCCTCTTGGTGAGGTACTTTTGGGGTATTTTCAGTTACTGCAGGTGTCTGGTAAGGTACATCCCAACAGGGGCATTGTACTCAATTATGGGCCTGATGAGGGATGAGTAAAGAGGCATGATGTCCTCCCCTGATCTAGATGTGAATCCCTTCATGATGAGGTGGGCTATATAAAATGTTTTTCTAACCACTTTGGCCACGTGGTTGTCAAATGAGAGATTGCTATCAACTTGGGTCCCCAGGTCCCTAATTACTTCTTCTGTACTTAATGGATTACCACCTATGTGGTACTTTGTGGGCACTTTGTTTTTGCCAAAGGGGATGACTATACACTTTTTGGCATTCAGCTTGAGGCCATGGCTCTGGCACAAGTTGTCTGTTTCTATGAGGCCCTTTTGGAGGATGCTTGTGTTGGCTGGAGAGTCGATTATGGTGGCCAGTTTGCAGTCATCTGTGAATTTGGTCGGCCACAGTCCTTCTGTGTTGGCCTGTACCTCCGATAAATATATACCGAACAAGAGAGGTCCCAGGACTGAGCCTTGTGGGACACCACTTGTAACTGGTTTGGAGTCTGGCATGGCTCCAGCAATTCTAACCATGTGGGTTCTGTCCTTGAGCCAGTGTGCAATCCATCTAGTGACATAGGTGTTTATATTTAAGCTGGTGAGCTTCTCTAGAATGCCCGAGTGGGGTATTGTATCGAAGGCTTTTGCGAGGTCCAGGTAGGCTGTGTGGACCACCTTCCCCTCGTCAATGGCCTTGGTGACTGTTTCAAAGGAATCAACCAGGTTTGAGAGGCAGGATCTGCCCTTAACAAAGCCAAACTGGGTATGATCCAGTGTCTGTAGGTCCCCAATATCTTTATTTATGATGTCCATGATGATCCTTTCCATAGCTTTGCAGACCAAGCTAGTCGGGCTTATGGGGCAATAGTGTCCAGGATCCGTTGAGGCAACACCTTTCTGTAGAGGGACCACTGTTGCTGTACGCCACTCTTTGGCCACATATCCTGTAGTAAGGCTGGGATTGAACAGTAATTTTATGTTTGGGTGTAGCTCTTCTTGGAGTTCATGTAGGACACAGCCCGGGACACTGTCTGGTCCCATTGATGCAGTGTTTATTGCTTTGGAGAGGGCGGCTCTTACCTGAGCATCTGAGATGTCAGGGGGGCAGCACTCTGCTGGGATAAATATTTGCCCTTTCGGTGTGGAGGGGAGTTTGCTGAACCTGTCAGCTAGGATGTTGGCAATGTCTGTGGGTTTGGTGTTTCTATTGTCATTTTGGACTACCTCTGAGCATATCTGGGAATTAACACCCAGGTTCCTAACATAACTAAAGAAAGCCTTGTGATGATGCTTAGTGTCCTGTGCAATTTTCTCTCGAAGCTGGCCTTAGACAATCTTATGAGTGCCCGTAGTTTTTTGCTAATACTAATCAGTGATGCCTTCCCTTTTTGGGATTTTGCTGTATCATTTAGTAGCTTCCTCCTTCTATTGTATAGATTGTTTATGGCTGGGGTCCACCAGACAGGACGTCTGCCTTTGGAGGATTGGGTCTTGGTTTTATTCGGGATCGCATGATCCATGCATTTCTGAAGGTGTCCATAGAATGCGTTTATAGAGGAATCTGCGGTCTGGTCCGTATTTTCCACAGGCCCAGGGGCTTTGAAGGTTTCCACCTCAGTTTTGAGGAGTGTGAATTTGCTTTAGAGAAGTTGTTCACTGTGGTTTTCTGGGCAGGGGGTGGGGTTGGGATGTGAATATCCAGTGAGATTAGTTTATGGTCTGATCTTACCAGTGAGGGATACACTTCTGGTCTGGAGCATAGAGTCCCCATGTTGGTGATGATCATGTCCAGTATGTTATCCCTTCTTGTGGGAGTGGTAACAAGTTGTTCCATAGCATTTGAGTTCATATATTCTAGGAATCTTTGGGCTAGGGTGTTGGAGCTAGAGTCATGCTCCCAGTCTATGTTTGGGTAGTTGAAGTCGCCCAATATAATGGTGTTTGGAGAGACCTTCATATTTTCCACTGTTCTCAGGAAGGCCGAGTGCGGTTCTTGAATTTGGGAGGGTGGTCTGTAGCAGGCTATAACCTGGAAGGCAGTTTTACCCATTGTTAGTTGCACATGGATAGTCTCTGATGCTTGGTGCTTTGCCACCAACCTAGAGGTGTGGGTATCTTTGATGAATATCAATACTCCCCCTCCTTTTGTGGTTTGGTCCAAGTTTTGGGGCTGAGAAGCATGGTATGAGGTATAACCTGGTAGTGCTGGGGTGCTCTCAGTAGCCCTGAACCAGGTATCTGTTACTGCACAGATATCGATGTTCTCCATGCTAAGGAGAGTTTCTAGTGCATGCATCTTGAGGTTTAGACTTCTGGAGTTGAGTAGCATTACTCTTAGTTTCTTATCCCTTGTGATACCTATGAAGGTGGGTTTGTCATTTGAGCCTTTCCTAACAAAGGCAATATGGGGGTAGCAAGAGCCTTTGCCAATATCCAAAAGCCCAGGGGTGACAGGTGCAAGCCGTCCCTAGTGAAGCAGGTGGTTCAACAGAAGATGAGTGTGTAGTGCCTGTGATTAGTTAGCAGTGGCATATATGACTGCTCACGTGGACAAATGCCAGGTAAGTCATATGCAATGTGTCACAGTCAACGTACATGTGAACAGGACAAACAGTGACGTTCTGTCAAGTGAGACATGGACATACATATAGTAAGCTATGCAGATGTAACTAGCAGTCCACAGAAGCTCTGTAACTATGCATTGCAGGTGGGATCAGTATTCCAGGGTAATTGCAAGCAAACATGCATGCAAACAAAGCTACAGTAAGCAGGGCTGCATGTAGTCCATTGTACAACAAACAAGCTGTACCACTTCCAGTAGGGTAACACTGCAAATATGCAGGCACTATGCACATGTACATGGAAATACACAGGTCAGATGGCTAGGGTCCAGTCTCAGCACACACAAGTGTACAGACCATGTACCGTCAGGATGTACAATAACTGGATGGAAACCCATGTGCTCATACCTGCAGTAATACACATGTCATATAACAGACACCGAGCCTTCACTCAGTGGTTCCATACTTAGTAGGATGTATGCTACCTGGCCTGCCACCACAGTATCCCTGACATGTATGGGGACTCTCCCTCCTGTGACAGTTAGTTTTGTGTGTTGGGGCTGTCTAGCATGGTATGAGATGTGAGCTTGCAGTGCTAGGGTGCTCCTGTGTGTCCTGTACCAGTCGTGTAGTACTGCACACATATCAACATCCTCAAACATCCGCATTGCAGAGTCCAGTGTGGGCAACATGCCACTTGCAGTTTACATGTCCATCATTGCGTATTAATACTTTCATTACCTTATCCCCTGTGCTACCTATGTATGTAGCCTTCTGTTGACATCCTTACCACCAGTATGCCAACATGTGCAGATGATACACTATGCTACTTACCATGGGTGTAGACAAAAGTACATGACAATCATACCCTTACTGCATCAGGCATGCTGTGATATACCCACAATTATTTCAGCACACAGTACTGTTAACAACATGATACTATAACTGCACGTCTATGTAGTCACCCTGTGCATCAGCAACATGTTAACCTGTACCTGCACTGATGTTACAGATTGCAGGAGGTGGCACAGTTTCATCATATGCACAGGGTGTGAACTTGGTATGCCTGAGTCAGCCACCGATACCACCAATTGATATGTATGTGTATGTGTGTTGGTGAGGGACAGCAGTACAAGGTGGGGCAATGTTGATGCAGTGTGTGCGTGTATGCGGTAGCCCTAGGTGTTGTCAATTTGCATGTGTGTATGGATGCACACAGTTCCACCTCATGGCTGCCATATACTGGTGTTTGTGGACAGCCACAGACTGTACCTGCCAGGTCATACAGATCAGTGTCTCTGGCCATGGACACGGTACATGTGCCTTTCAGGGGTGCTACGGACCGTATCCAGTACCAACCCAGACTGGGTACTGTCATCAGAAGCAGGTGTTCGTTGACTGGACACAGATCCCTGTTGGGCCTGGCCAGAGCCATGTGCACGTGGTCTCCTGGGGTGGTCTGATGACAGCACAGACCCAGCATTGCTGGGGCTGTTGCTGGCACTATGGGGGCAGCCGTGGCCCTGTTGTTGTCTGCGACGACTGCCAGCTGCTGCTGTTGCTGGCATACACCCACGTCGATGCCTCAACCATCCACCATCGCCCTGGCTCATGGACATGTAGTTGTGGAACCGGTCTAATATGTCCTCACATCGCCTGTCTATGACATCAGTGAAATTACGGATGGCAGCCGCAATGTCATGCATACTGTCAGTCATGGCTGTGCGACATGCTGTCAGCTCCCTCATACCCTGTCTGGTGTACCAGACGTGACTGTGCCTGCATGACAGCCCGAAACATAGCTGAGGTTGTAAGACCTCTGTGGGCACATCTGACAGGGGCAGTACGCCCACGGATGCTCCCACGAGAACCTCTGGACATCTGTCTGTGTGGTACCATCTGCCATGCCCATGGCTGCTGTGTGGGGAGGCATGTGCCACAGATACCACATTACCCTGGTCAATGCCAACTGTATGCTGTCCATCACCTAGGGACATTGGTGACAAACGGTGTATTGGCAGGATAACTGTGCGCATTGATGGGGTTGACAGCTGTGTACTGTCAATCGGCTGACCAATGATGGACCCTGGCATACCTTCCTGTGCCATTACACAGATATCATCATTATCAGTACCCATGGCACCTGCTTCAGATTCCCTGCTACATGACACCAGAGCAGCACCAGAACCTGTGGGAGGGAAACAGGAAACACAGTTTACAATGTCTACACAATATTACCAGTGATGCACACATCCACACATGCACAGGTCCAGACATGCACATGTGCACACATGCACACATGCACAGGTGCACACATGCACACATGCACACATGCGCACATGCACAGGTGCACACATGCACAGGTGCACACATGCACACATGCACAGGTGCACACATGCACACATGTACAGGTGCACACATGCACACATGTACAGGTGCACACATGCACACATGCGCACATGCACACATGCACACATGCGCACGTGCAGACATGCGCACAGTTGTACACTACTCAGTATGCGAGATATCAACTCACAGACACAGACATACCTGCATGCATACACAGAGCACTACTAAGTGAGCCTAATATTACTATTAATATCAAGACTATTAAAGGTATTGTTAATACACACTCACCAGCATGGATAGGCTGCATTGCTGTTACACCGGAGGGACCTGCAGAAGTGAGGAAACTAATGTCAGTGGGCACGACTGTGCCATTGTTACTAAGTATGATACAGGTAAGTAGTACAACAGTCACCTTTCACAGGTCAGCTGCTGATATTGAGGATATCACACTTGCACATTAAATACTATGATGACAGCTATAAACCAAGGACACACCTCACACATGCATTAACTACCAGTGTACACAATAGTCAACTATACATATTGCATATTACTTGCACGCTCATAGTCTTGCTGCTGCGTGGCTCCAGCCTCCATCATAATGCATGTCTGCTGCTGTTGTTGTTGTTCGTGTACTGGAGCCACTACACTCATGAGTAGTCCCTCCAGTCTGGTGAGTGGGGGATGTGTAGCCACCCCACCACCTGTGGTGACCTGTTGCCTGTGGATATCCGACGCACACTGACGGACATTTCTGATTAAATCACTGCAGTGATGTTGTACCTGCTCATATATCCTATTATGCGTGCCTATGTCATTTACCCGACGGCCCAGGTCTTGCCACAGTGCAGCCCTCTCCTGCTGATTCTGGCTGGTGCGGGAAAAGAGTATTGCATAATCCCGCACCAGGCTCTGGTGTATCTCCTCATCCTCAGCTGTGGAGTAAGCTGGATTTCGCGGGTGAGCCATGTTCCTGAAAAAGGAAATAACCTGATATCAGCAATATATGTCAGCAGAATTTGGCACACATACTACACATGCTACTCGACTGTTATGATACGACATATCTCACATATATAGCATCTGTCTGTCTACTGGTGGATACACATGTAAATGGCCAGGTATCAGTGCTCAGCCAGCAACTGTGCAACAGTACCTGGCACACTCCATATGACATACTACCAAACCCCAGCAGTCAGAACACTGAATCAGGTCCAGAGCACCTCCTCACTCTGGGGGTTTGTATCTAGGTACTACATGGGCTACATCATCAACTACTGTGAGCTGACCACAAACTAATTGCCCTGGATATACATATCCCACCTCTACCACCAGCACAAACGACTATAGTGAATAACATTGCAAATGCAAACTTTACACTTTGTAACAGTGACATGGTATCCTTTCAGCCCACTGGGCCAGTGGAAGACACAACCCACAATGCTGACCCCTTCACAAATGCTTTCTACAGACATCTCCAAGAATGCATGGATCATGCAGTCCCATATATATAACTTGATAAAGCTTGGAACATCCAAGTGAAAGCGCTTGTGGATACTCTTCTTGTTTTCGTTTGGAATAAAAGATTTTTACATTTTGAAACAACTTCCGTTTTGTGTCTGGATTCCGTGGCGGATATCTTACTTGCTTCTTGGTCTGTGGTTCTACATTTGGTTTTGCAGTCCCATATATGGCCAAGACACTCTCCACAAAGGGACAGCATCCTGTCTGGTGGACCCCAGCCATAGACAGATTGTATTACAAAAGATGGAAGCTACTGCAAGACAGAGCATAATTCCATAAAGGGAAGGCATGTCTGAGCAGCACTAGTAAGGATCTATTTTCCCTCATACAAACATCAATGAGCAACTTTGAGAGGGAAATCAAGTGGGACACTACAGATAACCACAAGACCTTCTTCAGTTATGTTAGCAACCTGGAAATAACCAAACAAAAAAACAGGAAGCAGAACAGCCAGCAAGTAGTCGATAAAACAGAATACTTTAATCCAATTGAATAAGCCTTAAACACAAGCGCTTTCACTCAGAGAATTCTGAGCTTTTTCAAGTGACACCATTTTGTTACAACAAGTGCCTTTTATAACTTACTAATCTTTCCATTAATTTGAAAAACATGCTGTTAATCAGCGCCTTAAAGGAGCTATTCCCTTTATTACATAAATCCCACCCTCCCAAACATAAACAAAAGGGAATTTTAAAATACAAGATGAATCTTTGCAAATATGCATAAGATTCATTTAATAATTAAAACCACTATGTTTCAACCCTGAGTTAAAATAGAAACCAAACATTTGAAACTTCCTAGGTGGTTGAGGTATGCATTGTGTCTTGCTCTAAAAAGCAGTGAAATAACATACAATAAATATTGTCCCTTTAAAAATGTATATATGCTGTGTAAAAACATTCCATTAACAACCATGGATTACCTATTAGTTATTAGAATCCACCAACCTTACTAGCGGATCTTAAAACATTAAAGGGCTCTTATTAGCAGATATGAAAAGAATTGGTGGGCTGTAAAATGTTCCTAGGTCAAATACCCCTTATGTTAGCAACCTGGTCAGAATC